>NC_069503.1:407931040-408283540 GCF_027579735.1 Bombina bombina | reverse complement strand
TTGGTTCACAATTGGATTCTATTATCTCCACTGTTACTGGGGGTAAGGGAGTTTTTCTGCCCCAAGACAAGGCATCTAAGGGTAAATTTAAAGCCCCCAATTATTTTCGTTCCTTTTGTCAGAATAGAGAGCAGAAAACCACTCCTTTCCCTAAAGCCTCTGGCTCTAATTGGAGACCATCTCCGAATTAGAATAAATCCAAGCCTTATAAGAAACCAAATCCTGCCCCTAAACCTATATGAAGGTGCGGCCCTCAAGCCAGTTCTTCTGGTAGGGGGCAGACTAAAGCTATTTCAAAGAGTTTGAACAGACTCTGTCCAAAATCAGTGGATTCAGAATATAATTTGTTAGGGGTGTCGAATAGGATTCAAAATAAGACTTCCTTTGGGAAGATTCTTTCTTACCCATGTAACAAAATACCCAGTAAAAGCTCGTCTTTCTGAAATGTGTTTCAGATCTAGAACTTTCAGGGGTAATTGTTCCCAGTTCCACAGCAGAAACAAGGATTGGGGTTTTTATTCAAATATGTTCATTGTACCTATGAAGGAAAATTCTTTCAGACCTATTTTGGGTCTGAAAACTTTAAATGGTTTTGTAAAAGTCCCAACTTTCAACATGGTAACTATAAGGACTATTCTGCCTTTTGTTCAGCAAGGTCACTTCATGTCCACAATAGACTTACAGGACGCTTACCTTCACAATCCGATTAATCCAGATCACTATCATTTTC
The DNA here is from genome assembly GCF_027579735.1 of Bombina bombina. Taxonomy (NCBI): domain Eukaryota; kingdom Metazoa; phylum Chordata; class Amphibia; order Anura; family Bombinatoridae; genus Bombina; species Bombina bombina. The sequence goes on along the minus strand of NC_069503.1, from coordinate 408,282,810 downwards.
TGAGATTCTCTTTTCTAAACAAGCATTACCAATTTGTTGCTCCTCCGTTTGGCCTTGCAACAGCACCAAGAATATTCTTAATAGTTTTAGGTGCCCTTCTATCTGTAATTAGAGAGCAGGGTATTGCGGTGTTTCCTTATTTGGATGATATCTTGGTACTAGCTCAATAGATTTCCAGATAGATTCAGTGTCCAAGACTCCATCCCTAGCAGAAAAGAGACGTTTGAGATTGGTTTCAGCTTGTCTAAACCTTCAGTCTCTTACTATTCGCTTCAGTGGCTTTGTGCATGGAAGTTTTAGGTCTAATGATTGCAGCATCACACGTAATCCTTTTAGCTTGTTTTCATATGAGACCTCTACAGTTTTGCATGTGGCACCAATGGTTCAGGGATTATACTCAGTTATCACAACTGATATACTTAAATCCCAACTCTCCACTCTCTCTGACTTGGTGGTTATACCATCACCTTATTGTTTAAGGGGCCTCATTTCTTTGTCCTACCTGGATTGTGATCACAGCAGATGCATGTCTCTCAGGTTGGGGAGTGTCAGGGTGCCAGGAATCAGACTGAGACAAGAAGAGCAAAAATAATCACACCTTTATTAATAGCAAAAAATAATAAAAAGTTCACAAGTCAAATAACAAGCCAGGAGTCAAAACCAGAGCTGGTAGTCAGACGAGCCAAGTCAGGAGCCAAAGCGAATAGTCAGACAAGCCGGAATAAGGAACAAGGAAAACAGCAGAGTCAGGAACAAGCCAGGGATCAGGAACCAGGAAGGACGTCAGGCAGCCAGGTAATACACAGGAACTCTCACAAACAGGACTGAGACAACGCAAAGGCAAAGCATACTGAACAGAGGCCCTTTAAATAATAAGTGATGACATCACAATTCTGAGACTGCATCCTGTCTCACATAGATGATGCACACCAGTCTGGCCATAAAAGGAAATGCAGTAAATGAGCAGCATCCCCCACAATGCACCAGGGTCAGCAAGAGAGGTGAGTAAAATGGCTGCCAGCAGCACATGGCAAACACAACAGGGTGAAAACCCTGACAGTACCCTCCCCTCAATGACCCCTCCCCCACGGGAGGACAAAATGCTTATTGGGGAAATGGGCATGGAAGGCGCAGAGGAGGGCGGGAGCATGAACATCATAGGAGGGAACCTGAGAATGCTCCTCCGGACCGTAGCCCCTCCAGTGAACCAAATACTGTACACGGCCCCTGGACATACGAGAGTCAATAATGCTGCTGACCTCATACTCCTCATGGTTGTCAACAAAGATATGATGGGGACGAGGCAACACAGTGGTAAACCAATTACAAACCAATGGTTTCAAGAGGGAGACATGAAAAACATTGGAGATGCGTATAGCAGGAGGAAGGCCACAGGATTAACCCGTCTTAGTATTCAAAAAGGACCAACATAATGGGGAGCCAATTTATTGGAAGGCACATGAAGGTTCAAGTTGCGGGAGGACAGCCAAACTCTCTCACCAACCTGGTAGGAAGGTACGGGCAGACGCCTATGATCAGCCTTGAACTTTTGGCGCTGCATAGAACGATGAAGGCAATCCTGAATCTGCACCCACGTGGAACGGAGTTGCCGGAGATGTTCCTCCAAAGCCAGAATACCCTGAGACTTGAATGAATCGGGCAACAAGGATGGTTGAAACCCATAATTCGTCATGAACGGGGATAACTTGGAGGAAGCATTAATAGCACTATTACGAGCAAACTCTGCCCAAGGTAACAGTTCAGACCAATTATTGTGGTGATCTGAGACATAGCAACGGAGGAACTGTTCCAGAGCTTGATTAGACCATTCCGCAGCCCCATTGGATTGATGGTGATATGCAGAGGAGAAGGAAAGCTGGTTCCCCATTTGAGCACAAAAGGAACACCAAAATCTGGAGACAAACTGGCTACCCCGGTCCGACACTATCTCCTTGGGTAACCCATGTAAACGGAAGACCTCCCGGGCAGAAATTGAAGCAAGCTCCTGAGCGGTAGGCAGCTTCATCAAGGGAATGCAATGTGACATTTTAGAAAAACAGTCAACCACCATAAGGATAACAGTATTGCCATTGGAAACAGGGAGCTCGACAATGAAGTCCATGGAAAGATGTGTCCAAGGACGCTCACCATTAGCAATAGGTTGAAGAAGACTCACAGGAAGACGTCGAGCAGGAGGCAACATACGCAGCAACATCAGAACGAAGACCTGGCCACCAGAATTGTCGAGTGACAGACCAAATCATTTGGTTCTTGCCTGGGTGACCTGCGGCTTTAGGATAGTGGTAAGTGTGCAAAAGTTTAGTTCAAAGATTCTCAGGAACAAAACACTTACCACTAGGTTTCTCAGGAGGTTCATTGGTTTGTGCAGCCAGGATCTCCTCCCCCAAGAGAGAAGTTAAATTAGTACGTATGGTAGCCAAAATATGGTCAGGAGGTATAACAGGAGTAGGTACAGACTCCTTCTTGGACAGAGGCGAAAATTGTTGAGAGAGGGCATCAGCCCTAACATTCTTACTACCAGGCAGGTAGGAGACCACATAATTAAACCGAGACCTGTTGGGCAACAAATGTTTTGCTTCAGATAGATAAGTTAAATTATTGTGGTCAGTAAGAATGAGCACGGGCACGCTAGTACCCTCGAGAAGATGCCTCCATTCCTTAAGTGCCAAAATTATGGCCAGTAATTCCCTGTCGCCAATTTCATAACTGCACTCCGCTGGAGACAATTTCTTAGAGAAGAAACCACATGGATGCAAGGAACCGTCAGGCGTAGGACGTTGAGACAAGAGGGCATCTACTCCAGTCTCAGATGCATCGACCTCAAGAACGAAAGGCAGGACAGGGTTAGGATGAGCCAGAACTGGAGCGGCAGCAAAGGCATTCTTAAGACTATCAAAGGCCTGTCTGTGATAGGTTTGACCAAGGAAGAAAAGTTTTTAATAACCTTTCTATAGTAATTGGTGAACCCCAAAAAACATTGAATAGACCGAAGACCAACTGGGCAAGGCCACTGCAGTACTGCAGATAACTTGTCAGGATCCATGGAGAACCCTGCAATGAAGATAATATAACCTAGGAAGGTCACTTGAGTCTGATGGAACTCACATTTCTCGAGTTTACAAAACAGGGCGTTCTCGCGTAGTCTCTGAAGAAACCAGAACGATGAACCTCAAGTGTGGGTGAGTGTATGAGGATGTCGTCAAAGTACACCACAGCACACTGTTGTAACATATCTCGTAGGACATCATTAATAAATTCCTGAAAAACAGCAGGAGCATTACATAGGCCAAGGGTACTCATAATGCCCACTCCTGGTGTTAAATGCTGTTTTCCATTCGTGGCCCTCTTTGATCCTAATGAGATTGTACGCTCCTCTCAAATCAAGTTTAGTAAAGACCGTAGCTCCCTTGAGGCGGTCAAAGAGTTCCGTAATAAGCGGAATAGGCTAAGCATTCTTAATGGTAAGACGATTAAGACCCCTATAATCGATACATGATCTTAACTCGCCACAGTTTTTCTTCACAAAGAAGAAGCCAGCCCCTGCAGGAGAGCAGGATTTGCGGATGATCCCCCGCGACAGAGCATCAGCAACATACTCCTCCATAGCATAATTCTCTGCAACAGACAGAGGGTACACCCGGCCCCGAGGAGGAATGGCTCCGGGTTGCAGGTCTATGGCACAATTGTAAGACCGGTGAGGAGGCAACGTACCAGCACGCACCTTGTCAAACACGTCTAGGAACTCTTGGTACTCCTCTGGCAATTGAGATACCGAAGAAGTGCACAAGACTTTAACTGGTTTCCGAAGACAAGTGGAAATACATTGCGGGGACCACGACAAAATTTCGGACCTGTGCCAGTCGAGACTAGGATTGTGCTTTTGGAGCCAGGGATAACCCAGAACAACTGGAAAATGCGGAGAGTTTATCACCTGGAACTGGAGGGTTTCAAAATGGAGAGCCCCAACAGCTATTGACTACGGAGCAGTCTCGTGAGTAACGAGTGTGGGCTGAAGGGGCCTGCCATCAATGGCCTCAATAGCAAGTGAAATGGACCGAGGCAAAATGGGAATGGAGTGCTTTGATACAAAAGCACTGTCAATGAAATAGCCCGCAGCACCGGAGTCAACAAGAGCCTGAGTGACTATGGAGGAGTCCACCCAGGAAAGGACAACCGTGACCAAAGGTTTCTCCTTTAGCAGTTCCGGGGACGAGGATAAACCACCCAAGGTCTGCCCCCCGACAGGACCTTAGGTTTGAGCGTTTCCCGGCCGTGTAGGACAAGACTTCAAAAGGTGGCCCTGTAACCCACAATAGAGGCAGAGCCCCTCCCTCCTCCTTAAGGCCCTCTTCGCCGTGGAGAGACGTTTGAATCCCAGCGGCATTGGCTCAGCAGTACCTGGTGACTCGGGACCAGAAGGCATGGGAGGAGAGGGAGGCATGGGTGGGAACGAACACATAGGAGACAACGGAACAGGAGGCTTCCGCAAGCGCTCCTTGAAAGAGGGCCTCTTTCTGAGTCTGATGTCAATTAGGATCAAAAAAGAAACCAATGCCTCGAGATCCTCTGGTAAATCTCTGGCAGCAACTTCGTCTTTAATCGCATCAGAGAGCCCATGAAAGAAGGCGGCAACAAGGGCTTCATTGTTCCAACCTACCTCTGCGGCAAGCGTACGGAACTCAATAGCATACTGAGCAACAGATCTTGTACCTTGCTGAATGGACATGAGTCGTTTAGCAGCAGAGGAGGAGCGAGCCAGAACATCAAATACCCTTCGAAAGGAGGCCACAAATTCAGGGTAATTTAAAATCTCAAGTTTATTAGTCTCCCACAAGGGATTAGCCCAGGCAAGAGCTGTGTCAGAGAGTGACGAGATGAGAAATCCCACCATAGCTCTGTCAGAGGGAAACGTCTGAGGTAACATCTCAAAGTAAATGCCCACCTGGTTCAAAAACCCTCTGCACTGAATAGGATTGCCTCCATATCTCTGAGGTAGAGGTGCAGAACTGGACATGCTCCTGGTAGGACCAGGTGCAGCAGTGGAAACAGGAGCAGCCATAACTTGTGGGACACTTTGGTCCAAATGTGCAGTGTGAGTCATCAGGGTTTGCAGGGATAGTGCAAATTGATCCAAGCGGTGATCCTGTTCATCCATCCTGGAAATGATGGCAGGTAAAGGTGGATTATTAGCACCATCAGGATTCATGGCCTTTGCGTAATGTCAGGGTGCCAGGAATGAGACTGAGACGAGAAGTGCAAAAATAATCACACCTTTATTAATAGCAAAAAATAATAAAAAGTCCACAAGTCAAATAACAAGCCAGGAGTCAAAACCAGAGCTGGTAGTCAGACGAGCCAAGTCAGGAGCCAAAGCGAATAGTCAGACGAGCCGGAATCAGGAACAAGGAAAACAGCAGAGTCAGGAACAAGCCAGGGATCAGTAACCAGGAAGGACATCAGGCAGCCAGGTAATACACAGGAACTCTCACAAACAGGTCTGAGACAACGCAAAGGCAAAGCATACTGAACAGAGGCCCTTTAAATAATAAGTGATGACATCACAATTCTGAGACTGCATCCTGTCTCACATGGATGATGCACACCAGTCTGGCCATAAAAGAAAATGCAGTAAATGAGCAGCATCCCGCACAATGCACCAGGGTCAGCAAGAGAGGTGAGTAAAATGGCTGCCAGCAGCACATGGCAAACACAACAGGAAGAAAACCCTGACAGTGAGCTGTTTGGGGGTCTCTGAAAAGGAGTTTGGAATCCTCGAGAGACAAGGTTACCAATCTATATCTTAGAACTCTGTGCTATTTTCAGAGCTCTTCAGGTTTGGCCTTTATTAAAAAGAGAATCGTATATTCGGTTTCAAACAGACAATGTCACAACAGTGGCATATGTCAATCATCAAGGGGGGACTTGCAGTCCCCTAGCAATAAAATAAGTATCTCTAATTCTTTCTTGGGTGGAATCCAAATCTTGTCTAATCACTGCGATTCATATACCAGGTGTAGACACTTTGGAAGTGGATTATCTCAGCCGTCAGATTCTACATCTGGGGAGTAGTCTCTCCATCCTGATGTGTTCTATCAGATTGTGCAGATGTGGAGTCCTCCAGACATAGATCTGATGGCCTCTCGTCTAAACAAGAAACTTCCCAGATACCTCTCCAGGTCCAGGGATCCTCAGGCGGAAATGATGAATGCTCTAGCAGTTCCATGGTTTTACCAACCTGCTTACATTTTTTTAACCTCTGGGAGTGATCTCAAAGATAATAGAACAATCTTATGTGTTTCTGATAGTACCAGCATGTCCTCACAGGTTCTGGTATGCGGACCTTGTCCAAATATCCAGTTACCAGCCTTGGTCACCTACAATAAGATCAGACCTTCTGTCTCAAGGCCCCGTTTTCCATCAGGATCTCAAATCTCTAAATTTGAAGGCATTGAAATTGAACGTTTAGTTCTTAGTCATAGACGTTTCTCTGACTGAGTAATTAACACTATGATATAGGCTCGTAACTCTGTTTCAAGTAAGATTTATCATAGGGTTTGGAAAACCTATATTTCTTGGTGTTCCACTCATCATTATCCTTGGCATTCATTTAGAATTCCTAGGATTTTAGAGTTTATTCAGGATGGTTTGGGTAAAGGTTTGTCTGCAAATACTTTAAGGACAAATCTCTGCTCTTTCTGTCTTATTTCATAGAAAGATTGCTAAGCTTCCTGATATTCACTGTTTTGTTCAGGCTTTGATTCGTACCTAGCCTGTTATTTAATCAATTTCTCCTCCTTGGAGTCTCAATTTGGTTTTAAAGATTTTGCAGGCTCCTTCTTTTGAGCCTATGCATTCTTTGGATATTAAACTACTTTCTTGGAAAGTTTTATTTTTTTTTTGGCTATCTCTGATGCTAGAAGAGTTTCTGAATTGTCTTTCTCTCTTGCAAATCTCCTTATCTAATTTTCTATCAAGATAAAGCTGTTTTGCGGTTTTCTTTGGCCAAAGGTTGTGCTTTCTGACAACATCAAGAGGGAAATTATTGTTACTTCCATGTGTCCTAATCCTAAGAATACTCTTGAAACGTCTTTACATTCTTTGGATGTGGTAAGAGCTTTGAAATATTATGTTGAGGCTACTAAATATTTCAGAAAGTCTATTTGTTATTTTTTCTGGTTCCAGAAATGGTCAGAAAGTCTCTGCTATTTCCTTGGCATCTTGGTTGAAGCTTTTGATTCACAAAGCCTATTTGGAGACGGGCCTCAGCGTATTACAGCTTATTCTACTAGATCAGTCACCACATCTTGGGTTTCAAGAATGAAGCTTCAGTTGATCAAATTTGCAAAGCAGTAACTTGGTCTTCTTTGCATACATTTACTAAATTTTACCATTTTGTTGTGTTTGCTTCTTCAGAAGCAGCCTTTGGTAGAATGGTTTTTCAGGCAGCTGTCTCAGTTTGATTCTGTGCCTATGATTTGAGTGTTTTTTAAATTTTTAAGAAAACAATTATTTTTTGGATTTAATTTATCAGCGATAATAGCTGTTTTTATTTTATCCCTCCCTCTCTAGTGACTCGTGGACTTTCACATCTTGGGTATTATATCCCATACGTCTCTAGCTCATGGACTCTTGCCACTTACATGAAAGAAAACATAATTTGTGTAAGAACTTACCTGATAAATTAATTTCTTTCATAGTGGCAAGAGTCCATGAGACCCACCCAATATTTGTTGGTATAATATTTTTTTTATATATAAAGCATTTAATTTATCCTGTTTTTTATGCTTTTTACACCTCACTAACTTGGATATATGTTAAACTGAGGTATGAGTGAGGGGGGAGGTGTATTTATAGGCATTTGAGGTTTTGGAAACTTTGCCCCCTTCTGGTAGGAATGTATATCTCATACATCACTAGCTCATGGACTCTTGCCACTATGAAAGAAATGAATTTATCAGGTAAGTTCTTACATAAATTATTTTTTTGTATAACAAGAGATAAAAGCATGGTGAAGGTGATGTTATTTAAAGATACTACACTCAGGTCTCTTTACAGCTAATCCCAAAAAATGGTCATTAGGCCTCCAAACTAGTCACCAGAAAGGGGGGGGGGGGGGGCTGGGATAGCGCTAGCAAGCGAAAGAGAAAAAAAGTGACTAATCTTAAAAAGCAAGTGATATATATTGTGTTAATAGAAAATATAGTGATTGTACATGTGAACTATTAGAAACATAGAAACATAGATATTGACGGCAGATAAGAGCCATAGGCCCAGCGTGATTGTACACGTGAACTATTGATTATTAATAAATAAGGTGAAACGGAGAATATGGATCTCTAAAGGTGAAGTAATGTTAGTTAAATTGTGGATATATAAAAAAAAAAAAATATAAATTATAAAAAAAAGCAAAAAATATAAATTAAACATTTATTACAGTACAAAGAATAGATGCCGGCATCAAGGAAATAGAAAAATAAATGTACAATATCAATAGCAATATGTGAAATACAATCAATAAAACGATAAAATAATGATACAATACTAAGTGCCACTGTGGGATGCAACTTAGTATCGAGGTACCTGTTACGAAATATACATTTACTCAGTCCAAAGTATGGGTTGAGGCTTCCAAAGCGGTATTGTCAAAATATACAAATCCGTAGAAACTTCCTCGTAGATGATCTTGAAAAAGGCCCAGGCGGCTGAAATGCGTTGATCTTGCTCACACGGACAAACAATCTCTACCCTGACTAATTCGGTAAGGACTTGTAGTAGGACAGGTACATTAAGCTATTTACAACAATAACCATTACTGTCTTGAAAAAGGCCTTATATAGGCCGAAACGCATCGACAACTGGTAAGAACTATTTGAATATTATTCAATAGACCTGTACCATCTACACTATTTTTTTATTTGTTTTACAGGGACTTGCAGAACTATATATGAATACAAGAAGTATATAGCACCCCACCTTTGGTTTTCTCATTGAGCATTACTACATCACATTCACTCATTGCATTTATTTTTATCTTAACATTTTTTCATCATTGTTTGTTGATTGCTGATATATATTTCTCATTTTTTCACTTTTTGGATTTTTTCACTTGCTTCATTTCACCAAGCAATCATTTTGTGATCACAATTTTTGTCCCCTTTTTTCTTCACATAGGATTAATTGACACGATTGACTTTTGGACATTTGCAGGACATTTGTATTTCAGTTTTTTGCTGGACTTTTATTTTTGCTTTTGCCATCCACTGTTGCTCACCAGCTTCATATTTGGTACTTATACCAACTTTATGCACTTCACCTATCACTTGTAATTATTGCACAGGTCCACCTTCTTCTCATATGCAATTATTGTTATTTACCTGTCATTTGCAATTTCTGTACAGTTCACATGGATCCATGTTAATTTTTATTGTATAATTTTTATTGTATAATTTTTATTGTATACTTTTTACTGATTTTATCATCATTGTTTTATTGTATGCTTTTATGTGTCTTTATTCGGATTAAAACTTCCTACACACATCTCATTAGGTACGTTCTCATTCATTACCTCGGCCTTTCATTTAGGCGCTTTGTACATTACACCATCCAATTCTTCTTCCTTCGGCCGGCTAGGTGGCCTTTGTACATAGCTAGAGGTATCTCCAGGGCGCTTGGTCTATTTCCCTCAATAACAATATGAATTGTCTCTATATGTATAATTTCTGTCCCAGGATCTACTAGCCTACCATAGTCAGACCTTTCCTCTCAAGCGGATATTCTTCTACGAGCTGTCAGTTGCTCTTCTGCACTGGACTCACCCACTTTGAACCTAACACCAGAACTCACCCTAACACCGGAACTAATACATAGACAGACCGTGAGGTATCGCCTAATATTGGCGCTCAAACAAAGCACTCCGGTCCTTCACTTGTTCTTTTTTCAATACAGCAAAATCATTTGGTCTAATGAGAGACTCTGTTACCATTCTCTAAGCATCTACTTCACCAAATCATTAGAGGAAGTTTCTACGGATTTGTATATTTTTACAATACTGCTTTGGAAGCCTCAACCCACACATTGGACTGAGTATATGTATATTTCGTAACAGGTACCTCGATACTAAGTTGCATCCCACAGTGGCACTTAGTATTGTATCATTATTTTATTGTTTTATTGATTGTATTTCACATATCGCTATTGATATTGTACATTTATTTTACTATTTCCATGATGCCAGCATCTATTCTCTGTACTGTAATAAATGTTTAATTTATATTTTTGCTTTTTTTTTTTAATAATTTATATTTTAGTTTTTTTGATATATCCACAATTTAACTAGCATTACTTCACCTTTAGAGATCCATATTCTCTGTTTCACCTTATTTATTAATAATTAATAGTTCACGTGTACAATCACTATATTTCTATTAACACGATATATATCACTTGCTATTTAAGATTAGTCACTTTTTTTCTCTTTTGCTTTGCTAGCGCTATCCCAGCCCCCCTTTTTCTAAGAGATAAAAGCATATCATGACTTCTAGAACTACAAATACACATTAATTTATGTGAAAGTATCATATAACAGATTTTTTTTGTATAACAAATGAATATAAAAATAACTTTCTATGAGATATTGTTTGTTGAGGTATAAATACAGGTATTTCTTGGACATTAACGGATGAAAAATAAAAGATTAGCTTAAGAGAAATGTGCTTGTTCATGGACAGTGATGAAATGGTATAAATAAAGATGGGAAAACCCCGAATAACCGCAACATCGATGACTGTTAGTTAACAACAGTCCGATGCTCATTGCGCCTTACTTGACGCACGTGTTTTTGATATTTTTTAATAAATAAGGGCATCGTATGTGGATCAGCGTCAGCGATGTCTGGCGAGCATATTGATGCCGGCGAATGCACTGAGATTGATGCTTTGATAAATATCCCCCCAAATCTGACACATTCCACGCAAATTACAAAAAATGGACTGGACAAAATTATTGGCACTCTTAATTTAATAGTAGGTAACTCACCCCTTGGAAAAAATAACTGAAATCAATTGCTTCCTGTAACCATCAATGAGTTTCTTACACCTCTCTACTGGAATTTTGGACCACTCTTCTTTCGCCAACTACTCCAGGTCTCTCAAATTGAAAGGATTCCTTTTCCCAACTGTTGTTTTCAGATCTCTCCACTGGTGCTCTATGGGATTGAGATCTGGACTCACTGCTGACCAGTTCAGTACTCTCCAGTGATTTCTCTTAAACCATTTCTGGGTGCTTTTTGACATGTGCTTTGGGTCATTGTCCTGCTGGAAGACCCATATCCTTTGATGGAGACCCAACTTTCTGACACTGGGCCCCACATTACACCACAGTAGGGACTGTATTCTTTTCTTTAAAAGCCTCATTTATTTTTCTAAAAACAGTAGAATGATAAGCTTTACCATAAAACTGTAATTTGTCTGGCAGTTGATTGAGGTCCTTTACCCACCATTCGAACAATCCTTTGTTGCAATCTTTGATCAATTTTTCTCTTTCTTCCATGTCCAGGGAGATTAGCTACAGTGCCATGGGCTGTAAACTTCTTGACAATGTTGCACACAGTGGACACAGGAACATTAAGATCTCTGGAGAAGGACTTGTAACCTTGAAATTCTCCATGCTTTTCCACAATGTTTGTTCTCAAAACCTCAGACAATTATTTGCTGCTCTTTCTCTTCTCCATGCTCAGTGTGGCACAGAGAGACACAAAACAGAAAGGTTGAGTCAATTGTTCACCATTTTAACTGGTTGCCAGTGTGATTTCTATATTGTATATATATGACTGGCAAACAAGAGGAAAAAGAGAACAAAGTACAAGACTTGGACTCAAGGACTGCGCTAAAGTGTAGCAACTTATGGTAAAAGTTAAATAACCAAAAAAATGCTAGGTAGTTAATCTTAGCAGCTAGGCCAAAGGGTAGGCAGATAATCCAAAATATCTGTCAAGTTAGAAAATGACAAAAAGGAAGAAATTAAAACTAAAAAGGAGATAATATCTTAGCTCCAGGTGGTATACAAAAAAGTACAATGACCAATAATAGATATTTTTCTGTTTATATATTTTTATATTTTTGCATAATCATATTCTTTTGATAACTTTCCTTTCCACCGCTTGTTGTGTATATACATGATTAGTGTTTTAACCTCATTTATATCTTAAAGGTGTAGCCTGTTTTTGTTTTTATTTTATTTTATTTCAGTATATTTACCATATATATATATATAATATATATATATTTGTATATATTTTTGATATATTTTTACATGTTGACTCATTAGTTAATATTGATTTACTTAGATACTATTGGTCATTGTACTTTTTTGTATACCACCTGGAGCTAAGATATTATCTCCTTTTTAGTTTTAATCTTATGCGCTGTAGTCAAAGTCTCTTCCTTTTTGTCATATATACAGTATATATATATATATATATATATATATATATAGGTATAGATATATATTTCTCCTGTTAAGTGTGGTCAGTCCACGGGTCATCATTACTTCTGGGATATTATCTCCTCCCCTACAGGAAGTGCAAGAGGATTCACCCAGCAGAGCTGCTATATAGCTCCTCCCCTCTACGTCACCCCCAGTCATTCTCTTGCACCCAACGAATAGATAGGATGTGTGAGAGGACTGTGGTGATTTTAATTAGTTTATTACCTTCAATCAAAAGTTTGTTATTTTATAATAGCACCGGAGTGTGTTATTCATTCTCTGGTAGAATTTGAAGAAGAATCTACCTGAGTTTTTTCTATGATTTTAGCCGGAGTAGTTAAGATCATATTGCTGTTTCTCGGCCATCTGAGGAGAGGTAAACTTCAGATCAGGGGACAGCGGGCAGATTAATCTGCAAAGAGGTATGTAGCAGTTTATTATTTTCTGACATGGAATTGATGAGAAAATCCTGCCATACCGTTATAATGTAAACCTTAAATACAGTAGAGGTATCTGGTATCAGGCTGTCATGTATGTATATTTTACACTTCAGTATTCTGGGGAATGGTACTTCACTGGATTTATACTGTATGCATAGACTTAACCTAATTTGCAGGGACTTGCAATAGGTTTTTAAATAACAATTAATTTATTGAGGTTAAACGTTTTTTTGCTGGCATGTAAAATCGTTTATTTCTCTGAGGTACTGGGTGAAAAAATGTTTTGGGCACTGTTTTTTCCACTTGGCAATAGTTTTGTTTAAATTTAAACAGTTTTCTGATCTCTCTCACTGTTATGTGTGAGGGGGAGGGGCCATTTTTGGCGCTTTTATTACGCATCAAAAAACTCAGTCAGAGGTTCATTTTCTTCCTGCATGATCCGGTTCATCTCTACAGAACTCAGGGAGCTTCAAAGCTTGTTTTGAGGGAGGTAATCATTCACAGCAGAGCTGTGAAGATTGTAGTTGACTGTGATAAAAAACGTTTATTTGTGTATTTTTTCTGCTGTCAGGGTTAGTTATCCTTGCTAATGGGAACAATCCTTTGCTAAAATTGTATATTTCTTACAAAGATTTGATGCTATAATTTATTTATTTCAACTGTCATAAGTACATCTGGGCGACCATTACAAATCACATTACAGGATATGGCTACTGTTATGACTGAAGTTTTGGCTAAATTACCAGAACTGAGAGGTAAGCGTGATCACTCTGGGGTGAGAACAGAGTGAGCTGATAATATTAGGGCCATGTCAGACACTGCGTCACAGGTGGCAGAACATGAGGACGGAGAACTTCATTCTGTGGGTGACGGTTCTGATCCAAACAGACTGGATTCAGATATTTCAAATTTTAAATTTAAGCTTGAAAACCTCCGTGTATTACTAGGGGAGGTATTAGCGGCTCTGAATGATTGTAACACAGTTGCAATACCAGAGAAAATGTGTAGGTTGGATAGATATTTTGCGGTACCGGCGAGTACTGATGTTTTTCCTATACCTAAGAGACTTACTGAAATTGTTACTAAGGAGTGGGATAGACCCGGTGTGCCGTTCTCACCCCCTCCAATATTTAGAAAAATGTTTCCTATAGACGCCACCACACGGGACTTATGGCAAACGGTCCCTAAGGTGGAGGGAGCAGTTTCTACTTTAGCTAAGCGTACCACTATCCCGGTGGAGGATAGCTGTGCTTTTTCAGATCCAATGGATAAAAAATTAGAGGGTTACCATAAGAAAATGTTTGTTCAACAAGGTTTTATATTGCAACCTCTTGCATGTATTGCGCCTGTCATGGCTGCAGCAGCATTTTGGTTTGAGTCTCTGGAAGAGACACTTGAAGCATCTACACTAGATGAGATTACACACAAACTTAAAGCCCTTAAGTTAGCTAACTCATTTATTTCAGAATCCGTAGTACATTTAACTAAACTTACGGCTAAGAATTCCGGATTCGCCATTCAGGCACGCAGAGCACTGTGGCTAAAATCCTGGTCAGCTGATGTTACTTCTAAATCTAAATTGCTTAATATACCTTTCAAAGGGCAGACCTTATTCGGGCCCGGGTTGAAAGAGATTATCGCTGACATTACAGGAGGTAAAGGCCATGCCCTGCCTCAGGACAAAGCCAAAGCTAAGGCTAGACAGTCTAATTTTCGTTCCTTTCGTAATTTCAAAGCAGGAACAGCATCAACTTCCTCTGCACCAAAACAGGAAGGAGCTGTTGCTTGCTACAGACAAGGCTGGAAACCTAACCAGTCCTGGAACAAGGGCAAGCAGACCAGGAAACCTGCTGCTGCCCCTAAGACAGCATGAATCGAGGGCCCCCGATCCGGGACCGGATCTAGTGCGGGGCAGACTTTCTCTCTTCGCCCAGGCTTGGGCAAGAGATGTTCAGGATCCCTGGGCATTAGAGATCATATCTCAGGGATACCTTCTGGACTTCAAATCCTCTCCCCCAAGAGGGAGATTTCATCTGTCAAGGTTGTCAACAAACCAAACAAAGAAGGAAGCGTTTCTACGCTGCGTACAAGATCTTTTATTAATGGGAGTGATCCATCCAGTTCCGCGGTCGGAACAAGGACAAGGGTTTTACTCAAATCTGTTTGTAGTTCCCAAGAAAGAGGGAACTTTCAGGCCAATCTTGGATTTAAAGATCCTAAACAAATTCCTAAGAGTTCCATCGTTCAAGATGGAAACTATTCGAACAATTTTGCCCATGATCCAGGAGGGTCAGTACATGACCACAGTGGATTTAAAGGATGCTTACCTTCACATACCGATTCACAGAAATCATTACCGGTATCTAAGGTTTGCCTTTCTAGACAGGCATTACCAGTTTGTAGCTCTTCCATTCGGATTGGCTACGGCTCCAAGAATCTTCACAAAGGTTCTGGGTACTCTTCTGGCGGTACTAAGACCGCGAGGAATTTCGGTAGCTCCGTACCTAGACGACATTCTGATACAAGCTTCAAGCTTTCAAACTGCCAAGTCTCATACAGAGTTAGTACTGGCATTTCTAAGGTCGCATGGATGGAAGGTGAACGAAAAGAAGAGTTCTCTCTTTCCACTCACAAGAGTTCCCTTCTTGGGGACTCTGATAGATTCTGTAGAAATGAAGATTTACCTGACAGAAGACAGGTTAACAAAGCTTCAAAATGCATGCCGTGTCCTTCATTCCATTCAACACCCGTCAGTAGCTCAATGCATGGAGGTGATCGGATTAATGGTAGCGGCAATGGACATAGTCCCCTTTGCACGCCTACATCTCAGACCGCTGCAATTGTGCATGCTAAGTCAGTGGAATGGGGATTACTCAGATTTGTCCCCCACTCTGAACCTGAATCAAGAGACCAGAGATTCTCTTCTATGGTGGCTTTATCGGCCACATCTGTCCAGGGGGATGCCATTCAGCAGGCCAGACTGGACAATTGTAACAACAGACGCCAGCCTACTAGGTTGGGGCGCTGTCTGGAATTCTCTGAAGGCTCAGGGACTATGGAATCAGGAGGAGAGTCTCCTTCCAATAAACATTCTGGAATTGAGAGCAGTTCTCAATGCCCTTCTGGCTTGGCCCCAGTTAACAACTCGGGGGTTCATCAGGTTTCAGTCGGACAACATCACGACCGTAGCTTACATCAACCATCAGGGAGGGACAAGAAGCTCCCTAGCAATGATGGAAGTATCAAAGATAATTCGCTGGGCAGAGTCTCACTCTTGCCACCTGTCTGCAATCCACATCCCGGGAGTGAAGAACTGGGAGGCGGATTTCTTAAGTCGTCAGACTTTTCATCCGGGGGAGTGGGAACTTCATCCGGAGGTCTTTGCCAAAATACTTCGACGTTGGGGCAAACCAGAGATAGATCTCATGGCGTCTCGTCAGAACGCCAAGCTTCCTCGCTACGGGTCCAGATCCAGGGATCCGGGAGCGGTTCTGATAGATGCTCTGACAGCACCTTGGACCTTCAAGATGGCTTATGTGTTTCCACCCTTCCCGATGCTTCCTCGATTGATTGCCAGAATCAAACAGGAGAGAGCATCAGTGATTCTAATAGCACCTGCATGGCCACGCAGGACTTGGTATGCAGATCTAGTGGACATGTCATCCTGTCCGCCTTGGTCTCTACCTCTGAAACAGGACCTTCTGATCCAGGGTCCATTCAAACATCAAAATCTAACTTCTCTGAAGCTGACTGCTTGGAAATTGAACGCTTGATTTTATCAAAACGTGGGTTTTCTGAGCCAGTTATTGATACCTTAATACAGGCTAGGAAGCCTATTACCAGAAGGATTTACCATAAAATATGGTGTAAATACTTATATTGGTGCGAATCCAAGAGTTACTCATGGAGTAAGGTTAGGATTCCAAGGATATTGTCTTTTCTACAAGAAGGTTTGGAAAAGGGTTTATCCGCTAGTTCCTTAAAGGGACAGATTTCAGCTCTGTCCATTCTTTTACACAAACGTCTGTCAGAAGTTCCGGACGTTCAAGCTTTTTGTCAGGCTTTAGCTAGGATCAAGCCTGTGTTTAAAACTGTTGCTCCGCCATGGAGTTTGAACTTAGTTCTTAATGTTTTACAGGGTGTTCCGTTTGAACCCCTTCATTCCATTGATATCAAGTTGTTATCTTGGAAAGTTCTGTTTTTAATGGCTATTTCCTCGGCTCGAAGAGTCTCTGAGTTATCTGCCTTACATTGTGATTCTCCTTATCTGATTTTTCATTCAGACAAGGTAGTTCTGCGTACTAAACCTGGGTTCCTACCTAAGGTGGTCACTAACAGGAATATCAATCAAGAGATTGTTGTTCCATCTTTGTGTCCTAATCCTTCCTCGAAGAAGGAACGTCTGCTACACAATCTAGATGTAGTCCGTGCCTTGAAATTTTATCTACAGGCAACTAAGGATTTTCGTCAAACGTCTTCCCTGTTTGTCGTTTATTCTGGCCAGAGGAGAGGTCAAAAAGCTTCGGCTACCTCTCTCTCTTTTTGGCTTCGTAGCATAATACGATTAGCCTATGAGACTGCTGGACAGCAGCCTCCTGAAATAATTACAGCTCATTCTACTAGAGCTGTGGCTTCCACTTGGGCCTTTAAGAATGAGGCTTCTGTTGAACAGATTTGCAAGGCTGCAACTTGGTCTTCTCTTCATACTTTTTCCAAATTTTACAAATTTGACACTTTTGCTTCTTCGGAGGCTGTTTTTGGGAGAAAGGTTCTTCAGGCAGTGGTTCCCTCCGTATAAAGAGCCTGCCTGTCCCTCCCGTCATCCGTGTACTTTTGCTTTGGTATTGGTATCCCAGAAGTAATGATGACCCGTGGACTGACCACACTTAACAGGAGAAAACAAAATTTATGCTTACCTGATAAATTCATTTCTCCTGTAGTGTGGTCAGTCCACGGCCCTCCCTGTTTTTTTATGGCAGGCTAAAAAAATTTTGGATTATACTCCAGTCACCACTACACCCTTGGGCTTCTCCTTTCTCGTTGGTCCTTTGGTCGAATGACTGGAGGTGACGTAGAGGGGAGGAGCTATATAGCAGCTCTGCTGGGTGAATCCTCTTGCACTTCCTGTAGGGGAGGAGATAATATCCCAGAAGTAATGATGACCCGTGGACTGACCACACTACAGGAGAAATGAATTTATCAGGTAAGCATAAATTTTGTTTTTACCAAAAAAATCATATATATGTAGAAATATGTATTTTTGAATAAATAGATCATATTCTTCTATGTGAAGAACATTAGAATGTGAAATATTCCTAGTTTCATGTCGGTTTAGCGCACTTGAGAACATGCGATCGTGTTTGCGTGCGAGTACGGTGCTAGGTTTTTTTCCACTTTTTTTGTTGCTTTTTTTGCTCCATTGACCACTATTGGGGAATAAGTTAACACGACTGTAATATTTGAAAGTTTGGCTTTTTGTGCGTATCGGGTTTGCGCGCAAGCGTAAACTCTTTACTTGTAACGCAAGCGCGGAGTTAGCACGGGAGCGGGAGCATTAAATATGGCTCCACTTGTGATCTGGCCCAATATATTTTATTAGAAAAGATGCACCTTTTCAAATTGTACCTCTTGACATATTAGATTTGCGTATGTCATCAATCAAGGTTTATTTGATAAAACTATTACATACAATAGAATTGCACAATCAGCAAGTGAATAATTAAAAGGACAATGCACTAGCACTCACTTAAATGAGCAGTAGATTTTTTTCTGACAAAGTTTAAAAGTTTCTTCAATTTGCCATTCCCCTTGTATAATATGACAGCCATCAGCCAATTATAGACTCACACTATACACTGTGACAATGCTCAGTAGTAGCTGGTGCTTTAGAAAGTGTTCAAATAAAAAGACTGTGCACAATTTAATAATGGAAGTAAATTGGAATGTTTCTCAAAACGTAATGCTTTGTCTCTGTGTTTCTCAAGTGCCCGTAACAGGTCAAATTACCTGATCAGTAACCATAGTTACTAACCTGATCTCACTATTTAGCTGATTATTTCACCTGTGCTCTTGCTAAGCTATCATAAAAATCTGGCCTGTCAGCGGTACTTTAGGGATAGAGTTGAGAAACACTGCTCTATCTGAATCATGAAACTTTAATTTTGACTATTTGCAGTTGTAATTTAGTACTTTTGATCTAAACTCTTGTATATAACATCATAAGAGGTTTCGGAAACACTCTCTAAAACTGTATCAAAATTCTATCTTGCTCCAAAATATAAAAGTGCTATTAAATCCCAATTAAAGTGCACATATGCATAGAGAATCTCATTTCTGTCTTTTGTGTGCAATATATTTCAAAGTTAACAAGAAGCATTTGTTTCATGCACACAAACTAGCACATGCTCAGAGTGTTAGAGACATCAATCCAATAGTTACAACGCTATTGTTCAGGGATGCATGCAATATAGACTAACATTTTCTTAACTCTATTCCCCTCCTCCTTTTTTCATCCACTTAGTCCCTTATCATTTAAGCATATGAGCCCAGATGTTTTATAGATCACCTTCATGAGAGCTGATTTACAACAGTGCAAACTCTTAGGAGGGCACTATTTGTCTCCCATTAATGCATCCTTGCATATTAGACCTATGTTTAACCCCTTAATGACCAGCACTGTACCCTGTATGACGCTGGTCGTTATGCCCTTAAGGACCAGAGATGTACCCTGTATGTAGCTGCAGTTCTGGTTTTCTCTCTGCCACGATCTCCTTCAAAATTGCTAGATTGAGCTATTTCTGCATGCCCCATGAGTGGGGCACTGCAGAAATAGATTTGCAGAGTTACCACTGCAGAGAGGGCTCACTCTGTGGCCCTCTCTGTATCGGACAGCGGTGGTGCCGATCATTAGTGGGAGGTTAAGGAGGGAGACGGGTGGGCGGCGCTTCACATGAGCATGTGCTGGACAGGATTTTCTTGAATTTTTTCTTTTTTTGGATATATTAATAATTTTTAAGATCCCTGTGCACTGATTAACCTTGGTTATTTGGTTGGTAAGGTCTCTCATAGCTCTATAGCTTTTTGTAATTCCTATGTAGCTGGTACTATATGTATCAAATATATATTTTCATTAAGCATTTTAATAAAGAAGGTTATGATTATATAACTTTGATGTGCACATAGTGGTTCCAATGAGACTATACTCAAATAAATGGACATTTATTCATGCCAGGTGATCACTTGGCTATTAAAACCTTTGTTTGTGATTATTTTTTTAATGAGTGCCTTTTCAGCTTTAAAAACATGGGGTCTTAGGGGTCTCTATGCCTTTTTTAAGTACCTAGAGACCCCCCATATTAAAAAAAATATAAGGTCACCAACAATGTGTCCCCCCTCCCTCAATCTCTATAGAAAAACAAGAAGGGGTTATCCTCAAATAATCCAGGGCCTTTGGGTATATATATATATATATATATATATATATATATATATATATATATATATATATATATCTCATCTTGCCATCTTCTCGACCCTTTGCAATCTAGCTTTCACCCCCAACACTCCAAAACTGCCATCACCAAGGTAAGAAATGAACTGCTTACTGCCAAGTCTAACGGTCACTGCTCTCTGCAGCCTTTGACATTGTTGACCATCCATTACTGCTCCAGAGCCTTCAATCCATGGTTATTTGTGACATAGTTCTACTGTGGCTCTCTTCCTTCCTTTCTAACCGTACATTAAGCATATCCTTCTCAGGCTCCTCCCCTCTACCCCTCTCTTTTGGGGTACCTCAAGAATAAGTTTTAGGCCCCCTTCTTTTATCAGTAGACACATCATCTCTAGGCTCTGTAATCAAGTCCTCTGGGTTTCAGTACCATTTTTATGATGATAATACCAAAATCTACTTTTCCATACCAAACACATACTGGATGGCTTCACACTAACTAAAGCTGAACCTCTCTAAAACTGATCTCCTTCTTTTTCCTCCCGCTACCAATCTCCCCATTCTCCAAATCTCACTTACTGTGGACAACTCTGTCATCACCTCTACCCCTCAACCCCAATGTCTTGAGGGTCTTTTGCTCCCCAAATTAAGTCTTTAGCAATCTTCTGGATGCTTCCACATTATATATATATATATCTAAAATTTTTTGTCACTTCCTAACTCGAGACACAACTAAGATTCGTACCCACTCCCTTATCATTTCCAACCTTGACTACTGCAGATCTGTCTTCTTTAGTCTCCCAAGCTGCCACCTGTCCCCACTGCAGTCCATCATCAATGCCTTTGCCAGGCTCATTTTCCTTAAGCATTGTTCCATATCTGCTGCACCTCTTTGAAAACACCTCCACTGGCTTACCTTAGCCTATATGTAGAAATATGTATTTTTGAATAAATAGATCATATTCTTCTATGTGAAGAACATTAGAATGTGAAATATTCCTAGTTTCATGTCGGTTTAGCGCACTTGAGAACATGCGATCGTGTTTGCGTGCGAGTACGGTGCTAGGTTTTTTTCCACTTTTTTTGTTGCTTTTTTTGCTCCATTGACCACTATTGGGGAATAAGTTAACACGACTGTAATATTTGAAAGTTTGGCTTTTTGTGCGTATCGGGTTTGCGCGCAAGCGTAAACTCTTTACTTGTAACGCAAGCGCGGAGTTAGCACGGGAGCGGGAGCATTAAATATGGCTCCACTTGTGATCTGGCCCAATATATTTTATTAGAAAAGATGCACCTTTTCAAATTGTACCTCTTGACATATTAGATTTGCGTATGTCATCAATCAAGGTTTATTTGATAAAACTATTACATACAATAGAATTGCACAATCAGCAAGTGAATAATTAAAAGGACAATGCACTAGCACTCACTTAAATGAGCAGTAGATTTTTTTCTGACAAAGTTTAAAAGTTTCTTCAATTTGCCATTCCCCTTGTATAATATGACAGCCATCAGCCAATTATAGACTCACACTATACACTGTGACAATGCTCAGTAGTAGCTGGTGCTTTAGAAAGTGTTCAAATAAAAAGACTGTGCACAATTTAATAATGGAAGTAAATTGGAATGTTTCTCAAAACGTAATGCTTTGTCTCTGTGTTTCTCAAGTGCCCGTAACAGGTCAAATTACCTGATCAGTAACCATAGTTACTAACCTGATCTCACTATTTAGCTGATTATTTCACCTGTGCTCTTGCTAAGCTATCATAAAAATCTGGCCTGTCAGCGGTACTTTAGGGATAGAGTTGAGAAACACTGCTCTATCTGAATCATGAAACTTTAATTTTGACTATTTGCAGTTGTAATTTAGTACTTTTGATCTAAACTCTTGTATATAACATCATAAGAGGTTTCGGAAACACTCTCTAAAACTGTATCAAAATTCTATCTTGCTCCAAAATATAAAAGTGCTATTAAATCCCAATTAAAGTGCACATATGCATAGAGAATCTCATTTCTGTCTTTTGTGTGCAATATATTTCAAAGTTAACAAGAAGCATTTGTTTCATGCACACAAACTAGCACATGCTCAGAGTGTTAGAGACATCAATCCAATAGTTACAACGCTATTGTTCAGGGATGCATGCAATATAGACTAACATTTTCTTAACTCTATTCCCCTCCTCCTTTTTTCATCCACTTAGTCCCTTATCATTTAAGCATATGAGCCCAGATGTTTTATAGATCACCTTCATGAGAGCTGATTTACAACAGTGCAAACTCTTAGGAGGGCACTATTTGTCTCCCATTAATGCATCCTTGCATATTAGACCTATGTTTAACCCCTTAATGACCAGCACTGTACCCTGTATGACGCTGGTCGTTATGCCCTTAAGGACCAGAGATGTACCCTGTATGTAGCTGCAGTTCTGGTTTTCTCTCTGCCACGATCTCCTTCAAAATTGCTAGATTGAGCTATTTCTGCATGCCCCATGAGTGGGGCACTGCAGAAATAGATTTGCAGAGTTACCACTGCAGAGAGGGCTCACTCTGTGGCCCTCTCTGTATCGGACAGCGGTGGTGCCGATCATTAGTGGGAGGTTAAGGAGGGAGACGGGTGGGCGGCGCTTCACATGAGCATGTGCTGGACAGGATTTTCTTGAATTTTTTCTTTTTTTGGATATATTAATAATTTTTAAGATCCCTGTGCACTGATTAACCTTGGTTATTTGGTTGGTAAGGTCTCTCATAGCTCTATAGCTTTTTGTAATTCCTATGTAGCTGGTACTATATGTATCAAATATATATTTACATTAAGCATTTTAATAAAGAAGGTTATGATTATATAACTTTGATGTGCACATAGTGGTTCCAATGAGACTATACTCAAATAAATGGACATTTATTCATGCCAGGTGATCACTTGGCTATTAAAACTTTGTTTGTGATTATTTTTTTAATGAGTGCCTTTTCAGCTTTAAAAACATGGGGTCTTAGGGGTCTCTATGCCTTTTTTAAGTACCTAGAGACCCCCCATATTAAAAAAAATATAAGGTCACCAACAATGTGTCCCCCCTCCCTCAATCTCTATAGAAAAACAAGAAGGGGTTATCCTCAAATAATCCAGGGCCTTTGGGTATATATATATATATATATATATATATATATATATCTCATCTTGCCATCTTCTCGACCCTTTGCAATCTAGCTTTCACCCCCAACACTCCAAAACTGCCATCACCAAGGTAAGAAATGAACTTCTTACTGCCAAGTCTAACGGTCACTGCTCTCTGCAGCCTTTGACATTGTTGACCATCCATTACTGCTCCAGAGCCTTCAATCCATGGTTATTTGTGACATAGTTCTACTGTGGCTCTCTTCCTTCCTTTCTAACCGTACATTAAGCATATCCTTCTCAGGCTCCTCCCCTCTACCCCTCTCTTTTGGGGTACCTCAAGAATAAGTTTTAGGCCCCCTTCTTTTATCAGTAGACACATCATCTCTAGGCTCTGTAATCAAGTCCTCTGGGTTTCAGTACCATTTTTATGATGATAATACCAAAATCTACTTTTCCATACCAAACACATACTGGATGGCTTCACACTAACTAAAGCTGAACCTCTCTAAAACTGATCTCCTTCTTTTTCCTCCCGCTACCAATCTCCCCATTCTCCAAATCTCACTTACTGTGGACAACTCTGTCATCACCTCTACCCCTCAACCCCAATGTCTTGAGGGTATTTTGCTCCCCAAATTAAGTCTTTAGCAATCTTCTGGATGCTTCCACATTATATATATATATATCTAAAAAATTTTGTCACTTCCTAACTCGAGACACAACTAAGATTCGTACCCACTCCCTTATCATTTCCAACCTTGACTACTGCAGATCTGTCTTCTTTAGTCTCCCAAGCTGCCACCTGTCCCCACTGCAGTCCATCATCAATGCCTTTGCCAGGCTCATTTTCCTTAAGCATTGTTCCATATCTGCTGCACCTCTTTGAAAACACCTCCACTGGCTTACCTTAGCCTCAAGAATAAAATTAAAAATGTTGGCCTTAACATACAAAGCCCTCACCAACACTGTACCCTTATATATTTCTGACCTCTCCAACTCGCCCTCTCTGCTTTGCTTAATACCTACTTCTCTCTTCATCTCTCATTACTTCCTCACACTCTCATCTGCAAGACTTTTCATATGGAACTCCTTGCCTTGCTCAGTCAGACTTTCGACTATTCTCATGTGTTCCTTAAAAACATATATGTTCAAGAATACGTACAACTTAGGTTAAGATGTATCTACTGCTCAAGAGTCCACATGTCCTCTTGATCATTTTATGTAATGATGGTTTACAGCTCCCAGGGACTCAAGGGCAGGGCCCTCTACCCTTATGATGTATGCAAATGTATTCTGATTATTGTACGCCATAACTGTATACCTAATGTTACACCACTGCGTAATATGTTGGCACTTTATAAATAAACAATGATAATAATAAGAATAAAATAACTTTGATTTGCAGGTACTTTACATTTATACTTTTTTGAGCAATAAGAACTATATCATAGCTACTATGAGACAACTAGGCAGATTTTGCTTTGTAGTCACGTGGATCAAAGGGATTTGTATTTTTTAATTCAGCAGCCTTGTGTCTTTTTCAAACTCAATATCTTTGCAACTATATTTATTTTAGCATCCTCCTACACTCTACAACAGGTTAGTTTATAATATTATGGAGGAATTGCTGTTTACCAACCAATCTTATTATACAGTAGACTGGAAAGAAACAGATAATGTGTGAGGTTATGTAGTCCAGAAGTCCATTTGGAGGATTTTTTTTCTCTAACATAACTGCACTCCTCTTTTTGAAAATAAATAAACTTAATAAAAAACAAATGAAAAAACACCATATATATATATACTGTATATAAAAAACTGTAATTTCATTATTGATTATTTGTAAGGTATTTACTCTCTCTATTCACAGGAATGTATTGTCGTAGCAGCAACAGCACCATGAAATGAAATTGTAGACATTTAAATAGTTTAATGTTTATTTTAAATTTATCAAATGTTTGTCATGTTCTAATAAAATGTTATTTTAAATGTTAATGACAGATTAAAAAACCCCATTTATTTTAGTATGGCAGTAAAACTAACATTGATGGAAATGCCATTAAATATAAAAGAGAGAACATATACAACCTGAGTGAGAAAATTATGAGGTGTGTGACGTGAAAAGCCTAAAAGGTGTTAATTGAGTCCTTCAATTCCATTATCAGTACATCAGTACTACAGTTAATGGCACTGAAGTATTTCATAACCTGAATCCAGTAGAAATTTTAGTGTATTACTATTATAATACGCTGGTAGATTCTTTTTCTTAGAATGATATTAAAAGTAAAAGAGGGCATATTTATTTTTAGCTTTTCTTATAATAAAGATGACACATGAAAAAGCTTGTTATAATGAAATTACTTCTTTGAATGACATTAATTGATGTCAAAATACTGATCAAATGTTATATTTTTACATTAGTAACTTTTCAGATAGGTTCAAATTCTAAGTATTGTTTATAAATTAAGTGTGTATGGGTTTAAAAAAAATAAAGTCAATTAGTTTTTCTATAGTCATACATAAGTTTCATAAGAAGCTTAACAGTTTGTTAAGCATTAGCAAAGAAAATAAAGGAAACATCTTACCAGTCTACAAAGAGGTTAAAGGGATAGTCTAGTTAATATTAAACTTTCATGATTCAGATAGAGCAGGCAATTTTAAGCAACTTTCTAATTTACTCCTATTATCAAATTTCCTTCAATCTCTTGGTATCTTTATTTGAAAAAGCAAAAATGAAAGCTTAAGAGCTGTCCCACTTTTGGTTCAGCACCTGGGTAATGCTTGCTGATTGGTGGCTACATTTAGACACCAATCAGCAAGCGCTACCCAGGTTCTGAACCAAAAATGCGCCAGCTCCTAAGCTTACATTTTGCTTTTTCAAATACAGATACCAAGAGAACAAAGAAAATAGGGTCTTATTTTCTCTCTCAGCGTTTTTCCGCTCTACACTTCACACCTCGTGGATTGTTTACCTGAGAAAAAGTTCAGACCATGTGACTGCCGTGTGTACTCATAACTCACTCGCTGATCCATCCCTGGAAATGTTACCTCACAGGACGCACTGCTGACTGAGGAGTCCCCGAAGTCTGTGACCAAGAAGTGAAGAAAAACAATAGGTCCAGGCATACAGGTAAAAATGTGTAAAAACAAAGCTTTATTGTTGCTCCATTAAAAATAGTACAGAACAGTTCTGTACTATTTTTAATGGAGCAACAATAAAGCTTTGTTTTTACACATTTATACCTGGATACCTGGACCTTACTCCATTTTTACCTCGCCATTAAAGGCAGCCGTAGCAGGCTTTGAGCTGAGTATGGGAGCACCGTAACTCCCTAAAATGCCTGCAAAAATAAACTAACACCTAACGCATGTGCAATGGCTATCTACATGTCAACCGCAATCCCCCACCGCAATAACTAATAAAGTCTTTTAACCCCTAAACCACCATAGCCCACAACGCAATAAACCTAACCAAGTATTAACCCCTTAACCGCCATAGCCCACAACGCAATAAACCTAACCCGACCCCCCTAACCTAACCCCCCTAAATAAACTAAAATTACCTAATTTACAAAATACTAAAGTTACTATTAAATATAAAAAAAATTACACTACTTTTAAAATACAAATAAACTAAGTATAAATTAAAGGGGCAGTCTAATCAAAATTCAGGAGTAGACTGTCCCTTTAAGCAAGAATTACAGAAAATAAAAAAAATCTAAGATTACAGAAAATAAAAAATAAAATTACAAAATTTTAACCCTTTAAGGACACAGCTTTCAGTTTGCTCAATTGTTTTATGACGGAAAAATTCTGTCACATGTCCTTAAGAGGTTAAATAAATTACACCTAATCCCTATGAAAATAACCCCCCCCCCCAAAATAAAAACACTCCCTAATCTAATCAACTACCAGTAGCCCTTAAAAGGACATTTTGGAGGGCATTGCCCCAAGATAATCAGCTCATTTGCAAAAAAAATACACACAGCCCCCTACCAGTAACCCCCCCCAAAAATACTAACACTAAAAACGCTAAAGTAGCCATTGCCCTGAAAAGGGCATTTGTTGGGCATTGCCCTTAAAAGGGCATTCAGCTCTTTTGCTGCCCACCCTATCTAAATAAAATAAATCCCCCAAAAAACCCTTAAAAAACCCTAAGTCTAACCCCCAAGTGGTCCTCACATGTCCTGTTCAGTGGAGAAGGTCCTGTTCCAGGCGGTGAAGTCTCTTCTTTCTTCTTCCAGGAACCAGCCGGCGCGGAGCAGAGGGTGGCGTTGAAGACCGGCGACGCTGGAACTGAAGACCGGCGACCGCTTCATATGATCTCCACCGTACACTGAATAGGAATTCAAGGTACGCGATTAAAAATGGCGTCTCTTGAATTCCTATTGGCTGATTTGAGCCTTCAAATTCAAATCAGCCAATCGATTGAGAGCTACTGAAATCCTATTGGCTGTTCAAATCTGTAGGGGTTTTGGGGGGGATTTATTTTATTTAGATAGGGTGGGCAGCAAAAGAGCTGAATGCCCTTTTAAGGGCAATGGCCAACAAATGCCCTTTTCAGGGCAATTGGTAGTTTAGCGTTTTTAGTGTTAGTATTTTTTTGGGGGGGTTTGGTGGGTGGGGGGGGGTTACTGGTAGGGGGGGCTGTGTGTATTTTTTTGCAAAAGAGCTGATTATCTTGGGGCAATGCCCTGCAAAAAGTCCTTTTAAGGGCTACTGGTAGTTGATTAGATTAGGGGGTGTTTTTATTTTGGGGGGCTTTTTTATTTTCATAGGGATTAGGTGTAATTTATTTAAAATTTTGTAATTTTATTTATTATTTTCTGTAATCTTAGATTTTTTTATTTTCTGTAATTCTTGCTTAAAGGGACAGTCTACTCCTGAATTTTGATTAGACTGCCCCTTTAATTTATACTTAGTTTATTTGTATATTAAAAGTAGTGTAATTTTTTTTATATTTAATAGTAACTTTAGTATTTTGTAAATTAGGTAATTTTAGTTTATTTAAGGGGGGTTAGGTTAGGGGGGGTTAGGTTAGGTTAGGGGTTAGGTTTATTGCGTTGTGGGCTATGGCGGTTTAGGGGTTAATACTTGATTAGGTTTATTGCGTTGTGGGCTATGGCAGTTTAGGGGTTAATACTTGATTAGGTTTATTGCGTTGTGGGTTAATGGCGGATTAGGGGTTAATAGTTTTAATAGGTAGTTTGCGATGTTGGGGTTGGCGGATTTAGGGGTTAATAATTTAGTTATTACTTGCAGTGTGGGTTTGATGGCGGATATAGGGGTTAATAGTTTAAATAGGCATATTGCGTTGTGGGGGGTTGTCGGTCTAGGGGTTAATACATTTAATATTAGTAATGAGAGGGGGGGGATTGCGGATATAGGGGCTTTACGTGTTGGGCTTATTTTTGGGAGGCGTGTTAGACTTTTACGGGAGATTTGTTATTTTCTTTACTTTTCTTAGGCGCCGGCAGTTTCTAAAGTGCCGTAAGTCACTGGCGACTCCAGAAATTTGTATTTACGCTCATTTCTAGACATCACTAGTTTATCAGACTAAGGCACTTTATGAACTGCCGGCGGGGTTTATGTAATACCCCGATGTGCGAGGTGAAGTTACAGATGGCGCAGGTTCCCATGCTTGCACCGAAACCTGCGCCATATATTTGATCGCGCCCCATATGTATATTCAGTGATGAAATAGTAACTGTGCAGAAGTAGGGTGTGCAATGAGCACTCTACTACCACTTCTCATTAAAAGTATATAGCATGCTATTTGTTAATGGGGGGGGGGGGGGTAAAAACGGTTTGGTTAATGTTTTGCATTGGTTAAAAGTAAAGCTATCTCCAATTACTATTCAATTTAATATTTTCTTTATGTCCCCTGATATTTTAAATAGCTCATATTACTTAGTTGAAAGTTTATATTGAACTTGTTGAATGTTGCTTTTTAAAATATTGTCTGAGATTATTGTGGTGAATAGGGGTTAATTAATTATATCTTAATAAAATGAATATGCACCAAAAATGTTTTTTTTTTTCTTTTTTAGAAATTTGTATGTTGCCATTAAATATTTCCATAATACCAGAATCACATTATATTTTCCATTCATTAGTTTTGGCTGTAGGTATGAATAAAGCTTTTCATTGCCCCACCCCCCAAAAAATATGTTAAAAATAACTGCATATATATATTTTTTCTTTTTGCAAAGATCTCTGATACTGATGAACATTTGCATCAGTCATAGAGCTTTGGCAGGACATTTATAAATTAAAAAAATGCCAGAGATGTATAGGAAGTCAGCCAAAAATCTGAGCCAAAAAACACATTTATTCATTAAAATTTCTGTTGTGTGAAAACACCCTGACACATCAGTTAAATCAATAGAATACTTGCAACTTTTTTAAAATTTATTTTTTACTATATCTCCTTTAACTAATAATTCAATTCAGCCACAAACTAACAATTGCATAATAATAACAATGGACAAACATTTATTGAGACAAAGAAGTTTCAGCCTTTAAAGTTTAACATAGTGGAGTACATTTATTAAAGACAGTTATAAAATGGTCCCTCTGGAAATTTGTAATGGTATAAATTCTACTGTAACCTTTAACAATTTAATTATGGGGATTTGCTACATGTTTGGATTACAAGGAAGATGTGAGTTTTACATTTATATTCCCATGCACAATGATGTAAATAAAACTCTAATTTAAAGGGACACTGAACCCAAATTTTTTTCTTTCATGATTCAGATAGAGCATGCAATTTTAAGCAACTTTCTAATTTACTCCTATTATCAATTTTGCTTCGTTCTCTTGCTATCGTTATTTGAAAAAGAAGGCATCTAAGATTTTTTTGGGGGTTCAGAACTCTGGACAGCACTTTTTTATTGGTGGATGAATGTATCCACCAATCCGCAAGAACAACCCAGGTTGTTCACCAAAAATGGCCCGGCATCTAAACTTACATTCTTGCATTTCAAATAAAGATACCAAGAGAATGAAGAAAATGTGATAATAGGAGTAAATTAGAAAGTTACTTAAAATGTCATGCTCTATCTGAATCACAAAAGAAAAAAATTGTTTTTAGTGTCCCTTTAATTAAAAATGAATAAAATAGTCAATGTAATGAGTTTTTTCACTCTATACTTTTCTTTATACACATTTTTTTAATGTCATAATACTATATTTAGGAAAGCAAATTTCAGTAGATAGATAGGTTTAAATTCCCAAGCTGTCATTTATAAAATGGGTCTCAAAGTGTCACTGGGATGGTTAAACAAGGAATTCAATTTTTTTTACAGGTCCAAATGGAATGCAGAAAAGCTCTTTTGCTTGTCTCAATCTATCCATGAATGAAGCCTTTTTTAAAACATTATTAATTCTATTTAACTAACTGCTCATGTCTAAACATCAGAGAACAAAGTACAGGTGGCCCTCGTTTTACAACGGTTCAATTTACACCGTTTCAGAATAACAACCTTTTTTCCAGTCATGTGACTGCTATTGAAAAGCATTGAGAAGCAGTGCATTTATTAAAATAGCCAGTAGGTGGAGCTGTCTGCTTGTTTTGCAGCAAAGCCAAGCAAGCTGAAATTAATAATTTTAACCAGACCTGAGCTATCAAGCAGATTTCAAAGGAACAAGATCTTCCTGTCTATAAATCAGTCCAGATTGGAATGCATAGAAAGAACTGTTTGCAGAAAAATGCAAGTGAAGTCTGTGTTGTGTGTTTATTTTATTAGGTTTATAATGCTGTTTAGCAAATGTTTTTGTTCATTTAACTTAGTTTAGTTATATATTCTGTGTTGTGTGATTATTTTATTAGGTTTAAAGTCCTAATTTCAAAGCTTTAAAAATAATGTATTAGGTGTTACTTATGACAATTTTGAGAGGGGCCTGGAACCTATCCCCCTCACTTCCCATTGTCTTACATTATAAACTGGGTTTCAATTTACAACAGTTTCGATTTACAACCATTCCTTCTGGAACCTAACCCTGGCGTAAACTGAGGGCTACCTGTATAGTGAAAAAACCTACCCCAGGACAAGACACCCTTTTTATTGACTTTTTCACCTCTATCACAGAAAAATCCAGCCTCAAAGGGTAACCAACCCTTCATCACTAGTTTGCCAAGTTGGATAGATGCGAAGGTGGCATCATACCAATCTTATTGCAAGGAGAGTAGATACCATTATCTGGAAATCCATGGATTTCTCAGCCAGCTATAAATGACTGGAACATCGCATATATGCTATTATGATTTAAATGCAACCACCCAGAGGACCATCACTTAGGAAATAACACACAAAAACATAATTTTGGAGCAAATGCTATAATTCTTAAAATCCTACTTGAAACATCTTTTTTTTAAACAGTTTTTATTGAAGTTATACAGTATACAAACAATAGTAAGGTTGCAATGTAATCATTGACATAAGCATATGTCTATACAGTATCATCTAAGAAATACAACTTATGGCCAATGCACAATTTATACATTATGAATAAAACATGATAACATGGAGTGCAAACATAATCTTTGAAAAATAGTAAACCTAAATACTTTCTATCGAACCTCTTTTTATATATATTTGGTCACCATTTATAAGGCAATGTAAACTTATCAATTACCCTTAATGTGAGGTGTGAAAATAAACTAGATAGCATTACCTCTCATGTAGCAGTTGACGGTCCCTTTTGGACCTCTAATGTTATTATGTAATGGTTCGAGGATATAATAGAGGTTATGCAACGAATAAGGCCATATACGGTCACTCTCTGACCCTTAGTAATATGATACATGATTGTGACATAACTAAAATATGGGGCAGCAAAGTAACAAGACAACAACTTGCCACGTATAATTATGGTTATAGATATCGGTACATGTGTATCCATATATTTAATAATAATATAAAGTGAAATTTCTATAGGATTTATTTTCCTATGCTTACGAAGTAAGCTCAAAGGTTTAAGGGGGAAATGGAGAAAGGGAGTGGGGGGGCTGAGCCAAGAGATACACTTTTGAGGCTGGGTAATTAAAGAATATATATAACATTGCGAGGAGAAATAAAAGCTAGGCATGAAGTTTTAAACACATAAAATACTCGGTGAAATATATCACCTCTCCAGGACTTTATTGGCACTAAACTTATATGGAAAGGGATATAAGTTGTATCTCCCTTCTTGGATTGTTGTCATCACTGTACAGGACGGAAAAGGGGTGTTGGATATGACCCACTCTGACAAGCAGAGTGGTAAAGGGTGAGGGGAGATACCTTTCCCATCTATTTTAACATAATTTTTCTTAAGGTACTGAAGAAATAGAAACATTCAATATATTGTCTGTTCCAAAATGTCATGTAACCCAATGTATGTATGACCTAAATTAATACAACTATGTAAAGGCATGGTATGCTGCGGGGAATGTTGCTGCCAAGTCGATTATCAATGTACTGATTGGAAGTTCTACAACCATAAATAATTCAGTTTTAGCCTCGTAGCAAGGCGAAACAGTATACAAATAAATACAGATCTGCCGTCCCGGCCGCAGACAGCACATCTTCATTCTTGAAAAATACTATTACGACCACTCAGTATAGTGTAAACATATCTATGGCTGTTATATAAAAATTAAGGACCTGGTAGTTACATGGACATTGTAAATTGCTGTATTATACAAAGGGCTGCAATAAATACAGAAAGTGCACAAATTAGGAACATTAGTAATATTCTCATATATGGCATAGCTATGCCTACTATTGAACATTATAAGCTAACATTATTTTCAGTTAGAAGCTGTAACTTAGAAACATCTTAATGGCTGATTTTTATGCACTTGAGACTCATATATTTAGAATTTTTTAATTACAAAACCCAACTGCTTCTATCCACACAGCCCTATAGATATGATAGCAATGTTTTTTTTTCTTTAACAATTTTAAGTTATTAAGGCATCTACACAACCTACTTCCTTGTCAGCTCCATTTAGAGATATTTATATTTTTGTTCTGTATCTCATGGCTAACACCTATTAACTTATCCAATGAGAAGTCTTGCTTTCATTTTCTCAGAATAATGCTTCTTTCTACAAAATAATATCTATAACCTCTAAATGGATCATGTCTGATAATACATCATTGAACTTATGACATAAATCCAGCTGTAGTTTAGAATTTTTCTGTCTTAAGAGAATAATAAGAGTGTCCCAGCCTGAGAGAGACACTAAGTCAGATTTATAAAGAACAGTGAGGGGTTCAGTCAGTCAGAGGAGCTGCACCAGGATATAGATGGGGCCCACCCCTGGGCAGTGAGTGGGCTAGTACAACAGTAAAAGTGGTTCAGCATCCTACCGAAACTGCACCAGTGAGGCAAAGAATGTCTGGGATTTAGCCTATTTTATATGATGGGCCACTATAATATAGCTGGAACGAGTTTGAGGTATGAGGAAGTGCGTGGTTTGAGATAGAAGCTGATGGTCAACCTTTCTGGGGGTAAATCCACAATAGACAGTTGATGTCAAGTCCATGTGAAGGAGATAAATATAAATACTTCATCAAATGGTTTTGCTTCAGGTACAAAGAAATATTTGGAAAAAAAAAAGACCTTTAACTGCTGAGCCATTTTCACCCTTGTATTGGATGGCCTGTTAAAGATGTATTTATATGTTGTGCTTAGACACGTGTGTTCTTTTATTTTTTATTTTTTAAAAAAGTGTTTATGCTTAAACCCCGAAGGCATGGGATTACCTTTTCAAATGGCGGATATTGAAGGTTTCTATGGCTTTAGGGAGCTGAGATTGACAGGTTTGAAGACCAACCCATCTTCTCTTTCCAAGCACTTCCAGGTTTTGGGGGTTTATTGATTTCATCATGTACATGAATGGTGACATCACCGACATCCCTGGATTCATCAGACGACCACCAGGGATGAGTTATAAGTGCAGGGGGCTCCAATAAGCTCTGAAAGCGACCCCCCATATGCTAAAACATGGTCGGCTCTCGGCATCCGCACTATATACATTGTGCAGAGGATTACCATGTGTTATCATGCACACTTATAGGGTTAAACGGTTTACTTATGATACAGAGTTAATATTCAATGAGAAATAAATAGTACCTGGGTTGGGAAGGGATATATATTCTGCATATACAATATATTCTAAATTGCAGTTTGCAGTTTCAGAGAATAGCCAGGACAGGGTCTGTATGTGTCTGAATTTATATCAGTGCCAAGTGCTCCCCTGTTAACTTACTACCTTTTGAGATTATCTATCCTATAACTTTCTATGGGAGGCCTCTCACTTCTCTCAAGGACTTCCAGGTTCTGCTAGGGTTGCAAGGCATCAAGTGTTGAACTTGACAGCCCAGTATTTCAACAGGTTATTAAGTTAAATCAATACAGATACACTGGAGCTAAATTTTAAAAGCCTCCTATGCCGCTATGAAATACCTACAGTATATGGTCCAGAAGGAAGTAGCATTGTGGTAAAAGCTCTTCTCAGTGTTTTTTTTTTAACTTGGAACTGTGAGTGTGTAAGAACGCTACTGTATGTGTGTTACTGACAGTCAGGCCCTGATGATCAAAAGAGCTGCAATGTGGCAATATATTCAAAATGGATTTGTGATGGGAACAAGATTGCCTGTGAACTATTCAAAACTGCTGACATCAGTGTTTGAATACAGTCTCATTGAGAGGCGTTTTACTATACATCTCGGTGGATGGTAATGCTGGTGATATTTTCAAAGCAGCATAGCTACCTACATTGAAGATGTAATGTTAATGATACCTTTTACACGTTTCACACATGTACTATGTCTATTTCTTGCATGTGGTACGCAACTGAATAAATGAACGGTTGCCTACAATAATTAAAAGAATAAAGAAAGAATGTATTACGGAAAACCATTCATTTATACATTACTCTTTTAATAAAAAATTAACCACTCAATGAACGTACTACCCAGCCCTACACTATGAACCCCTTAAAGGACCACTCAATGCAGTAGAATTGTCTAATTAACAAGTGCATAATAAAAAGACAATGCAATAACACCTACTCTGAATTTGAAATAAGCAGTAGATTTTTTTTGGACAAATTTATTTTCCCCCCATTTTCCGGCCCCCTGTATCATGTGACAGACATAAACAGATCACAGACTAGTATACGTATACCCCTTGAGCTTAGTAGGATTTTGTTCCCCAGAAAGTGTACATATATAAAGACTGTGTAAAATGTGATAATGGAAGTAAATCGGAAAGTGCCTTAAAACTGCATGCTCTATCTTAATCATAAAAGTTTATTTCGACTTGAGTGTCCCTTTAAGTGACCTATTAGTTAATCATTGTTGTGTTTACATCATTAAAATTAATAAAACCAGAACAAAGAGATGGTTGAATACCATTACATCTACTATGCATCTTCATCTTTGTTTACTATACATTTCTGCATGCATAGTGGACATGATATGTAAAAGAATGAGTTATTTTACCCCTTAATAAGACATATTTTCTTCTAGTTTTGCATGCGTGCTAAACTTTTTTCACTCTTGTGCTACCTGCATTCAAAGTAAAAAATGATCACAGCTGCATTAGCACACGTATTACACGTAGAAAGTAAAAAGTTAGCATTCGAAAGACCGATGCGTGATTACTTCAGTACTTTGGATACTACAGACAGTTCTTCTCCCCATACACTTTTATGGGATACACTTAAAAAAAACTATTAGCGGTATTAGGGGCTCATCACACTGAAACATTACATTAAAATATAGCATTGTAAAAAGACCAGTGAGTGCCACATTAACAGTATATATATATATATATATATATATATATATATATATATATATATATATATATATATATATATACCACATACCGAATTTGAAGTGCATCCTGGAAGTTTATTAATGAGAAGTGAGTGCTAAACTTGAACTACGTGTGTGTGTGTGTGTGTGTATATATATATATATATATATATATATATATATATATATATATATATACAGTATATATATTGTACATTAATATATATATATAGCTACTTAAAAATAAAAAAAGAACATAGGAGTGTAAAAATGTAAAGCATTTCTATTCAAAACACATTACAAATAAATAAAAATTATATTGCATGTTTCAAGGTATTTAATTGGGAAGGGCTCAAAAGTGTATGTATATGTCTATTTATGTGTATACATGTGTATTTATGAGTTTGTATGCGTATATATAAATGTATGTGTGCACACACATAAATTCACATGTATACACATATATACATACATATTTTAGAAATATATACTGTATATACTTTGGAGCCCTTTCCATTCAAACTCATTTTCATATACCATGTTCCGATCAGCCAATAGAATGCAAGCTCAATCTGATTGGCTGATTGGATCAGCCAATCGGATTGAACTTCAATCTGATTGGCTGAATCCATCAGCCAATCAGAATTTTCCTACCTTAATTTCAATTGGCTGATAGAATCCTTTCAGCCAATCGGAATTCGAGGGACGCCATCTTGGATAACGTCCCTTAAAGGAACCTTCATTCGTCGTCTAGTCGTCGGAAGAAGAGGATGGATCCGCGCCGGAGGTCTTCAAGATGGAGCCGCTTGTCATCGGATGGAAGAACATAGAAGATGCGGCTTGGATGAAGATGTTTGCCGGTCCGGATCTACTCTTCTGCCTGGATAGGATGAAGACATCTGCCCGAAGATGGAATTCTTTAGCCGTCGCTTGTATCAAGACTTCAACCGGAGGATGGACGTCACTCTTCAGCCCCCGCTTGGGCTTGGATGAAGACTTCGGAGGCTCTTCTGGACCGATCGGGACCCGGTGTGGTGAAGACAAGGTAGGGAGATCTTCAGGGGCTTAGTGTTAGGTTTATTTAAGGGGGGTTTGGGTTAGATTAGGGGTATGTGGGTGGTGGGTTGTAATGTTGGGGGGGGGGGTATTGTATGGTTTTTTTTTACAGGCAAAAGAGCTGAATTCTTTGGGGCATGCCCCGCAAAGGGCCCTTTTAAGGGCTGGTAAGGTAAAAGAGCTTTTCAATTTTAATTTTAGAATAGGGTAGGGCATTTTTTTATTTTGGGGGCTTTGTTATTTTATTAGGGGGCTTAGAGTAGGTGTAAATAGTTTAAAATTGTTGTAATATTTTTCTAATGTTTGTAAATATTTTTTTATTTTTTGTAACTTAGTTCTTTTTTATTTTTTGTACTTTAGTTAGTTTATTTAATTGGATTTATTTGTAGGTATTGTATTTAATTAATTTATTGGTAGTGTAGTGTTAGGTTTAATTGTAGATAATTGTAGGTATTTTATTTAATTCATTTATTGATAGTGTAGTGTTAGGTTTAATTGTAACTTAGGTTAGGATTTATTTTACAGGTAATTTTGTAATTATTTTAACTAGGTAGCTATTAAATAGTTATTAACTATTTAATAGCTATTGTACCTGGTTAAAATAATTACAAAGTTAACTGTAAAATAAATATTAATCCTAAAATAGTGTAATGTCCCCTTTAATTCAGCCCCACCTTTTTTTGCTTTATAAGTGCACTTCCTGCTATCCTCTTTGCTTGATTATTTTGTTTGGCACAGGTTAAAGGATACACTCCTCCACTCCAGCTGACAGATATTGAGCCTCAATCCTTTTTTACCTATTAGGCTACTTGTTGCCTTCATCGCTATCCTGAACAAAGTACCTGACTCTTTTGTTACACATTTTGCTGTTCAGCTCCTCTCCGTTCTCAGCTACAGAACACTTCCTGTTCCCAGCGGATTGACTTTGTACAGCCGGATCTACACGCTGTTCCACGCTCACACCTTCCAGTAGCTTTCAAGGACACTGCTACTGCTCCCTTCTCATCGTGTTATCATACACCAACCACCGGATTCATTCTGCTACAGCTGCTAGTACTTGCAAGTATGTCTCAATCTTTATTGAACTGCTAATTGTTATTTGTCTGCCATTCCTTGCTTGCAATACTTTGCTTATCTATTGGATAACCTGTTTTCTATCATTTGCTGCTTTAATCTCCAGTCTGCATTCTAACCATATCTTATGCTTTGCAACAATCAAAGTACTAAGAACATATCAGCCGTATATTTTTGCATAGTGTCATTTATACTTATATCAGCAGTTATCCTAACCTCTACCTGCTGTATTACTTTGCAAACACTCAGTTTCACTCTTACACCGCTGCTGGGAATCATCCATTACTATTAAAGTGCTGTACTAATACTGACACTGCAGGCTAAGCCTTTCCTGTGGTTGTTCCGCTATTACAGCTACACAACATTTAAATAGTGTAGTTATAACATAATAATCAAGCCTTAAAAAATAGCTACTAATAGTAATGGATCCCCAAACTGTGAAAACTGAAATTGATACTCTTAATCAAAAAGTTGAATATCTGGCAAGAGCACTTACAGATTTGCAAACCGAGAACAAAGCCTTAAAGAATTTGGTTAAAGACATAGTTGCACCAGAAAACCCTGAGCCTCCAGAGCCACAGGTAAATCCACCAGCTTTATTTTCAGGGAAAAGAAATGAATTCAGAGACTTTAAAAATGCCTGTTATCTTCTATTCACCATGAAACCCAGGACCTATTGTTCTGATAAAATAAAAGTCTGCACAGCCATATCTTATTTAACTGCCGAACCCAGGTCATGGGAAAACAGACTATTTGAGTCAAATAATCCTATTTTGGAGTCCATTGATCAAT
Source organism: Bombina bombina (assembly GCF_027579735.1). Lineage (NCBI taxonomy): Eukaryota > Metazoa > Chordata > Amphibia > Anura > Bombinatoridae > Bombina > Bombina bombina. Next base: position 408,243,561 of record NC_069503.1, on the reverse strand, counting down.
TCTTTCTTTCCATGGCAGCTTTATATGAGGATAGTAATACCCAGATTCAAGCAGAAACTAAACTCAGAACACTTAAACAGGGTAAACGTCCTGTTGAGGAGTTTATAACTGTTTTTCAAATGTGGGCAACTGACTCCCAATGGAATAACATTTCCCTGAAAAATCAGTTTAGATTGGGACTTAATGACACACTTAAAGATGAACTTTCAAGGCTGGAGATGCCTGATACATTGCAAGGATTAATGAAACTAGCAACCACTTTAGACCGTAGGTTTAGGGAGAGACGCTCTGAAAAATTATCAACAGACACACCCCCTAGAAGGTTATCATACCCCACTACTGAAAAACATAATCACCAACAAACACCCATGGAGATAGGGGTCATTAAAGGTCCTCTATCAGCTGAGGAAAAAATGAGACGACGCATGTCTAATCTCTGTCTTTATTGTGCGAATAAGGATCATTCAGTTTCATCCTGTCCAATTTTATACCGACAAAAGAAGGAAGGGTAAGCTGACTAGTATAAATTCTGCCACACCTAAATTAAGTGTAGACCACCAATCATTCACATTATCTCTGTCTTTGCAGTGGGATCTCCAACAAATCAAGACTGACGCAATAATTGACTCCGGGGCTTATGATTGTTTCATAGATTCTAAGTTCATTTCTGTAAATAAAATACCTTGTGTTGATAAGCATACGCCTGTGTTTATAAAAGTTATTGACGGTTCCTTCATACATAACGGACCCATCACACAGCACACCATACCTTTGTTAATTACTACAAATCATGGTCACACTGAATATCTCAGTTTCGATGTAATACCAAACTCTTTACATCCTATTATTATGGGATATACATGGTTGAAAAAACATAACCCGAGTATAAATTGGGTGAAACCTAATATTTTATTTGATTCCCATTACTGCAAAACCACTTGTTTCCCCTATCAGTTACTTGGAGCAGTAGACATAGCTATTCCTTCTGAATACCATGATTTAACTGATGTCTTTGATCTAAAAGAGGCTGAGGTCCTGCCTCCTCATAGGGTATACGATTGCCCCATAGATTTAATCCCTGGTTCCCAAATCCCATACGGGCAAATGCATCCACTTTCACAGAAGGAGTTGCAACACTTAAGGGAATACTTAGATGACAACTTGAGAAAAGGCTTTATAGTACCCTCTGTCTCACCTGCAGCTGCAGGCATGTTTTTTGTTACTAATAAGGATCAGTCACTAAGACCAATCATCGATTATCCGGCCTTGAACTCAATTACCATAAAGAACCGTTACCCTCTGCCACTCATCCCCGAACTCCTAGAACGCTTAAATGGCGCCACCATTTTTACTAAATTGGATTTGAAGGGGGCCTATAACTTAATAAGAATCAAGGAGGGGGATGAGTGGAAGACAGCTTTGTGTATAAGGTTATGCCATTTGGGCTGTGCAATGCCCCTGGCACATTTCAACACTTTATAAATTACATTTTCAAAGATCTAATTGATGTGTGTGTTATCATCTATCTTGATTACATTTTGGTTTATTCTAGAGATACACAGGAACACATAAAACATGTCAGGTGAGTCTTAACAAGACTTTGTGACCATAAATTATTTACAAAGGCAGAAAAATGTTTATTTCATGTACATGAAATAAAATTTTTAGGTTATATCATCTCCCCTGACAAAGTACAGATGGATCCCGAAAAAGTGATTGCAATTAAGAACTGGCCCAAACCCACTAACTTGAAATCTCTACAGAAATGTTTAGGGTTCGCTAATTTTTATTGTAGATTCATATACAACTTTTTTACTATTGTGAAACCACTCACAAATCTAACCAGAAAGGCAGTTCCATTTCGGTGGACCCCAGATGCTGATCAAACCTTTAACTTACTAAAAGACTGTTTTATTACCGCTCCAATTTTAAGTTTACCAGATCATACTTGTCAGTTCATTCTGGAGGTGGATGCCTCAGACACGGGCTTGGGTGCAGTTTTATCCCAAAGATCTGATGAGAAACATCCTACTCACCCCATTGCCTTTTATTCCAGAACGTTGTTACCCACTGAAGTTAATTATTCAGTAGGTGACAAGGAGTTGCTGGCAATAAAATGTGCACTGGAGGTCTGGAGGCAAATCTTGGAAGGCACTGACAAAGCTTTCATTATCTACACTGATCATAAAAATCTTCAATATTTAAGACAGAATAAGACATTATCTTCCCATCAAGTGCGTTGGTCACTTTTTTTTGATAGATTTAATTTTTTAATAACATACAGACCAGGCAAACTAAACACCAAAGCTGATGCCCTTTCTCGACTGTCAGATAACAGACCACATACAGACGACACTTTACAAATGTTACCTTCTCATAAAATAATCGGAACTTTAAATAATCTTGAAGTTGATATTTTAGAGGCTTTAGAAAGTGACAGGCTGCCTACACAATTTCAATTGCACAAAGAACCAAACGGTCTTCTCACAATGAATCAGAAATTGTACATACCAAAACAATTAAGATCCAGAATCCTAGATCATTATCATGATCATCCTCTGTCTGGTCATTTAGGTATATCCAAAACAACCGAACTGATGCAAAGGAATTTCTGGTGGCCAAATATGGGTAAAACTATACAAGATTATGTCACATCTTGTGAGACATGTGCACGATACAAAATCGAGAGGAAAAAAAACAATAGGTTATCTCACACCTCTTCCTATTCCTGATATTCCCTGGACTGTAATTTCCATGGATTTTATAGTGGAACTTCCACCATCACAAAACCACAAAACAATCATGGTAGTCGTCGACCATTTGACGAAACTTGCTCACTTTATACCTTTAAAAAGTTTACCCACAGCCTCCCAAACTGCTGATACCTTCCTAAAGCAAATTGTAAAACTACATGGGATACCAAATGTCATTATAACATATCGTGGCTCTCAGTTTACCTCCCATTTCTGGAAGGAAATTTGCAAACTGTTAAACATACATCCTAGACTTTCAACGGCATATCACTCCCAGACTAATGGCCTCACTGAGCGAGTGAATGGTATCCTTGAACAATATCTTAGATGCTACATTACACACCAGCAGGATGACTGGCTCCATCATTTGGCCTTAGCCGAATTCTCTTCTAATAATTCTGTATCGACCTCAACTAAGATGACCCCTTACTATGCCACTTATGGTTATCACCCTCAAACCATCCGACTGCCTAAAATAGATTCTGCATCACCATCTGTCACTTCTTACTTAGCCAATCTACAGGATGCCCTACAACTACTGAAAGTTCACTTACACAAAGCCAAGACTGAACAACAACTCTACTATAACACGAGACATCGTCCAGGTCCTGATTATAAAGTAGGCGACCAAGTGTGGCTTTCCACCAAATTTCTTAAACTTGTTATACCTTCTAAGAAATTGGGTAGGCAATTCATCGGACCATTCCGTATTCTACGTATTCTCAACCCAACAACTGTTGTGTTGGACCTGCCAGAGAAATACAAGATTCATCCTTCTTTTCATATATCATTGCTCAAACTCTACAGAACCAGTGAAGAATTTCCGCGCTTAAGTGTTCCTCCACCACCTGTTACTGTCGAGGACCATGAGGAATATGAAGTTGATAGCGTCCTCGACTCACGTATACATCGTGGGAGACTGCAGTATTTGGTTCGATGGAAGGGGTATGGGCAGGAGGAGGACTCTTGGTTGTTGCACTCTCTGGTCCATGCTCCACGTCTTGTTGCTCTTTTTCATAGACGTTACCCTCAGAAACACAAATAGCTACAATATAATTATAATTTATATTGTAGCTATATTAGGGTTTATTTTACAGGTAAGTATTTAGCTTTAAATAGGAATAATTTATTTAATAAGAGTTAATTTATTTAGTTAGATTTAAATTATATTTAATTTAGGGGGGTGTTAGTGTTAGGGTTAGAATTAGCTTTAGGGGTTAAAAATTTTATTAGAGCAGCGGTGAGGTCCGGTCGGCAGATTAGGGTTTAATACTTGAAGTTAGGTGTCGGCGATGTTAGGGAGGGCAGATTAGGGGTTAATACTATTTATTATAGGGTTATTGAGGCGAGATTGAGGCGGATTAGGGGTTAATACATTTATTATAGTGGCGGTGAGGTCCGGTCGGCAGATTAGGGGTTAATAATTGTAGGTAGGTGGAGGCGGCAGACATTGGGGGCGGCAGATTAGGGGTTAATAAATATAATATAGGGGTCGGCGGTGTTAGGGGCAGCAGATTAGGGGTACATAGGGATAATGTAGCTGGAGGCGGTGTGCGGTCGGCAGAGTAGGGGGTTAAAATTTTTTAATAGAGTGGCGCGATGTGGGGGGACCTCGGTTTAGGGGTACATAGGTAGTTTATGGGTGTTAGTTTACTTTAGTGCACAGTATTTAAGAGCTTTATGAACCGGCGTTAGCCCAGAAAGCTCTTAACTACTGACTTTTTTCTGCGGCTGGAGTTTTGTCGTTAAATTTCTAACGCTCACTTCAGCCAAGACTCTAAATACCAGCGTTAGAAAGATCCCATTGAAAAGATAGGATACGCAATTGACGTAAGGGGATCTGAGGTATGGAAAAGTCGCGGCTGGAAAGTGAGCATTAGACCCTTTCCTGACTGACTCTAAATACCAGCGGTAGTCCAAAACCAGCGTTAGGAGCCTCTAACGCTGGTTTTGACGGCTAACGCCAAACTCTAAATCTAGCCGTAAATGAATTAGCGAGGGAGATAAAGTAAAGAAGGGTGGATTAAATGGGAGCGGGTAACTAAAGAAAAAAAAATCAAAGATACAGAGTAAACAAGGCTATAGAAATATAGATAATCCAAATAAAGACAGAGTCGAGTCCTTATTTGATAGTACTAACCAACGGTTAATTCAATGTGGAACATACAGGTTACAAATATACTCCCAAGAATCTGATGAGTTTTGCGCATGCACACATGCACTTCCTCAGAGAGACTCTATCTATATTGTGTAGATTAAAATTAAGGGAGAACAGACAACAGAGGGTTAAACATATTAGCAAAATGACAGATGGAGTTCAGAAAACACTCATGGGAAAGTTTGGGAATAAACAGAATAATATTTGATAAGAGAGGATAATATTTAATGGCTATCCTATATAATATAAAGTAAATGGTGCAATTTTATATTTTATAAAATCAGTTTTAAAGAGCTCAGAATGTGTTTTTGAAAATGTATTTTACTTTAAAATGGATTCTATGACAACACACAGAAATTCTGAATTTTTAATAATGCAAATTAGGAGTTATGTAGAGTTTTGCCTTAGGGATAAAGGTCTATGTTGATGGGTTTAATTAAATCTTAAAAAATTGATGGGAATTATGTCTACACTGGTTTTTCAGGTGAATAGTTTCCAGAAGTTTAAAACAAGAGCAAGTAAAATGGCTAAAATATTGATATTTTAATGTAGGAATGCATATGCAAGGAAGACCTATTACAAGGATGTAATGTAATTCTTGAATTACACTATGTGACCCAATGTATCACACAACTGTAATGGAATTACAATATATATATAGTATTTAGTACTTTCAATACCTTCTGAACATAAATGCTTAATAGAAGATTGTGCTTATTTAAAAATAAAAATCTTTCTTATACCATGAAAAATGAAGTGAAATTTGAGGGGAAAAGTTTGTCTTTATTGTTGTAATGATGTTAAAAAGCTCTTGTTTGTTATTTTCACCACTCACCTTTCATAGTGCTGGTATTACAGGTTTTAAAAAACCCGGCTTGTGCGGGCGATATGGTTGCGTGGAGCTCCATACCTCATCCAAATACAAGCACTGATTTGACGTGCTCGTGCTCGATTTCCCCATAGTCATCAATGGGGAGAGCCGGCAAAAATAAAGCCTAACACCTACGATCGCAGAAAAACAAAAGCTCTGTAACACAGCCCCATTGATGTCTATGGGAAAAGAAAAAGTTACCTTTAAACCTAACACCCTAACATAAACCCCACGTCTAAACACCCCTAATCTGCCGCCCCTAAGATCGCCGCCACCTACATAAAACTATTAACCACTAATCTGCCGTTCTTAACATCGCTGCTACATAAATAAAACTATTAACTCCTAATCTGCTGCCCTTAACATCACCACCACTTACATTACAGTTATTAACCCCTAAACCGCCACCCTCCCGCATCGCAAACACTATTTGTTACGGTATAACCCTGGCATAAAAGGGCAGAGGCACAGGCAGCATACAGTAAATTTCCCCACTCCCTCCCCCCAAACATGAGTCAAAGCTCCATGGTGAGGGTCCAACAGATATCAGCAGAAATGACTACTTTATTTGAAGGCAGCACACAGATTTATACACCCTGGCTTCAGGTTACAGAGGGCATTGGTTTAACAGTAAAGCAAACATATGAACAATGCATCAAACCTCTAACAATTGTCTATTCACAGGTAAAACAGATTAACACATTAAGTTAATTTACTGGGAAAGAACGTTTACTCAGACAATCTGATGTTGGGTAGTCTAGTTAACATAATCACACAAAACACAATCAGTTTACCCAGACAGACTCCTGAGACACAATCAGATCTGAAACATACATAGAATACATCTTATTACAGAATATAGGAACAGTTCTTATTAGCTATAAAGTCTTTTATGCCCACTTGGTTTATAGAGTCACAATTGCTCCCAAAAGGTGCACTCACACCCTGTACCCATCCTGTATTTATGGATACAGGGTGACATAGACATAAGACAGAGTTATGAAAGTACATGGGGTGTCCAGCATATAAAATTCCATATTTCCATGCAGTCTCTGGGTATCCTTAAGCCCATGTACCTCCAGCCCAAAGAATGTTCTATAACAGGCCCTCCAATGTACAGTGGCGAGATTGGTTTCGTCACATCTCTCCCCTTTTCCAAACAGACTAACAGGGTATCTGACCTCCTGTCGGTCAGTGCCCTGGTTAGTCCAGCAACCCACCCATAAAACACAATTAGTAGTACAGCCCACCCACAATAAATGGTTACTACACCTGAAAACTTGTCCATGTCCAGGTGCTTCACCACAGCTGTGTGGGTGACTGGTACGCTGAATTGGTGGGTTGCGAGGTGGGCAAAGCCCAGCTGTACTCTGCCCGGGTGCCAGCACTACCATGGAGGTAGCCTGGTGGGAGCCTGGTTGCTGGAGGGGGAGACCGATCATCTCCCCTTTGGCTAAACAGCCCTGTTGCTGGGGGACAGGACCAACTGTCCCTACCCCTTGTAACGCAGCCTGCCGCTGGGGAATGGAGTCTGGGCTCCCAATTCCCTGTATATTCCTCTGCTGCTGGGGGACAGGACCAACTGTCTCTGCCCCCTGTAACTCAGCCTGCCGCTGGGGAATGGAGTCTGGGCTCCCAATTCCCTGCATATCACTCTGCTGCTGGGGGACAGGACCAACTGTCTCTGCCCCCTGTAACTCAGCCTGCCGCTGGGGAATGGAGTCTGGGCTCCCAATTCTTTGCATATCACTCTGCTGCTGGGGGACAGGACCAACTGTCTCTGCCCCCTGTAACTCAGCCTGCCGCTGGGGAATGGAGTCTAGGCTCCCAATTCCCTGCAGGACCGGTGGAGAGACCTTGGTCCCATCTCCACCGGCCACCTGGGGTCCTTCCCAGTAAATCTCCACAATATCTTCCCAGCTGAATGGGTCTGGATCTGGGTCTTTCACCTTGCTGTCCTGCTGAGCCTTCCCAATGGAGTGGAAGAGATCTCGGTAGTCCTGCTCCAGTTCCCACTCCAGGGCTGCTAAGTGAGCCAGGTCTGGCTCTACTTCATGGGGGTCAGCCCAGTCATGCCTAGCCTCCCTCTCATAGAAAATGTCCTGAAGTCTGGTCTGCGCAGGGCTCCCAAAGTCAGGCTCTGCAAAGGACTCCCATAACAAGCCAGGACCATCAAACTCCTCTCCCTCTGGTTTGTCATGCTCGGCTGTCCAGGGTATATACTGTGCCATATACCACCACAGCGCCTGGTAGGCATCCTCCAGCCATAGCTCCTGCCATACCCGGTGCTCTAGTTCCTTCACCCATTCCTCCAGGGGCTGCTCTCCCAGGAAGGGCATCCGCAGGGCCACTTGCTTCTGCAACCGCTGCTCTTCACTGGGGAGACTCTTACCCTGCTGGTATTGTACATTATCCAGGGCCTGGTACCAGATGCCTTTCCTTAATGCATCCCGGCCATCCAGGTCCTCCTCCTCATATAACATTGCTGGTTCCATTCTGTTGCTTTTAGGGTCGCTGTACTGGGACATGCGTTGCCCCCAACTTGTAAATCCACGGAATGGTGTCTCCTGTAGCTGTCCTTCTGGCTGTAGGATCAATCCCGTCGCTTGCCACCAATGTTACGGTATAACCCTGGCATAAAAGGGCAGAGGCACAGGCAGCATACAGTAAATTTCCCCACTCCCTTCCCCCAAACATGAGTCAAAGCTCCATGGTGAGGGTCCAACAGATATCAGCAGAAATGACTACTTTATTTGAAGGCAGCACACAGATTTATACACCCTGGCTTCAGGTTACAGAGGGCATTGGTTTAACAGTAAAGCAAACATATGAACAATGCATCAAACCTCTAACAATTGTCTATTCACAGGTAAAACAGATTAACACATTAAGTTAATTTACTGGGAAAGAACGTTTACTCAGACAATCTGATGTTGGGTAGTCTAGTTAACATAATCACACAAAACACAATCAGTTTACCCAGACAGACTCCTGAGACACAATCAGATCTGAAACATACATAGAATACATCTTATTACAGAATATAGGAACAGTTCTTATTAGCTATAAAGTCTTTTATGCCCACTTGGTTTATAGAGTCACAATTGCTCCCAAAAGGTGCACTCACACCCTGTACCCATCCTGTATTTATGGATACAGGGTGACATAGACATAAGACAGAGTTATGAAAGTACATGGGGTGTCCAGCATATAAAATTCCATATTTCCATGCAGTCTCTGGGTATCCTTAAGCCCATGTACCTCCAGCCCAAAGAATGTTCCATAACAGGCCCTCCAATGTACAGTGGCGAGATTGGTTTCGTCACACTATTTAAATATTATTAACCCTAATCTGCCGTCTGCCCACACCGCCGCTATAATAAACTATTAACCCCTAAGCCTAACCCTAACGTAACCCTAACCCTAACACCACCTAACTTAAATATAATTAAAATAAATCTAAATTAAAGTTACAATTATTCCCTAAATAATTCCTATTTAAAACTAAATATATACTTACCTGTAAAATAAAACCTAAGCTAGCTACAATATAACGAAGAGTTATAATGTAGCTATCTTAGGTTTTATTTTTATTTCACAGCTAAGTTTGTATTTATTTTAACTAGGTAGATTAGTTAGTAAATAGTTATTAACTATTTACTAGCTACCTAGTTAAAATAAATACAAAGTTACCTGTGAAATAAAACCTAACCTGCCTTACACTAAAACCTAACATTACAATAAAATGAAATAAATTAAATTAATAAAATATATTTATCTAAATTACAAAAAAATAAACACTAAATAACACAAAATAAAAAACGAAATTATCAAAAATAAAAAAGAATTACTCCTAATCTAATAGCCCTATCAAAATAAAAAGCCCTCCCAAATAAAAACCCCTAGCCTACACTAAACTGCCAATGGCCCTTAAAAGGGCCTTTTGCAGGGCATTGCCCCAAAGAAATCAGCTATTTTACCTGTAAAAAAAAAATACGTTATGGGCCGATGCTTTTTCACTCATAACGCCAAACTCGTAATCTAGTTGACTGTTAATATTTTTAATGACATTATCCCAGATTTGTAGAACTGTCAATATATAGAATGATATCAATTGCACCTTTCTCTATCTTCACCTTTTTTCATGGAAGATGTAAAAAATACCTTGAATCTCTGAGTTGTATTTATTTTTACAATCTGTTAGAGAGCGTCTAACTAAACATAAATCTGCTATTAGACTGCACCCAACCGGTCTCACAACACTTCACAGGGAAAGGTCACAATGTAAGTCAGTTGTGCTTTCATGTTATTGATCATAAGGGATTTTTTAAAAAAAAGAAAGGCAGTAGGTTGGATTAACAGACTAGGTACCCTATTTCCCAAAAGTCTTAATAGGGTATATGATTTCTATTTATTTCAATTGTTTTATTTCTATAGATTTATGTTTGTAGATTAAGTCTATGTAAATTGTTTTAATGTATTTCATGGTAAAGCATGCTCTTGGAAATGTACAAAACAAACATTCATATGATTTCCATGTACCCAAGGAAATAAGAAAAACTCTGTGAAAAAAATAATAATTCTAATGTGACTTGCAGACAACAAGTTGTACTGTGAACTAGGTAGCTGGCTCAGCTTGAAGACTAGACATGGTCAGTTACTGATGCACAGCCCCTCAAAATGATACCTGGACTGCAATTATGCTCTAATACTTAATTTAAAATCCCATAAATGATTCTCCCCCATAGTAATTGTCATATTAAAAATAGATTGTCCCCTCAATACATTATTACCTACAATAAACAAACTTACAATAAAGTATCTTCGTACTGCAATAACTTTCACTGAAATTACCCCCTCACACTCAATGTTCCCATCTCTAATTGCAACCTAAATCCAGTGCCACTTACATTAATGTCCAGCTAAGTCATTTTCTTTCTTCAACAAATTTCAGCCCATATTTCTAGTGGACGTAAAGTGAAAATTCTGAATGTTTGTAGTGTAGCATTTCCTTTTAGGAAACAAAAGCTTTTCTAAATCTATCAAGGACCATGGTGGAAAGAATAAAAATATATTATTTCAATAAAAATAATAATTTTGTAAAGTAAAAACATTGTATATTAAATATAATCTTTATAGCACCTCTACATTTAGTTAAATAAAGTCACTGCTAAAGCAGTAGTGTTCTCACTTGTGAATGGATGTTTTACATTTGTGCCAGTGACATAATTACTGCTTTCATGTTTCAAGCTATACTTCCTTCAGGCAATTCCCTCTTGTAGAATAAGCTATCTTAAAATTTTGAATGGGCTAAATTCAAGCTAAATACTAAGGGTTATGAAAGAAATACGCAAATTGCTTAGGGGAAACACAATACAATGATAATGTTAAAAGCAATGCTTGTCTATTTTCATGTGCAATATTGAGTTTGGAAATACATTGATGTGGCATATAAAGCTATACACAACATTTTTATTTAGTATAAGCAGTGTACATTGCTGCTACAGTAAAATGTAGACGTTCACTTAAAGGGATATTGTTTTTGTTATGTATATACAGTAAAGCTTGTTAATTCCCACCATAGTAAATCTTCTTTCTCTTGTTAAGTGTATCCAGTCCACGGATCATCCATTACTTATGGAATATATTCTCCTTCCCAACAGGAAGCTGCAAGAGTCCACCCACAGCAAAGCTGCTATATAGCTCCTCCCCTAACTGCCATATTCAGTCATTCTCTTGCAAGCCTCAACATAGATAGGAGGTTGTGAGAGTCTGTGGTGCTTTCTACTTAGTTTATTCTTCAATCAAAAGTTTGTTATTTTTAAATGGCACCGGAGTGTGCTGTTTATCTCAGGCAGTATTTGGAAGAAGAATCTGCCTGCGTTTTTTCTATGATCTTAGCAGACGTAACTAAGATCCATTTGCTGTTCTCACACATTCTGAGGAGTGAGGTACTTCAGAGGGGGAATGGCGTGCAGGTTTTCCTGCAGATAAGGTATGTGCAGTAAAATATTTTTCTAGGAATGGAATTGACTAAGAAAATACTGCTGATACCGAAGTAATGTAAGTAAAGCCTTAAATGCAGCGATAGCGACTGGTATCAGGCTTATTAATAGAGATACATACTCTTATAAAAATGTGTTTTTAAAACGTTTGCTGGCATGTTTAATCGTTTTTTAACGTACATTGGTGATAACACTGTAATGTTGGTATAGCCTTAAATGCAGTAAAAGCGACTGGTATCAGGCTTATTAATAGAGATACATACTCTTGTAAAAATGTGTTTTAAAACGTTTGCTGGCATGTTTAATCGTTTTTTAACATATGTTTGGTGATAAAACTTATTGGGGCCTAAGTTTTTTCCACATGGCTGGCTTAAATTTTGCATAGAAACAGTTAACTGAAGCTTCCCACTGTTGGCTGTGGCAGTTTGTTGTGTCTGTTTTTAAAAACGTCTATGTCATTTTTTTTTTTTTATCTGTTTTTTGCATTAAGGGGTTAATCATCCATTTACAAGTGGGTGCAATGCTCTGTTACCTTATTACATGTACTGTAAAAATTTCGTTTGTTTTACTGCCTTTTTTTTTTTCACTGTTTTTCAAATTTTGACAAAATGTGTTTCTCTTAAGGGCACAGTAACGTTTTATATATTTGCTTGTTAACTTGATTTAAAGTGTTTTCCAAGCTTACTAGTCTCATTATTAGTCTGTTCTAACATGTCTAACATAGAGGAAGCTCTGTGTTCATTATGTTTTAAAGCCATGGTGGAACCCCATCTTAGAATGTGTACCAGATGTACTGATTTCATGTTAAACAATAAAGATCATTTTTTGTCTTTAAAAACATTATCACCAGAGGATTCTGTCGTGGGGGTAGTTATGCCGACTAACTCTCCCCACGTGTCAGACCTTTTGACTCCCGCTTTAGGGACTCACGCTCAAATGGCGCCAAGTACATCAAGGGCACCCATAGCGTTTCTTTTACCAGGGGATTCTGTCGAGGGGAAAGTTATGCCGACTAACTCTCCCCACGTTTCAGACCCTTCGACTCCCGCTTCAGGGACTCACGCTCAAATGGCGCCAAGTACATCAAGGGCGCCCATAGCGTTTATTTTACAAGACATGGCAAAGGTGGTGAATAATATTCTGGCAGCAGTATTAGTCAGACTACCTGAAATTAAAGGAAAGCAGTTAGCTCTGGGGGTAGATACAGAGCATACAGACGCTTTAAGAACCATGTATGATACTACCTCACAATATGCTTAGTCTGTGGGTGATTTTTTTTTGACTCAGGGAAGGTGATTTAACCTGATTCTGATATTTCTACATTTAAAATTTATGCTTGAGAACCTCCACTTGTTGCTCAGGGAGGCTTTGGCTGCTCTGAATGAATGTGTACAATCGCAGGGCCAGAGAAATTGTGTAGACTGGATAAATAATATGCAGTGCCGGTGTGTACTGATGTTTTTCCAATACCTAAAGAGGTTTACTAAATTTTTTTTTTTTTAATAAGGAATGGGATAGACCAGGTGTGCCGTTCTCTTCCCCTCCTATTTTTTAGAAGAATGTTTTCTAATAGTTACCACCACACGGGACTTCTGGCAGACAGTTCCTAAGGTGGAGAGAAGAGTTTCTACTCTAGCTAAGCGTACCACTACCTCTGACGAGGACAGTTGTGCTTTTTAGATCCAATGGATAAAAAATGTTTATTCAACAGGGTTTTATCCTGCAGCCCCTTGCATACATTGCTTCTGTCACTGCTGCTGCGGCGTTCTGGGTTGAGTCTCTTGATGAGGCTTTACAGTTAAGCGACCCCATTGGATGAATATATTTGACAAGATTATGCTAGCCAATTCCTTTGTTTTCTGATGCCTTGTTCATTTGACTAGACTAACGGCTCAGAATTCTGTTTTTTTTTTTACTATACTGGCGCGCAGAGCGCTATGGCTTATATCATGGTCAGCTGTCGTGACTTTAATAAATAAGCTACTTAACTTCCCTTCAAGGGGCAGACCCTATTCGGGCCTGGTTTGAAGGAGATTATTGCTTATATCACTGGAGGAAAAGGTCATGCCCTTCCTCAGGATAGGTCCAAATCAAGGGCCAAAAAAAAAAAAAAAGTCTAATTTTCGTGCCTTTTAAAAACTTCAGGGCAGGTGTGGCATCCTCTTCCTCTAAGGCAAAACAAGAGGGAATTTTTGCTCAGTCCAAGGCGGTCTGGAGACAATCGGACCTGGAACAAAGATAAGCAGGCCAAGGAGCCTGCTGCTGCCTCTAAGACAGCATGTAGAACGGCTCCCTATCCGGTAACGGATCCTATAGGGGGCAGACTTTCATTCTTCTCCCAGGCGTGGGCAAGAGATGCCCAGGATCCCTAGGCATTGGAATTTATATCCCAGAGATATCTTCTGGATTTCAAAGATTCCCCCCCAAAAAAAGGGGAGATTTCGCCTTTCACAATTATCTGCAAACCAGATAAAGAAGGAGGCATTCTTACATTGTGTACCAGATCCATCCAGTTCCAAGAGAGGAACAGGGACAGAGTTTTTATTCAAATCTGTTTGTGGTTCCCAAGGAGAGGGAACCTTCAGACCTATTTTGGATCTAAAGATCTTAAACAAATTCCACAGAATTCCGTCATTTAAGATGGAAACTATTCGTACCATCTTAACTATGATCCAGGAGAGTCAATAGAGGACTACAATGGATTTGAAGGATGCTTATCCTCACATTGTGATGCATAAAGATCACCATCGTTTTTCAGGTTTGCCTTTCTAGACAGGCATTACCAGTTTGTAGCTCTTTCCTTTGGGATATCTACAGCCCCAAGAATCTTTATGGAGGTTCTGGGGTCGCTTTGGCGGTCCTTAGACCGCGGGGCATAGAAGTGGCCCCTTATTTAGACGACATCCTGATACATCCAAATTGCCCAGTCTCATACGGACGTAGTACTGGCATTTCTGAGATCACATGGGTGGAAAGTGAACAAGGAAAGTGTTCTCTATCCCCAATCTCAAGGGTTTCCCTCCTAGGGACTCTGATAGATTCTGTAGAAATGAAAATTTACCTGACGGAGTCCAGGTTGTCAAAAGTTTCTAAATTTCTGCCGTGTTTTTTCATCCCATCCGCGCCCTTCGGTGGCTCAGTACATGAATGAAATTGGCTTAATTGTAGCGGCAAGGGACATAGTACCTTTTGCACGTCTACATTTCAGACCGCTGCAACTATGCATGCTCAGTCAGAGGAACGGGGATTACACAGATTTGTCCCCCTGTTAAACCTGGACCAAGAGACCAGAGATTCTCTTCTCTGGTGACTATGTCGGGTCCATCTGTCCAAGGGTATGACCTTCCGCAGGTCAGATGGGACAATTGTTACAATAGATGCCAGCCTTTTAGGTTGGGATGCAGTCTGGAACTCCCTGAAGGCTCAGGGATAGTGGACTTAGGAGGAGACCCTCCTTCTAATAAATATTCTGGAACTGGGAGTGATATTCCATGCTCTTCAGACTTGGCCTCAGTTAGCAACTCTGAGGTACATCATACTCAGTCGGACAATATACACGACTGTGGCTTACATCAGCCATCAAGGGGGAACAGAAGTTCCCTAGCAATATTAGAAGTCTTACAATAATTCACTGGACAGAGACTCACTCTTGTCTATCAGCTATCCATATCCCAGGTGTTGAGAACTGGGAGGTGGATTTTCTAAGTCGTCAGACTTTTCTTCCGGGGGAGTGGGATTTCCTCCGGAGGTCAAGACCAAGCAGGAGAGGGCTTTGGTGTTTTTGACAGCACCTGCGTAGCCACGCAGGACCTGGTATGCAGATCTGGTGGACATGTCATCCTTTCCATCACGGTCTCTGCTTCTGAGACAGGTCCCTCTACCTCAGGGTCCTTTCAACCATCTAAATAGAATCAATCTGAGATGGACTGCCTGGAGACTGAACGCTTGATGTTATCAAAGCATGGCTTCTCCGAGTCAGTCATTGATACCTTAATACAGACATGAAAGCCTGTCTCTAGGAAAATTGAACATAGATATGGTGTAAATATCTGATTGTTATGAATCCAAGGGTTACTCGTGGAGTAAAGTCTGGATTCCCAGGATATTATCTTTTCTCCAAGATGTTTTTGAGAAAAGGGTTGTCAGCTAATTCCTTAAAAGGGGACAGATTTTTACTCTGTCTATTTTTTTTGCACAAGCGTCTGGCAGGTATTCTAGACGTTCAGGCATTTGGTCAGGCTTTGGTTAGATCCAAGCCTGTGTTTAAAACTGTTGCTCCACCATGGAGCTTAAACCTGATTCTTAAGGTTCTTCAAGAAGTTCCGTTTGAACCTTTTTTGTTCCATAGATATCAATCTTTATCTTGGAAAGTTCCTTTTGGGTAGCTAATTCCTCGACTCGTAGAGTCTCCAAGTTATCTGTGTTACAATGTGATTCTCCTTATCTGGTCCTTCGTACGGATAAGGTAGTCCTGCGTACCAACCTGGTTTTTTTTTTTTTTTTTTTTTCCTAAGGTGGTATCTAACAAGTACATCACTCAAGAGATAGTTGTTCCATGCTTGTATCCTAATCCTTCCTCAAAGAAGGAACGTCTATTACACAATATTGGACGTGGTTTGTGCTTTAAAGTTTTACTTACAAGCTACTACAGTTTTCATCAAACGTTCACCTTGTTTGTTGTCTATTCTGGACAGAGGAGAGGTCAAAAGACTTCAGCAGCCTCTCTGTCTTTTTGGTTAAAAAGCATAATTCATTTAGCTTATGAGACTGCTGGACAGCAGCCTCCTGAAGGGATTACAGCTCATTCTACTAGAGCTGTGGTTTTCACTTGGGCCTTTTTTAAATGTGGCTTCTGTTGAACAGATTTACAAGACGGAGTCTTGGTCTGCGCTTCATACTTTTCAAATTTAACAAATTTGATACCTTGCTTCTTCGGAGGCTATTTTTGGGAGAAAGGGTTTTTTACAGGCAGTGGTAACTTCCGTTTAAGTACCTGCCTTGTCCCTCCCATCATCCGTGTACTTTAGCTTTGGTATTGGTATTCCATAAGTAATGGATGATCCGTGGACTGGATACACTTAACAAGAGAAAACATAATTTATGCTTACCTGATAAATTTATTTCTCTTGTAGTGTATCCAGTCCACGGCCCGCCCTGTCACTTTAAGGCAGGTAATTTTTTCATTTGAACTACAGTCACCACTGCACCCTATGGTTTTTCCTTTCTCTGCATGTTTTCGGTCGAATGACTGAATATGGCAGTTAGGGGAGGAGCTATATAGCAGCTTTGCTGTGGGTGGACTCTTGCAGCTTCCTGTTGGGAAGGAGAATATATTCCATAAGTAATGGATGATCCGTGGACTGGATACACTACAAGAGAAATAAATTTATCAGGTAAGCATAAATTATGTTTTTCCCCACATTGGCGCAATTAACAACTGATAATGGCTGTCGGTCACCAAAAAACAAATAGGCACACAAAAAATAATTTAAACTGTGCAGCAAAGATCCAATTCCAAAATGGTAAACACAGTGGAGACCAAGGGCCAATTAAAAGGGGATTCCACAGACTGGTCAAAAGGGGAGTTCACAGAGTAGACCAGAGGGAGTCACAGGGCCAGTTGTAGGGAGAGTCTAAGGGCCAGAACAAGGCCCAGTCACAAGAGGAGTCTGTCATGAGATGTAGGACACATGCAGGACACGGCAAAGATGGTACAACTCTATTTTATTGTAGAGCATGGAAATATACATCTGGTAGCATTGATCTCACTAAGTAACTGCGACACAGACAAATGGACCTAAGCCCCACCCCAATCCGGTGACGTCACTTCCCACTCTCATCAGATCTTCCCCCTTTTCAAAGGACAAAGCATACATTTTTTTTCATTTGAATATAGCAAATAACAAGGTATACAACAGTTTTGTATAGTATATAACAAATAACAAGTTACAGAAAATATTATAACAACATGATTTACATCCTGACTTGAACATTGGGGTAGACTACCCTAGTCAACAGTGACCATGGGATTATTCTGCCCATACTTCCAGGTCACTGTTCTAACTAAAGTTAATCCTGATATCAGGCCGGAAGTTTCACCACTCTTCCATTTGATGTACTCTACATGAACTGTCCTCTGATACAGAAGAAGGTGATTGAGAGTCTGCTAGAGGCAAAGACAAATCCCCGCTGTGATATTGCTGAGGGGAAGGCACCCCTTTTAAAACACGGGATCCCACCGGCGGTGGTACTGAGTTATCCAGTTCCAAACTCTCAGGTACAGGCTGAAGATGTTTTCAATTACGGCGTTTAACTGTCCCTCCATCAGTAAGGACTACATAAGACCTTGATTCTGGAGAGCGTACAATTACCGTAGCAGGCATCTTCCATTTCTTCTCATCATCCAGTTTAATTCTGACACTTTGCCCCACATTCAGCTCCTGCAAGGCCCTCACAGAATGTCTCCTGTCGTAGAAGAATCAATAGCCCCTTTTTGCCTCATCATCCCTCCTAAGGACTTCGTCCTGAGGAATAGAGCTAGTTGGCTGGAAGACACCCACAGAGGGTAAGGTGGTGCAAATCTGGCGTCCTAGCATCAGCTGTGCCGGGCTAAATCCCGTGGCTTGAATGGGAGTCGCCCTGTAGGACAAGAGGGCCAGGTACGGCTCAGATTGCTTCAAAATGAACTTTGTTGTTTGAACTGCCCTTTCAGCCATTCCGTTGGCCTGCGGGTAATGTGGACTTGACGTAGAATGTACAAAATCATATTCTCTGCTGAAAGAACTGAACTCTGTGGAAGCAAACTGCATTCCGTTATCACTCACCAGCTCCATTGGTATGCCCCACTGGGCGAACAAGCTCTTGAGATGAGTGATAATGGCTTGACTTGTGATTTCATTCAAAGGTGCAATTTCCAAATACCTGGAATAGTAGTCGATCACGACTAAGAACTTTTTTCCATGCAGTTCACACAAATCAGCAGCTATTTTCTGCCACGGGCCTGCAGACAGCGAAGTAGAAATCAAGGGCTCCCTTCTCTGAGTAGGCCGGCGTTACCGGCAAAAGGCACATTTAGACACATAGCTTGCAATGTCGTAACTGATCCCAGGCCACCATACTGCAGTAGCTGCCCTTTCTCTGCACTTTGTAATGCCTAAGTGGTCATCAGGAATCCTGTTTAACATCTCCTGCCTCATGCTGACAGGAATAACAATGCGGTCCTGGAACAGCACCAACCCATCCAGCTCCGTGAGCTGTGACCTCTCTGACTGGTAAGAACTTAAAGACATACAGGCTGCCCGACTCTCGCGTCAACCTTCTTTTATGTACTTTATAACTTCTTGAAGGTCTGTATCCAAATATGTCTCTTTCTTTTTTTTTTTAAACTTAAATTTTTATTGATTTTGTCAACAAATAACAATTTAACAAAAAAAAACAAAACAAAAAAAAAAACACAAAAGTGCGACCTGCGCATACAGAGTCATAAGGTTCACATTGTTTGATCTATTGTCCACAACATTGACCATAACCTCCAGGAATCTAATGCTCATAATGAGGGCATCTGGACTTTGAGCTGCCTGGCAATTATAGTCCTTTATAAAGTTCTTTATTGTCCATATTCGTTCTCTGTAGGCGTTGGTCTTCTCTTCGCTCTGGTATATCAGTTTAAAGTGGAGCTATTATAAAGGGTCACAGTTACATTGCTCTGAACCTATAATCATATCTAGGTTGAACCAAAAGAAAGTATAGAAAGAAAAGAAAATAAAGAGGGAGAAGGGGGGGGGAGGGAAAAGAAGAGTATCCGACAGAGACATCCCTAAGTTGTAGTTTGCGGTAAGGTAATGGGGTATTCTCAAGCAACAGTGTGTGAGGCAAAATATATTCAGTAATATGTTCATAGCTTCCCTAATCTAGCGGTGTGTTTGTCGCATGGGAGGTCCTATGTGTATATGTGGTAGTGATAGAATCCCAGTAGAAACGGACATCTGCATAGAATGCAGATTTACCTCTTTTAAAGTATCCATATTCTTCACATGAAAGCATCTTATCAGTATTTTGTAACCAGCTGCTATGTGAGGGTATTAATGAGGACTTCCAATTTAGGGCGATCAGTGCTTTGGCGCTATTGAGTCCTATTCGTATCAATGTCTGTCTAATTTTACAGCGGAGTGGAGGGTTCTCGTTTAGGAGGATCAATTTTGGGTTTAAATGGAGGTCTGCCTCTGCTAGCTTCCCCAATGTGGATTCTATTCCCTTCCAAAATAAGTGTAGTTTGGGGCATGACCACCACATATGTAATGTAGTGCCTCGCTCGGTGCAACCTCTCCAGCACAAGGGTGAGGAGGTAGGGTAAATATTATTTATTCTAGATGGTGTCAAGTACCAGCGCATAAGCACTTTGTAGTTGAGTTCAATTACTTTGGGTGATGTGGAAGAGGTACGAGTGTTTCTATAGATTTGTAGCCACTGTTCAGTATCCATGTCTACGCCCAATTCTTTATGCCATTTAGCTGTATATGGAGGAAGTGGAGGGGATCGTGCGTTCTGAAGCATGCTCTTAGCTAGTGATAACGTACCTCTGGTAGTGTTTCCCCTAAGGCACGTTTGCTCAAAAAGTGTTGGTAATCTAATAAGGTCTTCTTTATTGGGAGTAGTCTGTATAAAGTGCCGTAGTTGTGCATATTTTAGCCATGGGGCAAAGGAGCCAAATAAAATTGGTGAGAGTTCCTCTCTGGGTTTTAGTGTGCCTTGTGTGTGCAGGATTGCCATGGGGACAGAGTCTAATAGTTCAGTAATTGGTGTGTCTTTTCTCTTGTTCTCGTATCCCCCCATTAGTTCTATGTTGGGAAAAATTGGGGTAAGCGGGGATACAGGTGTGGACAGGGCTGGTGTAGTTTTAATTAAGTGATCCCATGTGTTGAATATGTGTCGGTAAAGTGCGGATGATTGGCAAGCAGGGGTGCGCTTGGTTTTTGGGAGCCAACATAGGGGACCTGGGTTAGGGGATTTAAGTAGCTGGGAGTCAATCGCAACCCATGCTTTGGATTCTCTCCTAAAGTGCCAGTCTAGGATTCTCTGTAGTACTGATGCATGATAATATAGGTTTAATTCTGGTAGACCCAAACCCCCACCTTGGAGGGATCTATACATTGTTCCTCGAGCTATCCTTGGGCGTGACCTCCCCCACACAAAAGTATTTATGGCTTTTTGAAGTTTTTGTATGAATGTCTTAGGGAGTGTAATTGGCATCGCTTGCAGTATATATAGGATTTTGGGGAGGATTGTCATTTTGACTGATTGTATCCTACCCCACCACGACAGGGGCTTTTCCCTCCAGGAGGCTAGGGAGTGCTGTATAGAGTGTAGGAGGGGTCGGTAGTTTAGGGCAAACCATTTTGAGGAATTAGCATTATGCCTAAGTATTTTAGATGGGAGTGTTGGATTTTAAACGGACAAGATGGCGTGAAAGCTGCGAAGTTACTAGCGGTCATTGAGATATTTAGGAGCTCCGATTTTGAATAATTGATATGGAAATGTGAGAATTTACTGAAATTATCAAATTCAAGGGTCAGGTTGGGCAACGAGATGTCAGGAAGAGTTAGAGTGATCAACACGTCATCTGCAAACATCGCTAATTTGTGGGTGTCTGGACCGATTGGGATGCCGGGAATTTTTGGGTTTTCCCTGATATGACAGGCTAAAATCTCCATTGTAAGGACAAAGAGAATGGGTGATAATGGACAACCCTGCCTAGTCCCATTATTTATGTTGAAACTGTGTGATAGGACCCCATTCGCGCGGACCTTTGCAGAGGGGCCATTATATAGATGGAAAATTTGTTTAATCATTAGTTCCCCAAACCCAAAGTGTCTTAGTGTACTGTGCAGGAAAGGCCAATTCAGCCTATCAAAAGCTTTCTCTGCATCAGTGGAGGCAAGGACTGCGGGGATCTGTTTTGATGTAACGTATTCCATTAAATGGAGAACTCGAATCGTGTTGTCTCTGGCCTCCCTAAGTGGTACAAAGCCGGCCTGGTCTACATGTATTAAAGTTGGAAGTATTTTGCTGATCCGGTTTGCTAGTATCTTGGCATATATTTTTATATCCCCATTTAATAGGGATATTGGGCGATAATTACTTGGTTCTGTGGGAGGTTTACCTGGTTTGGGTATAATGGATATATGGGCTTCCAGGAGGTTGGGGGAGAGCAGTCCATCTATATCAAGAGAGTTGAAAAGGTTAGTAAGGTGTGGGGCCAAAATGGATTGGAACTGTTTATAGTATGAGGCCGATAGGCCGTCTGGGCCGGGGCTTTTACGAAGTGGTGTATGCTGTATGGCTGCTATGACCTCTTGGAGGGAAATGGGATCCTCCATTTGTTTCGAGATATGTTCGGGTAGAGTTGGGATGTTGGCTTTCTGTATGTAAGAATTTATTGCTTCATAGTCTGAGGAGTATGGAGTTGCAGGGATATTGTAAAGGTTTTTGTAGTAATTTCTAAATACCTCTGCAATAGTTTTACTGTCATGTGTGTATTCTCCCGGTGTGTCTGGTTGTGATAATTTGTGCATGAATTGAGTGTTTGTACGGGTTTTAAGAGTTCTAGCCAAAAGTGGTCCTGCCTTATTGCCTTCTGTGAAATATAGTTTGTTTAGATATACTGCCTTTCTTTGCGCTTCTCTGTTAAGTAGTTCATTTAATTCGCGTCTAGTTTTCGCTAGTTGAGTTATGTATCGTTCATTAGTAGGAGTTTGCATATGTAACTTCTCAATATCTCGGAGTTGATGAATCAGCATGTTGTATTGTTTGTTATAATTTTTTTTTCATTATAGATTTCTGTTTCAGAAATTCTCCTCTAATTACTGCTTTGTGGGCTTCCCATACTATGGCAGGGGATGTATCTGGGGTTGTATTATGCAGGAAGTAGTCTTTAAGTGAACGTATAATTTTGTCTTTAATTAGTGGTTGCAATAGCAGTGTCTCATCTAGGCGCCAGTGTGGGTCAGTGAGGGGTTTGTCTGGTAGGGCCAAAGATAGCGTTACTATCGAATGGTCAGACCATGGGGTCGGTAAAATTTCCGTGTGTTTCATTAGGGGTAAGCTGCTTTGGTCTATGAATATGTGGTCTATTCTGGAATATGATTTTTGGGGGTTTGAATAAAAAGTATACGTCTTTTGTGTAGGGTGTTGTATTCTCCAGGTATCTAAGAGTGTTGCACTGCGTAGGACATTCACTATGACACTTAAAGAGCTCCTGGGCATTGAGCTTTTTTTATTAGAGCAGTCTAATGGTGGTTCCAATGCCACATTGCTGTCTCCTGTCAGAATCAATGTTCCCCGTGTCACCTCTAATAATGTTTTGATTAGTTTTTTAAAGAAACGAGCTTGGCCCGTGTTTGGTGCATAATATGTTGCAAAAGTGATTTGTCTGCTGTAGAGTGTGCCTACTAGGATCAAGAATCTTCCTTCATTGTCTGTATGTTGCTGGGAGAGGTGAAAAGGGACATTATGCCTAAATAGTATACCCACTCCATTCCGTTTAGCAGGGGCTGAATTAAAGTATCCCATTGGGAATTGTTTAGAGGAGCATTTCGTTGTTATATGTTTGCTAAAGTGGGTTTCTTGTAAGAAAATCACCTCACCCTTATGTTTGTGAAACCAATTTAGGGCAATGGATCTTTTGGTGGGTGAATTTAGTCCTTTAACATTTTGAGAGATTAACAAAAGATCAGGGACTGCCATATGCTCTATGTATAGTGAAGTTCGCGTAATGTATCTTGTATATCCTGTTGTGTGTTGCGGTTAATGTGGAGAGGGTTACTACAGAATCTTTGTAAGCGTTTGCGTGTTGCAAGTTACAATACCTGAGTTTGGGTGCCTGTTGTTGGTACCTTTTCGTTTCATCTCTGTCGGAGAAAGGGTAGGAAGGGAAAGAGAAGTTGTATAGGGAATAGCAATCCCTTTTAGTACAAGGATCTGCTAGAAGAGATTAACGGCTAGATTTGGAGTTTGGCGGTAAAAGGGCTGTTAACGCTCCGCGGGTTTTTTTCTGGCCGCACCATAAATTTAACTCTGGTATCGAGAGTTCAAACAAATGCTGCGTTAGGCTCCAAAAAAGGAGCGTAGAGCATTTTTACCGCAAATACAACTCTCGATACCAGAGTTGCTTACGGACGCGGCCGGCCTCAAAAACGTGCTCGTGCACGATTCTCCCATAGGAAACAATGGGGCTGTTTGAGCTGAAAAAAAACCTAACACCTGCAAAAAAGCAGCGTTCAGCTCCTAACGCAGCCCCATTGTTTCCTATGGGGAAACACTTCCTACGTCTGCACCTAACACTCTAACATGTACCCCGAGTCTAAACACCCCTACCCTTACACTTATTAACCCCTAATCTGCCGCCCCCGCTATCGCTGACCCCTGCATTACACTTTTAACCCCTAATCTGCCGCTCCGTAAACCGCCGCCACCTACGTTATCCCTATGTACCCCTAATCTGCTGCCCTAACATCGCCGACCCCTATGTTATATTTATTAACCCCTAATCTGCCCCCCACAACGTCGCCGACACCTACCTACACTTATTAACCCCTAATCTGCCGACCGGACCTGAGCGCTACTATAATAAAGTTATTAACCCCTAATCCGCCTCACTAACCCTATCATAAATAGTATTAACCCCTAATCTGCCCTCCCTAACATCGCCGACACCTACCTTCAATTATTAACCCCTAATCTGCCGACCGGAGCTCACCGCTATTCTAATAAATGTATTAACCCCTAAAGCTAAGTCTAACCCTAACACTAACACCCCCCTAAGTTAAATATAATTTTTATCTAACGAAATAAATTAACTCTTATTAAATAAATGATTCCTATTTAAAGCTAAATACTTACCTGTAAAATAAATCCTAATATAGCTACAATATAAATTACATTTATATTATAGCTATATTAGGATTTATTTTACAGGTAACTTTGTATTTATTTTAACCAGGTACAATAGCTATTAAATAGTTAAGAACTATTTAATAGTTACCTAGTTAAAATAATTACAAATTTACCTGTAAAATAAATCCTAACCTAAGATATAATTAAACCTAACACTACCCTATCAATAAAATAATTAAATAAACTACCTACAATTACCTACAATTAACCTAACACTACACTATCAATAAATTAATTAAACACAATTGCTACAAATAAATACAATTAAATAAACTATCTAAAGTACAAAAAATAAAAAAGAACTAAGTTACAGAAAATAAAAAAATATTTACAAACATAAGAAAAATATTACAACAATTTTAAACTAATTACACCTACTCTAAGCCCCCTAATAAAATAACAAAGACCCCCAAAATAAAAAATTCCCTACCCTATTCTAAAATACAAAAATTACAAGCTCTTTTACCTTACCAGCCCTGAACAGGGCCCTTTGCGGGGCATGCCCCAAGAATTTCAGCTCTTTTGCCTGTAAAAAAAAACATACAATACCCCCCCCCAACATTACAACCCACCACCCACATACCCCTAATCTAACCCAAACCCCCTTAAATAAACCTAACACTAATCCCCTGAAGATCTTCCTACCTTGTCTTCACCATCCAGGTATCACCGATCCGTCCTGGCTCCAAGATCTTCATCCAACCCAAGCGGGGGTTGGCGATCCATAATCCGGTGCTCCAAAGTCTTCCTCCTATCCGGCAAGAAGAGGACATCCGGACCGGCAAACATCTTCTCCAAGCGGCATCTTCTATGTTCTTTCATCCGATGACGACCGGCTCCATCTTGAAGACCTCCAGCGCGGATCCATCCTCTTCTTCCGACGACTAGACGACGAATGACGGTTCCTTTAAGGGACGTCATCCAAGATGGCGTCCCTCGAATTCCGATTGGCTGATAGGATTCTATCAGCCAATCGGAATTAAGGTAGGAATATTCTGATTGGCTGATGGAATCAGCCAATCAGAATCAAGTTCAATCCGATTGGCTGATCCAATCAGCCAATCAGATTGAGCTCGCATTCTATTGGCTGATCGGAACAGCCAATAGAATGCGAGCTCAATCTGATTGGCTGATTGGATCAGCCAATCGGATTGAACTTGATTCTGATTGGCTGATTCCATCAGCCAATCAGAAAATTCCTACCTTAATTCCGATTGGCTGATAGAATCCTATCATCCAATCGGAATTCGAGGGACGCCATCTTGGATGACGTCCCTTAAAGTAACCGTCATTCGTCGTCTAGTCGTCGGAAGAAGAGGATGGATCCGCGCTGGAGGTCTTCAAGATGGAGCCGGTCGTCATCGGATGGAAGAAGATAGAAGATGCCGCTTGGAGAAGATGTTTGCCGGTCCGGATGTCCTCTTCTTGCCGGATAGGAGGAAGACTTTGGAGCACCGGATTATGGATCGCCAACCCCCGCTTGGGTTGGATGAAGATCTTGGAGCCAGGACGGATCGGTGATACCTGGATGGTGAAGACAAGGTAGGAAG
This sequence comes from Bombina bombina, assembly GCF_027579735.1. NCBI lineage: Eukaryota > Metazoa > Chordata > Amphibia > Anura > Bombinatoridae > Bombina > Bombina bombina. Next base: position 408,217,273 of record NC_069503.1, on the reverse strand, counting down.
ATCTTCAGGGGATTAGTGTTAGGTTTATTTAAGGGGGTTTGGGTTAGATTAGGGGTATGTGGGTGGTGGGTTGTAATGTTGGGGGGGGGGTATTGTATGTTTTTTTTTACAGGCAAAAGAGCTGAAATTCTTGGGGCATGCCCCGCAAAGGGCCCTGTTCAGGGCTGGTAAGGTAAAAGAGCTTGTAATTTTTGTATTTTAGAATAGGGTAGGGAATTTTTTATTTTGGGGGTCTTTGTTATTTTATTAGGGGGCTTAGAGTAGGTGTAATTAGTTTAAAATTGTTGTAATATTTTTCTTATGTTTGTAAATATTTTTTTATTTTCTGTAACTTAGTTCTTTTTTATTTTTTGTACTTTAGATAGTTTATTTAATTGTATTTATTTGTAGCAATTGTGTTTAATTAATTTATTGATAGTGTAGTGTTAGGTTAATTGTAGGTAATTGTAGGTAGTTTATTTAATTATTTTATTGATAGGGTAGTGTTAGGTTTAATTATATCTTAGGTTAGGATTTATTTTACAGGTAAATTTGTAATTATTTTAACTAGGTAACTATTAAATAGTTCTTAACTATTTAATAGCTATTGTACCTGGTTAAAATAAATACAAAGTTACCTGTAAAATAAATATTAATCCTAAAATAGCTATAATATAAATGTAATTTATATTGTAGCTATATTAGGATTTATTTTACAGGTAAGTATTTAGCTTTAAATAGGAATCATTTATTTAATAAGAGTTAATTTATTTCGTTAGATAAAAATTATATTTAACTTAGGGGGGTGTTAGTGTTAGGGTTAGACTTAGCTTTAGGGGTTAATACATTTATTAGAATAGCGGTGAGCTCCGGTCGGCAGATTAGGGGTTAATAATTGAAGGTAGGTGTCGGCGATGTTAGGGAGGGCAGATTAGGGGTTAATACTATTTATGATAGGGTTAGTGAGGCGGATTAGGGGTTAATAACTTTATTATAGTAGCGCTCAGGTCCGCTCGGCAGATTAGGGGTTAATAAGTGTAGGTAGGTGTCGGCGACGTTGTGGGGGGCAGATTAGGGGTTAATAAATATAACATAGGGGTCGGCGATGTTAGGGGCAGAAGATTAGGGGTACATAGGGATAACGTAGGTGGCGGCGATTTGCGGTCGGAAGATTAGGGGTTAATTATTTTAAGTAGCTTGCGGCGACGTTGTGGGGGGCAAGTTAGGGGTTAATAAATATAATATAGGGGTCGGCGGGGTTAGGGGCAGCAGATTAGGGGTACATAAATATAACGTAGGTGGCGGTCGGCAGATTAGGGGTTAAAAATTTTAATCGAGTGGCGGCGATGTGGGGGGACCTCGGTTTAGGGGTACATAGGTAGTTTATGGGTGTTAGTGTAGTTTAGGGTACAGTAGTTAAGAGCTTTATGAACCGGCGTTAGCCAGAAAGCTCTTAACTCCTGCTTTTTTCAGGCGGCTGGAATCTTGTCGTTAGAGCTCTAACGCTCACTGCAGAAACGACTCTAAATACCGGCGTTAGAAAGATCCCATTGAAAAGATAGGCTACGCAAATGGCGTAGGGGGATCTGCGGTATGGAAAAGTCGCGGCTGTAAAGTGAGCGTTAGACCCTTTAATCACTGACTCCAAATACCAGCGGGCGGCCAAAACCAGCGTTAGGAGCCTCTAACGCTGGTTTTGACGGCTACCGCCGAACTCTAAATCTAGGCCAAAGAGTGTAAGGAAAACGAGTAAAACATCAACAATAAAACATCATAACTAACAATACCACAAAAATACTTAAAACAGTATTTCAAATACAATGGGGGGGTCATAGTAAAAAAAAAAAATGAAGTTACTATGACGGAGCATTTCCATTTGGGGCTTAAACGTATTATAGGGGGAAGGCCTAGCTAGGGGGTAAGTAGGGCTTGGTCAGTTAGCATCAATATAGTTTGATGTAATAATACAAATATCTAAAATTAGGTATACAACATTTTCTAAATATGTTACCAGGTATGTCTAGGTTTCTGACATATTATCATACTGGGTAATAAACATTTGTAAGGGTAACCAATCTCGTAGCACTTTTATTTTCATGTCAGTCCTTCTTGTTGGGCTGCTTTCTGGTTTCCTTGGTCAGTTTTCCTGGAGACTCTCGTCCAAGCAGGTCTCTGTTGCTTCTGTGCCAGTGATGTTGGATTGTCTCTTGCCAGTGGAGTTAGCGACGAGCGTGTAGATGGAGGTGGAATCTTTAGGCTGTCACAAAATTGCTCAAGGTCATCTGGGTGGCTATATGTGACAATCTGGGAGTTATGCAATACTTTAATGCAGAATGGGAAACCCCATCTATAGGGTATTTTTAAGTCCTGTAGGTGTGTAGTGAGGTATTTCGCGTCTCTGCGCTTGGAGAGTGTGATGTTACTCAGATCTGCATATATTTGTACTGTATCTCCTTCGAACAGGATTTGGCGTGTTTTCCGCGAAGCTGTCATTATTTTCTCCTTGTCTTTGAAATTTTGAAATCGCAGGAATATATCTCTAGGCGGTTTATCGTCTGCGGGTTTCGGGCGTAGTGCCCGGTGGGCTCTATCTAGAGGGATGATTGGGACGTCTTCTTGTAGAATATGTTGGAACAACTGCTGTAGGTGCTGTTGGATTTGGGAGGTTGTAACTTTCTCTGAGATACCTCTTATTCTTAGATTCTGCCGTCTCCCTCTGTTATCCAAATCTTCAACTTGGTTTTGAAGCTGCTGTATCATGTCATCATGCACTTGAAGAGTGCGATTTTGGAGTTCTGTAGTATTTGAAAACTGTTCTAAATCTTCTTCTGCCTGTAAAACTCTCTCCCCCAAGTCTGAGAGATCTTTCCTGACTTCAGATAGTCCTTCTTTAATAATTTTCCCCACATGGGTGAAAAAGGATGCAAAGTCTGCTTTAGTCGGCAGATTTTGTATGTCTGCTTTGGTGAGGAGAGCAGGAGAGTCCACATCAGATGTGGTTTGTTCAGTGTCTGTTGGATTGGCTGTATCTGACATGGAGGATTCTAGAACTTTAAAAAAATTGTCCATTTTTGCATTGGAAGTTGTTAGGCTTTTAATATTTTTATCTGGCTTAGGTGTGCGTCTGGACGCCATTGCTAGTTTTGCAATCTTAGTGAGTCTGGCGAGTTTCAATCTCCAAGTTATAATTTAGCTTAGTCACTTTGCAGTTTAAAGGTAGCACAGATTATTCCAGCTCAGGAAGAAGATATTAAAGTAAATAAACAAATGTCTCTCTTAAATGCGATGTAATATGATTTTTTTAAACCACTTGTATGATGTCAATCTGTGTCGATCTGTTCAATCACAATTATTAGCGAAGTGGCTTGTGTATTTTAAGTTTGTGTACTCCTTTAGATCGATGTCGTTTTAAGCTGTGTAGATTGATTTATGTAAGGGTCTGCTCACATGTTTTAAAACAGCACTCCACAAACAGTTGTATTTCTCTGCACTGTGCCTTGTGTGTTGTCTGCTGGGCTGTAATTGCAGGGAGTGTGGTGTTTCTGCCCCAGTAGCTAATGCAAGTCTGTCCGGTAAGGCCTAGATTGAGTTTGCTATGAAGTATATTGCATGGCCGTTTCTAGGAGTTCAGATTGCGCTATCGGCAAGGCCACAGGGCTTTGTGCTCAGAAGGGGTACTCGATAGGTTGATGTACTATCATTGGGGCATTAAGTATTACTTTCTTACCCCTTGCAGCAATGGTGCGTGTGCTAACTTTTCCCTGTGGTGCGATGCGTACTTAGGCCCGCTGCGTTCTGGGATCTGGTTCCGTCGCCAATCTTCTTATTTTAGCGATATGGGCATTGCATTCGGTGCTCCGGAACTTCGCTTGAGGTCGGACTGACTTTTCCAGCTTTATAGTGGCCCGGGTGTCCCCTTAATGTGCCGTGGAAAGAGCTCCTTTAACCGGAGCTAGGAATCATGCGGCCATCACAGACGCTGGCCGGCTCCGCCCCCCAATATGTCTCTTTCTTTATTTGTTCTAGATTCCCTGAATAGATGGACTTGGAGGCCAGAACTGAATCTACATACACTTTCACATCCGATTCCGTTGAAGACTCTTCAGCAGCAGCCAGCAGGAGCCTGGACAGTGTATCCGCCATGTAAAGAATATCAAGAAAATGAAGCAAATTAGATAATAGAAGTAAATTACAAAGTTGTTTAAAATTGCATGCTCTTTCTAAATAATGAAAGAAAAAATATGGGTTTCATGTCCCTTTAACTAACAAAGGCTGTGAGATAAAGAGTATTGTGTAGATACAGATGATCCCCTACACGCTCAAGAGCTGGAGCTGGAGAAACACAAAACACTTGTAATACGCACGATACCCAATGCGCTCAAAAAGCCTCCCTCTAGCAAATTTAACACATGAAAAGGGGCGATACATTGCGCTCTACTAGTAATCTAGTCCTAAATCGGTGTTAAAACTTTGTTGTTGTTGTTATTTAATAAACCTTTATTAAACATGCAATGGGTCATATTTATCAAGCTCCGTATGCAATGCGTATGTGTATGCTGTCAGCATTTATTAATGTGCGGCGGACATGATACGCTACTTCGTATCATGTCCGCTCGCACATTGATAAATATACCCCAATAAGTCTAAATTAAACTGAAATACATTATTTCTATATAATTTACATGTGATTGTAATGTAAACTAACGAGCAATAATGGTCTCGAAAAGAAGAGATTTTTTCAGCCTTATTTTGTATGGTGTTTGAGTGCCATGTCGCTTATACACACTCCATACAATATTTATCACACATAACTAAACATCGCAAGACAAAAAGACATACAGACTTGAAAGGAATATCAGACACACAACAGCTCACACAAATCTAAACGCTAAGGAAACATGAATGAATGGAGACCATGGGGCCGAAATATCAAGCTCTGAACTGAATTTGATGCCCCTGTTTCTGTGCAAACCTTCAGGCTCGCCGGAAACAGCAGTTACGAAGCAGGAGTCTTAAGACCGCTGCTCCATAACTGGTCCGCTGCCTCTGAGGCTGCGGTCTGCAATCCGCCCAATCCTATATGAACGGGCTGACTGACAACCCCCTGCTAGCGGCTGATTGGCCACGAATCTGCAGGGGGCGGCATTACACAAGCAGTTCTGGTGAACTGCTTGTGCAATGTTAAATGCCGACAGCATATTCTGTCGGCATTCAGCAATATCTGTCGGACATGATATGCTACATCGTATCATGTTGAACAGACATTGATAAATCGGCCCCCATGTTAGTTCATCACTACATGTCAGCCTTCTGTCTGACAAAAAGAGTACTGAAAAACAGCATATTTTACAGATCTTTTAGAAATACAATGGGCAGAGGTTTGCACAATCTAGGCTAGATTACAAGTGTCATGCTATATAGCAATCCCTCTCAAGCGTAAATATTGCTAGAAGTAATCTTTTTTGTGCCGCGGGTTAGTGCGTGTGTATTACAAGTTGAAAGTAAATCTTTTGCATGCAAACAAAACCCAGAGTGTTAACTTCAGGACCCCGAATATAGCGATCGCATTACATTTTTCTCCCCATAGACATTAATAGGGAGATCAGAAGGAAAAATGTAATACCTATCAATTGCACACTAATCTATTAATATTTCACATTCAAATGTTCTTCACATACAGGGCAATGTTATTTTTATTTTAAATAGCTATTTCTAAATATATCTATAGTTATCTATACCTATAAATCTATTCCTATAGAAAAGCGCAAAGCCTACAGAGATTTAAAAGTACAAGTATAACACCATATAAAAGGAGAATTATTGAACGCAAGTTCCGGTATTTACAATTATCATATAAAAATGTTTTCATATAATAATGGAGGCAGCAGGAGTCTGTACCACTGATCCTATTTCCAAAGAGACACAAGAACTATGATGCTATTACTCATTAAGAGACCCCCAAGAATTAGATGTCTATACCAAAGACTTTGATCACATTTTTTCCATGGATGAGTCCACTTTAGATCTTACTGATCTGTTCTCAAGGATTAAGACATTGATGATAAAGGCAGAAAAGTTAACATTTTGACAAATGGACATTAGAGAAATATGTACATTTGAAAATGATTCCAAGGGGACTCAGAGTACATAAGTTTCCCACCTTTGAGGTGGATGACATTAAAGGGATACTGAACCCAATGTTTTTCTTTTGTGATTCAGATAGAGCATTCAATTTTAAGCAACTTTCTAATTTACTCCTATTATCAATTTTTCTTCGTTCTTTTGCTATCTTTATTTGAAACAGAAAGTTCAGACCTTGGACAGCACTTGTTTATTGGTGGATAAATGTATCCACCAATCAGCAAGAACAACCCAGGTTGTTCACCAAAATGGGCCGGCATTTAAACTTACATTCTTGTTTTTCAAATAAAGATACAAAGAGATTGAAGAACATTTGCTAATAGGAGTAAATTAGAAAGTTGCTTAAAATTGCATGCTCTATCTGAATCACAAAATAAAAAATTTGGGTTCAGTGTCCCTTTAAGTTTAAGGATGAATGGAATATGATTTTAAATTAATGTTCATTTAGATTGATGCACATGATTATAGTTCATAAAGAAAATCTGCTGACTGACATTAAAACTAAAATTTCACACCTACAGCGACATTTAACACACCATCAACTAGCCATTGAATACATAAGTTTTGATGAGTTACTAGTAGAAACTGTAGAAAAATCGACAGAAGACTTACTACAGACTAAACATACTAAATTCCTGAGGGACTGGACAGATTATCAGACTATAGAGAGAACAATAAAAAGAACTATAGACACAACAAAGGCAATCCCAAAACAAAAGGTAAAAAAAGGTGACTTTTTCAGATACTGACGCAGAATCAACAGATGTTAATAGTGGAGACAATGAAAGCTCAAACATACAATAACACATTGACAGACCGATTAGGGATATACCAGTTGTAACTAATATAGAGTCTCAAGGAGCTAGGAAGAAAACAAGTCAGTATAAATACAGTAATAAATGCACTATTAATCCTGCACAAAAAACAACAACTAAAACTGACACCGTTATGACAAAATTTGATCAAGTTTTTTTAGTCCCAACTCCAGTACAGTAACAAAAAATCATACCTCCCACTATGAAAAAGAATTCAGGGGGTGGGGGGGGAGCAAGAACAGTCACATGAAATTAAACAGATACCAACTAAGAGCAAAGAAAATATGGAGTAGATAGGGCATCATTGGTTATTAATTTGTCAGACACTCCACTCACTATACAACAGGAAAGGGCATTGAGCCATGATTTGAATTTTGTACCAACTACAAAATGTAATCTATTCAATACCCTTGTTGATATAAATAGGATGGTTCAAAATTTAACACTAAAGAAACATTTTTCACTAAACACAGAAACACTTGAACCTCTAGACTCACAAGTAATCAATCAATCAGCATCAGAGATACATTTAGACTTTAAAGATGCATGCACCAGAGAAACGTTAATACATTTATCAAAGTGAGCAGTTGGAGGACACCACTATAGAAGTAGACACACACAAAGGGGCTTATTTATCATATGTCTGTCGGACCTGATCCGACAGTGTGGATCAGGTCCGACAGACATCGCTGAATGCGGAGATCAATACGCTCTCCATATTCAGCATTGCACCAGCAGCTCTTGTGAGCTGCTGGTGCAACGCCGCCCCCTGCAGACTTGCGGCCAATCGGTCGCCAGCAGGGGGGTGTCAATCAACCCGATCGTACTCGATCGGGTTGATTTACGACGATTCCTGTCCGCCTCATAAGAGCAGGCGGACAGGGTTATGGAGCAGCGGTCTTTAGACCGCTGCTCCATAACTTGTGTTTCTGGCTAGTCTGAAGACTCGCCAGAAACATGGGCCCACAAGCTCCTTACGGAGCTTGATAAATGGGCCGCATAGGCTTCAAGCCAAAATCAACATTTTATCCCATACAGTCTAGGGGTGGTGTCCTCGAACTGTTCCAAGAAAGAATAGTTGAAGATTTGGAAATTTTTTGCAAAGATACTACCTCTTGACATAAACACAATTTGTCCAAAAAGGAAAGTTCCGCATTACAAGAACTAGCAGGTAACCCCAACATTATCATTATAAAATCAGACAAAGGGGGCAGTGTTGTAGTGCAAAACAAAATTGACTATGACTGAGAAATAATGAGACAATTATTAGACACCTAATGCTACCAGGTTTTACAAGGTGATCCAAAAAATGAATACATGTATCAACTTACACATTTATTAGATGAGGGATTATTTAAAGTTTTTTTTTTTTTAATAAACCCACACATTAGTTTTTAACTAATAAATACCCCAAAACTCCAGTGTTTCATGTGCTCCCTAAAGTGCACAAAAGTATTAAAGATGTGAAGGGACAGCCAATAGTCTCAGGGGTGGGATCTTTACTAGAGCCCTGTCAGAATGGGTGGATTCCATCCTGCAACCTATAGTATTGGAACTTACAAGCTATTTAAGGGACTCTACCCAGCTAATACAAAAACTTGCCAATGTGAAATGGAGCAGTGAAAGCAAATGGGTGACATTAGATGTCGTCTCACTTTACAGCTCAATTCCTCACAAAAAAGGCTTACAAGCAGTGAGATTTTTTCTAGCTAGAAGCAGCAATCTGGGAAAAGCTTTTCAAGAGTACCTATTGAAGGTAATTGAATACCTGTTAACCCATAATTATTTTAGTTATGGAGGGGTGTTCTATCTGCAGAGATGTGACACAGCTATGGGGGCTAAATTTGCCCTCTCGTACGCCAACCTCTTCATTAAGGGGTGGTGGGAGCTGTGCCACATCTATGCAGATGGAAACCATTTTAAAGAGCATATAATGTTGTGTCAAAGATTTATTGATGATCTTATTTAAATATGGGAAGGCAATAGTATCAACATAGTATCAAGTTTGTTACATAATATTCACCACAATACAATAATATTTGTGGAATAATAAAGAAACATTTACCAATACTTAAAGCAGATATCAGTCTAGCCAAATCAGTACAAAGTAAATGTCTCTTCTCGTATAGAAGGGGTAGGACTATAGGTAATATAGTATCACCCACAGTCTCAATAGTTAAAAATAGGCAATCGTCTTGGCTACAAGTTAAAGGGCTACACAAGTGTGGCTTCAGTGAGTGTAAAGCTTGTAAACATGCGGACCCAAGGAACACCTTCCGCTCAGCCAAAATTGCAGAGATTTTTGAGATAGAAAGATAGAAAGATAGAAAGATGCCTCAACTGTAGAGAGAAAGGAGTAGTATACCTTTTTAGAGTGTAATCTCTATAACCTACAATATGTTGGTAAAACGCTAAGAGAGATAAGAACACGCATAAGAGAGTACCTCTCAAGTATTACGGTAGACAAAAAAAAGCAGAAAAAGAGAGGAAAAACTACTCCCAGTAGTGAAATTTTTTATAGAGGAACACGGTAGAAGCACTAAATCACTAAGATGGACCATTACAGAAAAAGTGACATTAAACTCTAGGGGGGAGATTTGTATAGAATCCTAAGTAAAAGGTAAATTTACTGGATGTTTTGTTTAAAAACACACACACCATATGGATTCAATTCCAGATTTGACCTCATTAATTTTTGGGAATAAATTTATAAATGTATTCTTTTAGACCATCCTACACTTAATGTATATCTTGAGAGTCAATTAGGGATATATTAACATAGTTGAATAAACAAGAAATGATAATTACCTTATATGTAATATCCTGACACCCAATAGAAATCAAACATTACCTTCATGTGTCATATAAAAAGTGCAAAGCCTACAGAGATATAAAAGTACAAGTATTTTACCCTAGGCTATGCAATAAGCCACATATAGAGATAGAAGTATATAATCTTTGATGTTCAGGCAGTGCACTCACAATAGACTCTAACTGCGACCACATATATAAGCAACATTACACACTCTATACCCAGTATGATAGATAATACAATGGTACATCACCAGGTAACAAAAGGGTTAATGTGGTAATAAAATTTAGGCAAAGGTGATTTTAATTGAACCAATTACCATGATATATAAGTTTTAGCTGATACAGCGTCAGATCAAAGGTCTATGACTACGTCTCTTAAGGGCTGAAACACGTAAGACCTGATCCGTCGCCTTTTTTGGAGTATCCACATGCAGTGTGTTATTGCTTTTACAGATTTAAAATAAAGACTATATTTTTTACTGCACTCACTGCTGGAATTTTGCTTTCTTCATTGGATATAGAAATATAGGTAAAGATACAGTATATATTTTACATTAACATTATCACATATATATAGAAACATATATTTAATAATGTCAAGCATGCAAAAAAAGTCTGCAAAAGTAGGTAACAGGATGTTCCCAAGCTGTATATTAAGTTCTGTAATGACATTGGCAAGCAAGAATCACATAGGTAGATCCAACAAAAACTGCTGCTAACAGTTTGTTGCACAAGCTGCCAAGATAGCATTCACACTTAAGCAATTATTTCCAGTTGTAATCCAGCAAGAAGCAGCAGGGTTAACAGTCACGCTAAAGCAATTTACTCAGAGTTTATATCCAGCAAGAAGCCATACATGGCTCATGTATAGTTCACGTAGATGGAACACTGCCATGAAATCTTGCTCCTAAGTAGCTTGTAGACCTTAGCTGGAAGCTGGAATAGTGTAGCGGTGCAAATATCTGTTACTCGAACAACACCAGAGTACAACTCCACATGGACTGGTAGAGCATCACAGCTAGCACATGATCCAGGCACCCAATCCGACGTGCGTTTCACCCCCTTGTCATCTGGCTAGAAGGGGCTTCCTCAGGGCTGATGTCATTGCTCCTGTCACTCATTCCATAATATGCATGGTTACTCCGCGCTCCGGATAGGTAAAATATATTGACTCAAATAACCATTATTATATACATAATAAGAAACATTCTATCTTTGATATGTTACAAAAATAGGTTTGGATAGAGTTAGATATATATAATCAAGATACAAACCATACATAAATAAATACCCCAAACAAAAAATTTGGGCAAACGTTTAGTTATTGTCAGGAGTCTTGTTACCTCATTCACCCTAGTGAGATGGAACCTGATACATGCATATATCAACGTAAAATTTAACCCAAAAAACAAGCCATATAAAGCTTCTCATTTAAGCCATTAGGAAACAAAGTAGAAAGTACAAAAATCCAACTACATTCTTTCTGCAGAAATATTTGATCATTGTCTCCTGCTCTGACATGTAAAATCCCTCTATCTATACCTACAAACCTCAAAGTCTCAGGATCACTAGAGTGGAGGGTTTTTGTTTAATATCATCTCGATGCTCCAAAATTCTGTCTTTAAAAATCTGCTTCATTTTCCCAACATAGAAACAAGGGCAACTTTAATGTAACAGGTAAATAAGACCTGTGTTGCAGTTTACAAAATATCTCATTTTGAAAACCTCATCTTCTTTAAATGAAAATTCCTGGGTCATTTTCATGCCACACATTTACCACAAGGAAAATTTCCAACTACTCTATGGGGCCAATTTATCAATGTCTGTCTGACATGATACACTGTAGTGTATCATGTCCGACAGACATCGCTGAATGCCAACAGCATACGCTGTCAACATTTAACATTGCACAAGCAGTTCACCAGAACTGCTTGTGCAATGCTGCCCCCTGCAGATTTGCAGCCAATCAGCTGCTAGCAGGGGGTTTCAATCAGCTCCATCATATAGGATCGGGCAGATTGCAGACCGCAGCCTCAGAGGCAGCGGACCAATTATGGAGCAGTGGTCTTAAGATCGCTGCTTCATAACTGCTGTTTCGGCGAGCCTGAAGGTTCGTGCAGAAACAGGGGCATCAAGCTCCATTCAGAGCTTGATAATTCGGCCCCTATGAGTTGATAGCCAATTTTTCTAATAAGGTCAAGATGCAAATCTACTGCAAACCAATTTATCATTTATACTCAGAGTCCATCTTGCTGTAAGTCAGGGGTACTCCCCTATTTCTCAAGCTACATCATCATCAAGTAGTAGACTATCCATATTTTCTAAACCAAAATACCTTTCAAACCGATTCCAGTGGCAATAAAACTGTGACACCAGACGAATAGGGTAAGGGGAGTTTTTACTTTTTTGAAAAGAGAAGTGAATATCTTGCTGAATGTCTAGCCTAGCTCCAGAGATACTCCTTTTGGAGTACCCTCTGGCCAAAAACCTAACTTTCATTAAATCTTCATGTAAACACAGAAATTAACCAGTAGGAATCCATTTCTTAAGGTGGGCTGAATGATGACTTTCTTATTTTTATTTACATTTTTATTTGTATCCATTTATTTGTAATTTTTTTAATCTCTATTGTGAATTCTACACATTTTTTAACTTCACTGGATTTCTTCATCATCGGACACATCATCACCGGATTATGATAACATCATCTAACTTTGTTACTTTCTAGTGGACACTAGATGGACATTTATAGTCACACTGCATTTTAACCCTTCTGAAAGGTTTTCTCTGTATCAACATGTTCTGTCTCCAATAGAAGTCAGACATTTCAGACACTTGGTTGTTTTGTTATGACTCATACCTTATTAATTTTGTTTCATAAGTGTTTTAAGTATTTGTTTTGTCTCATTAGTGCTTTACGTATTAGTTGTATACATGTATTAGTTGTATACATGTATATAGGATACATGTATCTAGGTTTTACCTTCACTCTGTCTTAGTAAATGTTTTATTAAATGTTTTTTAACTTTACATAAATATTTCATATTTATTCAATCTACCACTGCCTATCCAGACCCTTCCTTTTTAACCCACTGTTCTCAGACCGAGACTGACTATCCACTGTCTCTGAACCGCTAATATATTTTGTGTAATGACTACCCTGTGTTTAATTTACACCATTTTCACTTAATGGAATTCAGCACACTCTTACTTTCTATGATAGCTCGTATGGGCTTGAGTCTTTCATAGATCCCAGTTTTGTTTGCACATATATATGTGTGTGTGTGTGTGTGTGTGTGAAAACTAGTTGTAAAATTCCTGGAGGAAAAAAATTGCATTCCCCTTACAAGGACAGATAATCCTATCAAGCACATTACAATTTATAACCATTTTTTATTTCTTTCTTATGTCCAACCCAAACCATTGAATAAAAAAAGATCACAAATTGGTTACAATATGATTAAAAAACACCTTACAAAATAATAGATACTTCAAAATACATATTTGAGAACAAAAGCCCTCAACATCAAGTCTCTAAAGGTTACTTTGCTGTATACCCTACTTGAGAGCTGGGACTTTAAGAGTTAGGGAGCTCCCAAAACTAAATATAAGTGATTAAAGTAGTTCAACAGGTTGGAATTATCCACTTAGTTAAGTGGTTATTTGATGGGAAAAAAGTCTTGGATGGTCCCATTTAGAGTTCATAAATAATAGTTGGAACAGAAATAAACATTAGAGGTGGCATGCACAATTTGTCAGGATTTAATGTAAAATGTTTTATAGTACTTTCAACATCCTTAAATGAAAACAACAAGTGTTTGCCAGGACCCTAGAGTTCTCTTCTTTTCTGTGTAAATCGCCTATGCACAGCTACAGGGATATGGACACTTTTCAACACTCACACAGCAGATTGAATAATAACTGCTTCTGTTCTCAATAGCACCGCATTGTGGGTTCAGTGATCAAGACTCATACTCACTCAGGTTTCTAATGCAGTTTGTCTCAGTGCGGCTTAGAAAGTAACTAGAGGAGTGGTCCTTTCCATTTCTTTAATGGTGCCAGAGTTACATTGTGGACATACAGCACTTGCATTTAATTCCGGAATACCTTTTAATCCTGTGGTGCCTCTGTCAGAACTTTGCACCTTTTTCCTAGAGTTGGAATTATGGTTGACACCATTATCAAGCTGGGATAATGTAACCCAAAACACTAGCGGTTATACATTTTTGGTGAAGCATAGTTCCACAATAGCCTTAGCTACGCATGTTTCGCCCTTCTCAGAGTAAGGGCTTCTTCCGGCTGATTGATAGTGATGTCATTAGGGGAATCTCCTTTTAAAGATAGTTAGAAATCCTTCTTCTTTATTGTTCCATACCGGCTTCTTGCTGTCAGTGAAATAATACTTTAAAAACATCATCATACTTTTCATGGTAGGTTTACTTTAAAATTAATAATGTAACTACTGTATTTATAGTACATTATAATTTATTTTACTTTTTCTTAGATTAACAATGGAAAACAACTCTCCTCAATAGCAATCCATTAAGTTACAGACTCATCCACATTTGTATACTTAATTTACAGTACATATAGATGTATGTTGTCAATGTGTAACCACAGTCTTACTGTTTCATTATTTTACCATCTACAGTATGTGTATCTTTTTGTGTATCTTAGTTACTTCTGCAATTTTTGTAGGGATAACTACTAAGCAGCGTTGCATCTAGATAAATATTTCTCTTCACTTTTTTTGCCCATTTTACTGGTACTTCTGGAAAGTATTTATATAAAAGAGGAACATAAATTATTGAGTTATTGAATACCATGTATATATTCAAAGAGGTCGGATATGGTTTGAAATATTAATTCTTCATTTAGCCCCATTGGTTTTAGGGATTTTAAATTATATATTCATTTACATTCATTTTGCAACAGGAGTTTATCCAAATCTCTCCCTTTCTCTTTTAGATCTATTTTTTTCTAGAGCTCTGAATCTGAGTGCTTCTGGCCATATTGGTCTACAAAAATTTTCCCTTTTAATAGGTTTTTGCATATTGAAAATTTTTACATTCATAATTACCATTCTTTTATGATACTTGTTCTATCCAATGTTGGTCCTGGTGGGTGAAATGGCTAGATACCAATTTGTTCTTTAAATTTGGGGCTTTGCGTGGTGTCATTTTGGGTATATCACCTACCCATCTAACTACAGATGGGTCTTTTTTTCAATACATGCCAGTGCTTCTTTAAGATAAAGTCTCACAAAACGCTTCAAAAACACATTACAAAGTACAGTTACACTCATAATAACACCATCTAATAAAAATTATTTGAATGGCTCAAAAATATGAGGTCTCAGGTGTTAGAAAAAAAATCAGGGAAAGGGCTTTAATATTGAGATACATGCATGTACATGTCTAAAAATGGATATGTATGTATTTATATCTATATCTAGATATGTATTTATATATTCATATGTGTATAAGTTACAGTTAAAGTGCAGAAATCAGTTAATGTGCACATTACCTAGCTAATCTGCAGATTAACTAGGGTGATCAGTTAAAGTGCAGAAAAATTGTTTCATTTCTCACATTACTTAGGTAATCTGCAGATTACCTAGGTAATCTGCACATTACCTACTAGGCATTAGTTAAAGTGCAAAAAAAAAAAGCAATTTAGCTTTTTAGAAAAGTTTGTTTCTCTCACGTAAACTGTTTATTGAAAAAGAAGCTGAAGAATGTACTAAATAAAGAACAGAATGTTCCGATTTTGGCCAAGGGCAGATACGCTCCAGAGTGCTCTGCTCTAATCAGAGCCTTGGGCGCTGCAACTGCCTCTGGGAACCTTACCATGGGTCTCAGACCGCACGTCTTGAAATTATCTGTCTGGGAAATTATCTATCTATCTATCTATCTATCGAATCTATATTAAATAGATAGATTCGATAGATAGATAATTTTACAGACAGAGAATTTCAAGACGTGCGGGCTGAGACCCATGGTAAGGTTCCCAGAGGCAGTTGCAGTGCCCGAGGATCTGATTAGAACAGAACACTCTGGAGCATATCTGCCCTCGGACGAAATCAGAACATTCTGTTATTTATTTATTTAGTTAAACTCAACTATTATTTAACATCATGTTCTTTATTTATTTCGTTAAACTCAACTATAACAATTAATGAAATTAACATAATGTTATTATTTAACAACATGTTCTTTATTTATTTCGTTAAACTCAACTATAACAATTAATGAAATTAACAGAATGTTATTATTTAACATCATGTTCTGTATTTATTTCGTTAAACTCAACTATAACAATTAATGAAATTAACAGAATGTTATTTATTTATTTTTTTCAAGTGAACTATAACAAATCACTCGTTAAAGTGAAAATAAGATATTTTCTGGAACAACAGCAACAGTAATATCTAAGAATTAATCATCAATCAATTAATGAATTTGCAAAACATATGATAAAATTATGCTTACTTATTTGTGCAATCTAAAAATTGGTGACACTTTGAATTACAAAGCAGTAGTTTTTTTCGACAAGCACACCTATTTGTGGTACATTTAAATTTGCAGTCACATTTTGTGAAACCCTGACCAGTACCAAGGGATTGTTTTATTGCTGTTTGACGTAAAGATATTTCTACAGCAGGAACATCTTCATCTTCTTTCTTTAAAAATCTCTCTTTGCAAACACTGAATTCAGATTTTGCATACAATTGATTTAAAATACTCGTTTTAGTACCAAGTTTATAAAAGCCATCCTCTGTTTTACTAAGTACCACAGCTAAAATCAAACGGGCATCAGTTTTTGCTCTGTCTACTTCGGGTACTTTAATTCTCACAGTGACACCTTCATCGACATTTGTGTGCTTTGCATTAGAAACTGCTAACATTTTCTTTGCTTGCTTTTCTAAACCTTTCTTGGATTCATCACGCTGTATTTTCTGATCCATATTCTTTTTACAGATGTTGCGCAATACGTTCTTACCATACCCTTCCTCTTTAGGATCTATTTCACCACAAATTACGTGAACAAACATATCACACAATTTACACTTGTGAGCACCTGATGCTGCTTTCGAGCAAACAATACAGACCAGGGCCCCAAGTTATCAAAGTCTGGCGGACCTGATCCGACAGTGCGGATCAGGTCCGCCAGACTTTGCTGAATACAGTGAGCAATACGCTCGCCGTATTCAGCATTGCACCAGCAGCTCACAAGAGCTGCTGGTGCAACGCCGCCCCCTGCAGACTCGCGGCCAATCGTCCGCCAGCAGGGGGGTGTCAATCAACCTGATTGTACTCGGGTTGATTTCCGGCAATGTCTGTCCGCCTGCTCAGAGCAGGTGGACAGGTTATAGAGCAGCGGTCTTTGTGACCGCTGCTTCATAACTGCTGTTTCTGGTGAGCCTGCAGGCTCGCCAGAAACACGGGACATTAAGCTCCATTCAGAGCTTGATACATATGCCCCATGTCTTCTATAGTCCTCTTTACAGGCTCTGTACGAAACTGTGATGGGGATTCTGCAGAAGTTGAGGGTAACGGAATGTCCTCTTGAGTAAGATTTAACTGTGATCCCATAATCACTGTCTCTTGTGAATCTTCTAAATTTTCAGTATTTATCGAATGTAATACACTTTGTGGTATAATAGAAGAAGACAATCCCACTTTTGCGGGACAACCGAACATGGCTTCGTATGGACTTCTTTTAATTGCAGAATGATAGGCACGATTCTTCATGAATTGTACAAATCGTACGCCCTCACTCCACTTGTTAGTTTGGTTATCAGCCATCCAAGTAGTGAGCATGTTTTCAATGTCTTGATTCGCTCGTTCTACACTTCCTTGACTTTGGCTGTGTCTAGGTTTGCCATTAACCATTTTGATTTCTGGCCACAACTGTGTTACACTGTCTAAGATTTTATTACAAAATTCAGCGTCCGTTATCAGAATGCAGAATACTTGGAGCGCCAAAAAGGAGAAAAATATCAAGCAAGTTATAGGCTACTTCATCTGCCCGTTTTGATGTGAGCGACTTCAATACAACAAATTTTGTTAAGTGGTCTTGGTATACGAGAAGAAACTTAAACTTTCCATCTGGTTGAGATTGGTAATCGATGAGATCCACTGGGCATCTGCTATTGAAATGCGATGAAATAATCGGCTTTTCAACAATCCCTTTTTCAAACTTTTTTGTTTTTGTTGACAAAGTTTGCATAAATCCAAAAACATTTTTATTTGGACTTGGGTTATGTTTTTATACAGTGTATTTAATTGCTTGATCATTCTGTCTCTTCCACCGTGTCCAATTGACAAATGAGTAGAATACAATATGTCAAACAATTCTTCGGAATGGACAAACTTTTTCACACTTTCTTGCGCATCTGACAACGCCTCAATGAGTTTTTCACAGCCTTGTACAGTCAACACATCATACCTTTCAATTATTCGATAATCTCAAGATGATTCTTTATTCTTGTAAACTTTTATTCGCTTTACATCTTCAATTATGGAATCATACTTTCTTTTTGTCATTATAACACTATTATATTTTGAATCTTCGCTAAAGAGCTTTGCAAAGAATATTTTCTTAATTTTCCTCACCAATTTGGTGCTTGCTTGCATACTAGGAGTAAATTCAAGCGTGCACTAAAAGTTGTGAAAGGAAATTGTGAAAGGAAATGCACTTTGTGTATAATCTTAAAGTGAAGATTAAATAAAAATTACTAAATAGTGTTTCCGTGCACTCCAGTGCTTATTGCTCACATTATATGCAGACAAAATTACTGTCTATATGACAAGAAAATAAATTTACCTATGCTTACAACCATTAACCCCTGAAACTTCGCCTAAAATTCAGTATTCCTTATCCTTCCACCTCCAAAAAAAAAAAAATAGCACAATATAGCACAATATTTAAAGCAAGTGCAACCACAATGTATCAATATTAACCTTGCTGTAGTGAACACAGTTGTCTCAATCCTAATAATTTTTTACCATCCACCTGTACACATCTAATCAGCAAATGAAGAAACAAAGAACTATCATACACAGATAATATTGTTTGTTACTACTAATTTGCTTATCTTATCTAACTATATTTAGAAAATTAGCAGTTAAATGTGGCTCTTTTTAAACAGCTTATACTTTCCTCTGAGTCAAGGCTTGATGGGCTGCAGATATTTCTCTAGGGAATTCTGGTAATTGCTAGTTTTTTTTTTTTTTAGAAGAAGAAGTCTTATAACATAGCCTCTATTATCTGCCAGAACAATTCCCCGTGTAGCTTCAAGTTAGTCCAGAGGAAATATCCCATACATTTATATCAATGCTGCCAAGCACATTTCCTTATATAGTTTAGTGGTACTAAGATCCCCTCTTTAAGTGTGTATGATCAAAATAACAGTGCCTTTATTTACCACACGTTATACCCAGATAAAATGTGTCAGCAGTACCACCTAAGGATTATTGTCACTTGCGGTATCCTTTCCAGCTTTTTTTTCTTTTTCTCTTGTCAGTGTGTATCGTAGCAGTCAAGGTCTCCTGCGCTCAGCTGTCTTAAGCTCAGTATTATTATCTTATAGCTCCTGCTATCTCACTTCTGAGCATAGAGTGTCAGGCAGAATGTGGTATAGCCACAGGCCAATAACGGCCAAGAAGATTTTCCAGCTCGGGTGAGAATGATTTCACCCCAGGTTGCTACCGGAATAAAGCCCCAGTATCAAAGCTCCACAGAAAAATAGCAAAATTCTGCGGGCTATGCAGGTGTATCAAAGCTCCACCCCTCTCAAAAAAATATGCACTTTAATGTGCACATTACCTAGGTAAAGTGCAGATTCCGCACTTTAACTGAGCAAATCAGTTAATCTGCAGATTACCTAGGTAATGTGCACATTATCTGATTCCGCACTTTAGCGGTAACAAATATATGTTTTTACAGACATATATATAAATATATTTTGAGCTCTTTTCAATCAAGGAGATGAAAACATAAAAAAGTGTATTTATGCAATATTCATATTTTATAAAGTGTTATACAGTGTATTTACTGTAAATATGTCACATTCCAATTTTCTTCACATAAGGGAATATGTTCTATTTATTTATAAATAGATATTCCTATATATATCTGTATATATCTATACCTTTATATAACAATGGATATACAGTATATGGGCTCTATGTACTAAGCAGTAATTTTGCTTTTCGCGTCCAATCTCGCATCTTTCTCTGAGCACAGATCACAATTCACATGTACTAAGCAGTCAAACATGCGTAAATCCTCTTGTTTTTACTTGTGAGCGTACCTGTTTGCTACTACTCAATCTGACTTGTTTTTCCCACTAAAAAGACCTCGCTCGCCAATTAACTCACAATTATTCATAATTACTAAACAATCAATTTATCCGCTAGTAACATTTTACGCATCGTATTCGCACAAAAACGCTTGCCAACATTTAGGTGGTGAGCACAATACAAACTAATAGAAGATTCAAACCTTACGCCAAAGTATAGCTTATATTGCAAACGTTTATTACTTACTTTTTTGTCGTCAGTGATGGAGTCACTCATGCACTTGTTCATTCTTCAATACATCCAAATTACAAGTCGAAGGCAAATTCAAGAAACTCCTGTGGATGATGACAGAAGAAAGAGAAGGAGAGTACCAAGAGTATTCCTCCTAGTTTATATGACCTTTCCTACAGACAAATTGTTCAACGATTTCGGCAAGATAGAGAATCCATTATTATTCTGTATAATGAAATATCCAAATATCTGGAGCCAATGACGGCGTGATCACGGGCCGTTCCCGGACTACTGAAGTTGTTTGCGGCATTACATTTTTTTGTAACTGGTTCTTTTCAGTCGGTTTCAAGCAGCATTATCGGTCAGTCTGCTTTTTCAAGGCACCTTTCTAAGGTAATTGACACATTAATGTTTGTATTTCCCTGTTATGTCTGTCTCCCATCTACCCAGGAAGAGTGGCAATCTGTCAAGGCCAATTTCTACAGGATGGCAGGGACACCAAATGTCCTTGGTGCAATTGACTGTACTCATATTGCTGTCAGATCATCATGTGACCGTGAAGAGGTGTTTAAGAACAGAAAGTATTATCACTCTTTAAATGTCCAGATGGTGTGTGACCACAATATGAAAATTTTAAGTGTACGTTCCAATTTCCCTGGGTCTTGTCATGACTCATACTAATATTATTCGTCAAACTGGATTGTACCGTAAATTTGAGAATGGAGGGATGGTTGTTAGGTAAGCTCAATTGTGTCAAAATTCTTTTTTTTAAAATAATGAATTTGTCTATTTTGATGCAAATGTATGTCTAAATTGTAATGTAAAGTACCATAAAACAGGTTGAGATTTGTGTATATCCCAAAAGAGATAATTCATTTGATATAATTTGCATATTTTGCATAACTAAAATTTGTGAAAATTGTTGGAAAGTATTAGTAAATAATTGTTCAAAATAATAATAGTTAAATAATTACATAGCTAAGCTGCCTGGAGCATTTAACTCCCCCACTCTTCTGTGTTTCTTCCAACTTTGTTCACAGATTCTATCCATGCCCATCTGATAATCCCTATTCACTTATGCAATTTTCCTAAAGAACCATGAACAAAGATACAGCCATAAAATGAATTGTGTATGGGGATTTCAAGCTTAAAGTGAATGTACATTTTGATGCTAAAGTGCCCGTTTTTTAAAAATTCGATTAATTCATCAAAATTTGCATTTCACTCGTGCTGTGAAAAAAAAAGTTCCACCCGTCGCAAAGCCTCTTTTTGGGTCTAAAATGAGGAATCAGGCTTCCTCCAATCACAGTGTTGAATAAGACACTGATTCCCCCGGGGGGAAGCCGTGATTGGAGGATGACCTATCCATCATTTCTGACATCAGAAATGGCTTGCGACGACTGGAGGAAGCTGGAGCTGCTCTCAAGTTTAAAAAGTAAGTTTTTTTTCACAACACGAGTGAAATGTAAATTTTGATGAAGTGCCCCTGTTTTTAATCGAATTTTTAAAAAACGGGCATCAAAATTTACATTCACTTTATGTTAATTTTTTTTTATTGAGAATATAACATCATATAACATCACATCAATTTACCACCTGTATCCCGAGCAGTTTAGTGGTAAGAGCATTATACAAATAGCTGGAATGAAGCTAACAGTCTTGCATTTTACCAGGTGGCTATGAGACTTGTTTTCTCAGGGTAGCTTTTTAAGAAACCTATAACATAGGATTTTACAAACATTTCTAACTATAACAGGATAAAAACATGAAGACCCCAAGTTATACTCTAAAAGTTTTCTCTGAATCACCTTGTATCTTACTTGGGTTAGAGATATTAAGGCCAGAGTGATCCCAAGAAAGAAAGAAAGAAAAAAGAAAGGAAAAGGAAAAAAAGATCAGCGAGAAAATTTGATTGAGTTGCTGAGATTTGCTTCCCTGCCTGTCCCCCCTCACGGCCAGCGGCTGTCTATACCATCTCCCATTTATCAAGGAGAAGGTTAAATTTAAGTGCTAGGTCTTTTATTTAGTGTCCAATAAAACCAGATCTTCTCGAATTGTGTCTGTGTGTCTAGTACCTGTGATGCAGACTCATACATTCGGTATGTTAGGGAAATCCTATTTTGAACTTCTTCCCGGGGGGGGGGGGGACAAAACCTTCCAGTATTTTGCAATACTCACTCTAGTAACTGTGCATCTAATTCTGATGAACGTGTTTATCTGTTTGTTAAATTTGGGAAGGAGTATGTGTAACAGTGCATGAGTTGGTGCCAGGCAGATAGTATCCTCTAGGACCGAGCTGAGTAAGTCAGAAGTTTTAGTCCAAATTTCCTGTATTTCCCTACATTCCCACCACATATGGTAGTAGGAACCTATTTCCCCACATCCCCTGTAGCAATATTTGTTGTGACTAGTAGATACATGGGCTGTTTTAACTGTGGTCAGGTACCATCTGAACATGGTCTTGATTGTGTTTTCTCTCAAATCGGTACTCAGTAGTCCCTTACAGGCTGAATGGAACACGTCGTCCCACCACCCCCTGTCTTTGTATATGTTTAGGTCTGATTTCCAGTTAATGAATAATTTAGACTTGTGTGGGTTTCCAAATGTTTGTATCTGTATGTATAGTTTGGATATGGCCCCTTTAGGTCTGTGGGAAGATTTGAGTAGGTTTTCTAACGGAGTAGTAATGTTTGGCTGAAAGTCTCTGGTGTATTTGCAAATCACTGAGTTAACCTGTAGGTACTGAAACCATTGTAGCTTTACTGTATCAAGTTGTGTCTGTATCTGGTTAAATGTTTTGGGCTTTCTACCATCCATCCAATCTGCCACTCTGTACAGTTCCTTATTGGACCATTTATCAATTGTAAAATGTAGGTCTACAGGAGTTAGAAATCTAATTGGACGCACTAGTGGTTGGTTGGATAGTAAATTTTGTCGTTTAGTCAGGAAGGACCACATCTGAGATGTATGTATTGTAACCTGTGAGCCAGGTTTGTTTGAAAGTTCTCTTGAGGGGTAATCCCTCCACAGAACATCGTCTGGATATGATGAATCTCTTAGCTTGGCCTCTAGGTCAATCCAAATAATTTCCCCAGATCTATTTCCCATTAGTGTTGTCTGGGCTAACCTCGCTGCCCTATAATAATCTATAATGTTGGGCGCACCCACTCCCTCCAATTGTCGGTGTCTCAAAATGAGTGTGGATATTATCCGTGCTGTTTTGTTCCCTCTAATAAATGCTATTAGGTCTTTTTGTAGTGTCTTAGGTCTTTTAGTCGGACTTGAATGGGGAGAGTCCTAAATAGGTATAATATCTGGGGTAAGATAGACATTTTGGCTGATGCCAGTCTGCCTAACCATGAGAAGTTGTATGTCTTCCATTTATGTAGTTTTTTCCTTATCTCCTTATAAAGGGGTTCATAGTTATATTTGTATAATTGGTCAATATGAGGTGTTAAGTGTATTCCCAAATATTTGAGCGAATGAGTAACCCATCTGATTTGAAAGTTAATTTCTATGTTTTTTTTGGTATGTTGTGGTAGTCCTAGAGACATTGCTTTGCATTTATCTAGATTCACTTTGTATCCTGAAATCTGAGAGAACTGGTCTAGGAGAGTGTATAAATTGGTTAGTGATGTGAGGGGCTTGGATAAAGTTAAAAGAATATCATCCGCAAAAAGCGTTGATTTATATTCTTGGTTTTTAATTTTTACTCCTGAAATATCAGGGGCTAATCTAATTCTTGCCGCTAGAGGCTCTATGCAGATCGCAAAAAGAAGAGGGGATAGTGTGCACCCCTGCCTCGTGCCATTTAGTATGGGGAAGATCTTGGACTTGTATCCCGAAATTGACACTTGGGCTGATGGATCTGAATAAATAGCATTTATAGCCGTAACAAAAGCCCCCCTGAATCCCATCTGATGTAATACCGCCGACATGTATCTCCAATCTACTCTATCGAATGCCTTCTCTGTGTCCAGCGAGAGGAGCAGAGAAGGCATCCCAGTATCTCCCACGTAATCTATGATATTTAAGAGCCGTCGTACATTGTCTGGTGCTTCCCTATCCGTTACAAAGCCCACTTGATCTGGGTGAACCAGCTTTGGTAGAATATGTTTTAGTCTATTAGCTAAAATTTTCGTGAAGATTTTCATATCCTGATTAATAAGCGATATGGGATGGTAATTCGCGCATAGATTATGGTTTTTGCCAGGTTTAGGGATCACTATTATTTTGGCTTGTAACATATCTTTTGGGATACTGTGCCCCTCTAGTATTAGATTACAAAAATCTGTGAGATGAGGAGCTAGTATTTCTTTGAATGATTTATAGTATTTCCCCACAAATCCATCAGGCCCTGCTGCTTTTCCTGTCTTGAGGTCTTTAATGACCTTCAGGATCTCTGCCCTAGAAACTGGTGCTTTTAGTTAGTCTTGGTCTTCTGTTGTAATTGTGTGGAGATTGGCTTCTTTTAGAAATTGCGTTGTTTGGGATTGTATGGTGTTTGTGTAAGCAACCTTGTTACCGTCATATAGCTTCCCATAAAAATCTGCAAATGTATCTGCTATAAGTTGAGGGTGGGAAACTAAGGTGCCATTTGCCGCTAATATAGAAGGGATAATAGACGCTTTGCATCTGTCTCTGAGTTTATTCGCTAAAAATGTATCTGGTTTGTCTTTGTAGATGTAGTATTGTGTATTTAGTTTCTGTATAGCTCTGATAGATTGAGTATTTAAAATGTTGGCCAAAGTGTCTCTCTTAACTGTTAGGGTAGATAAAATTTCTTTTTTTTGGGTGAGCTTATGAAGTTTCTCCAGGTCAGAAATTTCTGTGTGTAATTGTGTTATTTGAGCTCTATACTGTTTGTTGCTAGTGGATTTGTCTTGTATGAATAATCCTCGCATGTAGGTTTTGTGTGTCGCCCAGGGAGACAGAGGATTCAGTGTAGTTCCTTTATTAAGTTCCCAGAATTCAGTCAGTGATTTGACATATTTATCTTTGTGTGTGGGATTTTTTAAGTGTGACTGATCGTAAGTCCAGGATCTTGCTTTATTTGTATCTACAAATCCCTCTAGGTACAAGGATAATATAGAGTGGTCTGACCACACACATGACTGGATTTTTGAAGTTTGTAAAAGTGGTTGTAAGATTTGGCTAATGTAGATGTAGTCCAGTCTCGTGTATTGTTTATGGGCTGCCAAATAAAAGGTAGTGTCTGCTGTATTTCCATATAATGTGAACCAAGAGTCAAATAAAGCATGTGGTGTTAGATGTTCCTGAATGGAGTTTACTATTCTGTTGTGTCTGATTTGTTTAGCTGAGAGTTTAGTCTTGGATTCTTTAAATTTGGTCATAGTGATATTAAAATCGCCTGCCAATATAATTTTATAGTGGGACCAGTTGGTAAGTAAATTGGAGACTTGGTTAAAAAAAGAATGTTGATTGTCATTAGGGGCGTAAATATTGCATAGGATAACGTGGGATTCTCCAAAGTGGCCCCTGACTATAAGATATCGTCCTTCTTTATCTGCAATAGTGGATTCGTGCTTAAATGGCAGATTAGCATGAATAAGAATCGAGACCCCTCTTTTCTTAGAGTCAGTCGTTGCATGGAAGTGTTGTGTGAATTTTCTGGTCCAATATTTCGGGATTATGTCTTTGGTAAAGTGGGTTTCTTGGAGGAATAAAATGTTGGCTCCTAAAAGACTATACTGACACATGGCTGTACGTCTCTTAACATTGGTATTTAAGCCTCTCACATTGTGAGATATGAGGTGAATTTTTGGTATCATCTAGTTCGTAAAATGTAAAGTGTTTTCTGTAGTGGTACAGGTAAAAAAGTATTTAATACATACGACCCTATGGAGGTGGGAGGTTCAAACCAGGAGGCAATAGAAAGTTGTGCTGACCCGGAGGGGGAAACCTTCTCGGCATCTTTAGGAGAAAAGTTAAAGAATGTTAAAAAAAAAGATATTAATGAAAAACAAACATGAAAAACAGAGTATAACATAGCAACTTCTAAACCTAACTTGTAGGTATGCATACATTATTACTACTAACAAATCGGGGTAAGGGAAAGGAGCTGGGTTGTGAGATAAGTTAATAAAAAGTTAGCTAAAGTGTCAGCTTCCAGAAATTGCAACTAACATAACTAAACATATTTTCTAAATAAGAAACGACATATTTCAGTTCTATTTTCCTCCCTAGTTCTATACAAAGGAGGTCCTCAGTGTAGTTCTTACAAAAGGGCAGAGTAGCCAAAGTTCCTCTATTAGGGGCCTTGGTCAAACAGTACTCGGAGGACTGGGCCTCTGCCTGGTGGACCCAGGCAGCGTTCTCGTGACTCATCTGCAGCCCCCCGGTAGAAAAATACTGTAGATGGGTCTGGCAACATTGATATTGTATCATTGTTTGGCTCTTTTGCGGTTTACTTGTGTCCACTTTACTTGGTTAGAGGCGCTCGGCAGTGGGTGAGGACGGTCCTCAAGTGGTATGTTTGGGACTTCCAGTCCCAGTAATTTGCAAGTGGGGGGAATATCTTCTACATCGTGGACTGTAAAGGTTTTGTTGTCCTTAAGAATGTGCAGGGCAAAGGGGAAGCCCCATCTGTATTTAATTTGACTTTTTCGTAGAAGAGATGTCAGGGGATGCAGGGAGCTTCTTCTTTGGAGGGTTCTAATGCTGAGATCCTGGAAGAATTGAATAACCCTTCCTTGAAATTTATAGGTAGGTTTACTTCTGGAAGCTTGAAGGATTTTCTCTTTGTCTTGAAAAAATGAAAATTTTACTATAACATCTCTAGGAGGTGCCTCCTCTTTAGGCTTTGCTCTCAACGCTCTGTGGGCTCTTTCAATAGCAAACTCAGTGTTTTCTGGTTCTCCCGTAATATTTCTAAATAGATGTTTCAGGTATGTGTTTAGATCAGGGTTAGTGATTGATTCTGGGACCCCCTTAAGTCTGATGTTATTTCTATGTGACCAATTTTCTAGGTCATCGACCTTGTCTTGCAATTCGTTGATGATCTGATTTTGTAACTGTAGGGTTTGAGAGGTAGTTTCCATTTCCTCCTTTACCATATCTCTATGTTCTTCTAAGGCTTCCAATCTACCTCCCAAGTCTGCTATATCTGCTCTTATGTCAGTTAGGCTGGATGTGACTGCCGAATGCATTGAGTCTATCTTTCCCCACAATTTTTCGAAATTTGCTGCGAGGTCCTGTTTTGAAACAAGGTCTTTAAGGTCAGCTTTTGTTACTGGCTGAGTTTCACTATGTGGAGAAGAGTCTAGTTCAGTGTCTGAGTTTCCCTCCATCTCCTCTGTCACTGCATCTGTCAGTTTACTGTGGCGTGAAGGTTTGAAGAAGGTACTCACAGCGGAAGATTTATTTATCTTATCTCCTTTAGTGGATTTTTTGGCTGACATATTATTTGTTTATTATCAGAGACAAGAATATAGTATGGTGGAGGGGAATCTTATATCTTTGGGGGCCTTTCCAGTAGATCAGAATAACCCCTTGAAATAGAGAAATCTTGCTGTGCAAGAGAGAGTTGTCTCAGGCTAGAGGTGATGTTTTAATATCGTTTAGGACTTTTGACTTCCAGATAGAAAATGTCTCTAGGTGGCTAAGGATATTTATTATTATTATCGGTTATTTGTAGAGCGCCAACAGATTCCGCAGCGCTAATTGAACTCAGCTAGTTGTCATGGGATGGCCACTAATAGTTATGTCCCAAAAAATTATTCAGTGCCACGTGTGTAGGTAGCAGGGGTTATTCTGCAAGTGTCAGGGCCTGCCGTGCACCTCCAATTACAGAATATGTTGACAGACTGTCATGTTCCCTATATGCCTTTAATGTGGAAATGTCAGATTGATCCTTAGGTGCCTTACACAATCCGTTTAGGGCCAGTTGTGCTTTAATGTTGTTATGTCTCTTATGGCCCAAACTTATTTTCTTATGCCATATATGTCCCTTTTGCAATGCCCCCAAAGATAATCCGGCTATGACTGCCCCTGTTTCTAATAATATTTATTGCCTAGTAGCTCGAGGGTGTTGAAGTAACTAGCAAGTTCGAGCAGCTGTTCTCACCGGCTGCTAACCGCTATGTGTTGCATGGAGCGGCATTCACTAGGCCCGGATGCGTAGGTAATAGGGACTGCTTACCCGTTTGATGTGTCGGGACAGGAGCGGTCAGCGCCGCTATCTTGTTGATAGTTCATATAGTCGCCCTTCTGCTTACTTTTTTATGGCCATAGTCGCTTCTGCTTGAAAGCTGGGTTCCGGTGTTGTATATGGCTTTTGCTTGTCACGCCATTAATGCTGCAAGGGTTAGCTTGTTTTCGGTGCGAAATCGACGCTTGTTAAGTCAGAGGTTTTCCCAGCAGTTCCAACTGCTCACTGTCCCTCATCAGGTTGTGGCCCCGGTGTTCAGAGACCTCACCCAGTGTGTAAATAATATGTAGTCTCGTATTAAAGCTGAAATGCTGACTTTATTTGGATTTCCAGCTCAGAGCTCACGCGTCCATCTTTGAGCTCAGTCAAACTCCGCCCCCATTTACATTCACTTTAAAGGGACAGTATACACTAATTTTCATATAACTGCATGTAATTGACATTACTATAAAGAATAAGATGCACAGATACTTATATAAATATTGAGTATAAAACTGTTTAATAACTTACTTAGAAGCTCTCGGTTTAGCTCTATTGAAAAGGTAGATGGAAAGCCCAATGCAAGTGGGTAATATCAGACACTCCCCCCCCTCCCCCTTCTTTTGCATATGAAAAGACCCTTTACACAAACAGGAGCAAGCTGGAGAAGGTAGCTGAAGGTATTCTCATAAAACTTTTGGCTTGGTTAGGAGTCTGAAAATCAGAGCAATGTTATTTAAAAATAAGCAAAACTATACATTTAAAAAAAAAACTAAAACTTTATGGGCTATATAAACAGATCATCTACAAAACATTTATGCAAAGAAAAAATAAGTGTATCATGGCCCTTTAACAATTCTGAAACATTTGAATTAAATATTTAAAGCTCATTCAGACAGCATTCTTTTAGGTATTGATTTGATTTAAAACTTTCACTCAGTTTGCATTATCTCTTAAATTTCATTATGCTATCACTTTAATATCTACACACGTGCTTCCTTATCTTCAATTTGTCTCTAAAACTAAAGTTCAATACAGAGATAAGAATGTCAAATTTAAATTGTATTGCTTAACTATCCTGCACCCCACTGTGAGTTTATTTTATTATGCTGTCTGTGTTTAAGTTTGGCTACTCAATATCTGAGACTCAAGTATCAATATTTTCATTATAGGTTGTCAAACCACATTAAAAATCAGATATTTCAAATCCCAAAATAGGGGTAAGGTAAATCGAATTATAAACAATTTAATACACTCCAACAGGTACAATGGATCATTGTGAACATTTTAAATGGAAGGAAATGGTTTAATCTGTCACTTTAATTATATAAACCTTCCAACAATACTTAAAGGGACACTGAACCCAAATTGTTAATTTTATGTCTTATAAATATATATAATTTTTTGTTATTCAGGGGATGCCAGATACAAATTGTTAGAATGGTTACTTACTCCATATCCTCAAGGAAGACAACAAATAAGATTTAATGAGTCCCATAAAAACATAAGAGGCATAATTTAGAAGACATTTGGTTTGCATAAAATGCGATTTTGTTGTCTCGATCATTCAGGAGGTGTGATGCTGCATGCACCAGAGAAAGTGGCAAAAATTGTCGTGGTTTGCTGTATACTAAATAAAATTGCCATCAGGAGAGGATGTGAAATTGAAGATGAGACACCAATACATATCGAAGAATTTCCTGATGACATTTGTGTTGAAGCTCCCAACAGACGTGGTATTGCAACTAGGCAGTACCTACAATAAAAAACGTTGACCTGCGACTCCTGCCACTGTGTTTCTGTGTTTCTGTTTTACCCACACTGATATTATGTGAGTGTGACATGATGCTTCACTAGTGTCTCTGACTACAACGGTTAGTGTTTCTGTGTTTCTGTTTAACCCATTGGTGTTTATGTGTGTGTATGTGTGTATGTATGTATGTGACTGTGTGTGTGTTTATGTATGTGTATGTGTGTATGTGTGTGTATGTATGTGACTGTGTGTGTGTTTATGTATGTGTGTGTGTGTATGTGTGTGAATGTGTGTGTATGTATGTGACTGTGTGTGTATTTATGCATGTATGGGTGTTTGTGTATGTTTGTGGAACCAGCAAATTACAGACCTTGTTACTACAGCATGGGGGGCAGGGGGTAAACAGTGTCAGTCTATACAGTACCACTATATACAGTACAGGGGGGCTGGACCATGTCACAGACTACTGTGGTCACTTTATAAAGTACTGGGGCGGGTAGGGTCAGGCCAGCCATCTCACCGGCAGATTACAGACTGTGTCACTGACTCACTATATACAGTACTGGTGGAACAGTGTCACTATATACAGTAATAGGGGTCAGACCATCTCACAGACTGTGGGCACAGGGTACCTCCTTTTGTAGACATATAATCTGATTCACATTTTTTTTCTGTGTTAAATGTAAAAAAAAAAAAGAAAAAAGATATGTATCAAATTCACTTTTTTGGGGGGCGGGGGGGTGAGGTGGGGGGGCCCTTCTTAGATTCTTGCACCTGGGCCCTGTGGTTTCTAGTTACGCCTCTGCAACTAGGGACACGGTTGCAGATAATTATTTTGATGATTGACTTTTGTTTTAATTATTAAAAGTCTTTTTTATAGTTTTCAAAGTTCAATAGAAAATAAAAATATATTTTTTTCATTACATGGATTTTATCTTTATTTTTAACATTACATTATTTTTTTTTTTATACATTTCAACATTTTTACATATCAAACTATATACATTTTGTAATGCTTAACTATTTTGATTCAGCCACACATTAGTAATATTGTATATCATACTTGATAATAATCAATGGATTATAACACTAGAACAGAATGTGTGACTTTCACTTGTGGTCCAAAATGAATGAATAGCTTTTTTATTTTTTTTTAATAATGTCTATTAAATTAAACATTTTAAATAGCATCAGATAACATGATGTAAAATTAATTTTAAAAAATTGGATGTTTTATGATAATATGAAAAGTAGAATAATAAAAAAATATGACAATAACCTTAATGCCCTCCTCTAAACTATTGATATTCATTGAAAGATAGATAACAATAATAACATTATAAGGAAAAATGACAATACTTAACAATAAGCATGCAAACATCTAATAAATATTAATAGTGATAAAAGGATTAGTAACTTTCAAAATTAAGTGTACTTCACCAAATAGATGTAGTGTGAGAATCAAACCAAAAATAAATACATTTTGATAAATTATTATAAAAATAAAAAATGTATTTATCAAAAAATGTAAAATAAAATGCGATGATAAAAAAAGAGAACACATTAACCGTGCAAAACTGTTATTTGGCGACACGTGACAATTTAAATACAATAGGCATCAAACATGTCTCGACCAGAGCCATTTACGACTGGTGAATTACTAATTTTAGTATACAGTATGGATAGATATTTTCTAAAAAAAATTGGTGGAGTTTTAGCGGTGAATCAAAATTCTAGGTATAAGATTATGTACGAGATGTTACGTAGAATGTATAGAGTCTCTAATATAAAACAAACAAGACGTCAATGCCTTAGGAAATATAGGCCTAGATTTGGAGTTCGGCGGTAGCCGTCAAAACCAGCGTTAGAGGCTCCTAACGCTGGTTTTGGCCGCCCGCTGGTATTTGGAGTCAGTGATTAAAGGGTCTAACGCTCACTTTTCAGCCGCGACTTTTCCATACCGCAGATCCCCCTACGCCATTTGCGTAGCCTATCTTTTAAATGGGATCTTCCTAACGCTGGTATTTAGAGTCGTTTCTGCAGTGAGCGTTAGAGCTCTAACGACAAGATTCCAGCCGCCTGAAAATAGCAGGAGTTAAGAGCTTTCTGGCTAACGCCGGTTTATAAAGCTCTTAACTACTGTACCCTAAAGTACACTAACACCCATAAACTACCTATGTACCCCTAAACCGAGGTCCCCCCACATCGCCGCCACTCGATTAAAATTTTTAACCCCTAATCTGCCGACCGCCACCTACGTTATACTTATGTACCCCTAATCTGCTGCCCCTAACACCGCCGACCCCTGTATTATATCTATTAACCCCTAACCTGCCCCCCACAACGTCGCCGCAAACTACTTAAAATAATTAACCCCTAATCTTCCGACCGCAAATCGCCGCCACCTACGTTATACTTATGTACCCCTAATCTGCTACCCCTAACATCGCCGACCCCTATGTTATATTTATTAACCCCTAATCTGCCCCCCTCAACGTCGCCGACACCTACCTACACTTATTAACCCCTAATCTGCCGAGCGGACCTGAGCGCTACTATAATAAAGTTATTAACCCCTAATCCGCCTCACTAACCCTATCATAAATAGTATTAACCCCTAATCTGCCCTCCCTAACATCGCCGACACCTACCTTCAATTATTAACCCCTAATCTGCCGACCGGAGCTCACCGCTATTCTAATAAATGTATTAACCCCTAAAGCTAAGTCTAACCCTAACACTAACACCCCCCTAAGTTAAATATAATTTTTATCTAACGAAATAAATTAACTCTTATTAAATAAATAATTCCTATTTAAAGCTAAATACTTACCTGTAAAATACATCCTAATATAGCTACAATATAAATTATAATTATATTATAGCTATTTTAGGATTAATATTTATTTTACAGGCAACTTTGTAATTATTTTAACCAGGTACAATAGCTATTAAATAGTTAAGAACTATTTAATAGTTACCTAGTTAAAATAATAACAAAATTACCTGTAAAATAAATCCTAACCTAAGATATAATTAAACCTAACACTACCCTATCAATAAAATAATTAAATAAACTACCTACAATTACCTACAATTAACCTAACACTACACTATCAATAAATTAATTAAACACAATTGCTACAAATAAATACAATTAAATAAACTATCTAAAGTACAAAAAATAAAAAAGAACTAAGTTACAGAAAATAATAAAATATTTACAAACATAAGAAAAATATTACAACAATTTTAAACTAATTACACCTACTCTAAGCCCCCTAATAAAATAACAAAGCCCCCCAAAATAAAAAATTCCCTACCCTATTCTAAAATACAAATATTACAAGCTCTTTTACCTTACCAGCCCTGAACAGGGCCCTTTGCGGGGCATGCCCCAAGAATTTCAGCTCTTTTGCCTGTAAAAAAAACCATACAATACCCCCCCCCAACATTACAACCCACCACCCACATACCCCTAATCTAACCCAAACCCCCCTTAAATAAACCTAACACTAATCCCCTGAAGATCTTCCTACCTTGTCTTCACCATACCAGGTTCACCGATCCGTCCTGGCTCCAAGATCTTCATCCAACCCAAGCGGGGGTTGGCGATCCATAATCCGGTGCTCCAAAGTCTTCCTCCTATCCGGCAAGAAGAGGACATCCGGACCGGCAAACATCTTCTCCAAGCGGCATCTTCTATCTTCTTCCATCCGATGACGACCGGCTCCATCTTGAAGACCTCCAGCGCGGATCCATCCTCTTCTTCCGACGACTAGACGACGAATGACGGTTCCTTTAAGGGACGTCATCCAAGATGGCGTCCCTCGAATTCCGATTGGCTGATAGGATTCTATCAGCCAATCGGAATTAAGGTAGGAATTTTCTGATTGGCTGATGGAATCAGCCAATCAGAATATAGTTCAATCCGATTGGCTGATCCAATCAGCCAATCAGATTGAGCTCGCATTCTATTGGCTGTTCCGATCAGCCAATAGAATGCGAGCTCAATCTGATTGGCTGATTGGATCAGCCAATCGGATTGAACTATATTCTGATTGGCTGATTCCATCAGCCAATCAGAAAATTCCTACCTTAATTCCGATTGGC
The DNA here is from genome assembly GCF_027579735.1 of Bombina bombina. Classification (NCBI taxonomy): domain Eukaryota; kingdom Metazoa; phylum Chordata; class Amphibia; order Anura; family Bombinatoridae; genus Bombina; species Bombina bombina. Next base: position 408,182,971 of record NC_069503.1, on the reverse strand, counting down.
TGATAGAATCCTATCAGCCAATCGGAATTCGAGGGACGCCATCTTGGATGACGTCCCTTAAAGGAACCGTCATTCGTCGTCTAGTCGTCGGAAGAAGAGGATGGATCCGCGCTGGAGGTCTTCAAGATGGAGCCGGTCGTCATCGGATGGAAGAAGATAGAAGATGCCGCTTGGAGAAGATGTTTGCCGGTCCGGATGTCCTCTTCTTGCCGGATAGGAGGAAGACTTTGGAGCACCGGATTATGGATCGCCAACCCCCGCTTGGGTTGGATGAAGATCTTGGAGCCAGGACGGATCGGTGAACCTGGTATGGTGAAGACAAGGTAGGAAGATCTTCAGGGGATTAGTGTTAGGTTTATTTAAGGGGGGTTTGGGTTAGATTAGGGGTATGTGGGTGGTGGGTTGTAATGTTGGGGGGGGGGTATTGTATGTTTTTTTTTACAGGCAAAAGAGCTGAAATTCTTGGGGCATGCCCCGCAAAGGGCCCTGTTCAGGGCTGGTAAGGTAAAAGAGCTTGTAATATTTGTATTTTAGAATAGGGTAGGGAATTTTTTATTTTGGGGGGCTTTGTTATTTTATTAGGGGGCTTAGAGTAGGTGTAATTAGTTTAAAATTGTTGTAATATTTTTCTTATGTTTGTAAATATTTTATTATTTTCTGTAACTTAGTTCTTTTTTATTTTTTGTACTTTAGATAGTTTATTTAATTGTATTTATTTGTAGCAATTGTGTTTAATTAATTTATTGATAGTGTAGTGTTAGGTTAATTGTAGGTAATTGTAGGTAGTTTATTTAATTATTTTATTGATAGGGTAGTGTTAGGTTTAATTATATCTTAGGTTAGGATTTATTTTACAGGTAAATTTGTTATTATTTTAACTAGGTAACTATTAAATAGTTCTTAACTATTTAATAGCTATTGTACCTGGTTAAAATAATTACAAAGTTGCCTGTAAAATAAATATTAATCCTAAAATAGCTATAATATAATTATAATTTATATTGTAGCTATATTAGGATTTATTTTACAGGTAAGTATTTAGCTTTAAATAGGAATCATTTATTTAATAAGAGTTAATTTATTTCGTTAGATAAAAATTATATTTAACTTAGGGGGGTGTTAGTGTTAGGGTTAGACTTAGCTTTAGGGGTTAATACATTTATTAGAATAGCGGTGAGCTCCGGTCGGTAGATTAGGGGTTAATAATTGAAGTTAGGTGTCGGTGATGTTAGGGAGGGCAGATTAGGGGTTAATACTATTTATGATAGGGTTAGTGAGGCGGATTAGGGGTTAATAACTTTATTATAGTAGCGCTCAGGTCCGCTCGGAAGATTAGGGGTTAATAAGTGTAGGTAGGTGTCGGCGACGTTGTGGGGGGCAGATTAGGGGTTAATAAATATAACATAGGGGTCGGCGATGTTAGGGCAGCAGATTAGGGGTACATAGGGATAACGTAGGTGGCGGCGGTTTACGGAGCGGCAGATTAGGGGTTAAAAGTGTAATGCAGGGGTCAGCGATAGCGGGGGCGGCAGATTAGGGGTTAATAAGTGTAAGGTTAGGGGTGTTTAGACTCGGGGTACATGTTAGAGTGTTAGGTGCAGACGTAGGAAGTGTTTCCCCATAGGAAACAATGGGGCTGCGTTAAGAGCTGAACGCTGCTTTTTTGCAGGTGTTAGGTTTTTTTTCAGCTCAAACTGCCCCATTGTTTCCTATGGGAGAATCGTGCACGAGCACGTTTTTGATGCCGGCCGCGTCCGTAAGCAACTCTGGTATCGAGAGTTGCATTTGCGGTAAATATGCTCTACGCTCCTTTTTTGGAGCCTAACGCAGCATTTGTTTGAACTCTCGATACCAGAGTTAAATTTATGGTGCGGCCAGAAAAAAACCCGCGGAGCGTTAACAGCCCTTTTACCGCCGAACTCCAAATCTAGGCCATAGTGATGTAAAAAGGAGGGATCCAGAGTATTACCATTCCATTAAAAGACTATGGATATGTAAGTATTTTTATAGCGTCATTATTGAATCAATACAAATTGCTATTATTAGATTTGCTTATTTTTCTGTTTCAATTTACAATGGACCCAAATCTATTCTTTCAGGATTCAGATACTGTCATGATTATAGGCTAACCTAATTCTTTGTGCAACCTTTGGTGCTTATATCCTTGCACCTTTCTTGTAAATCCCTCCCACTTACAACGTATAAAGGATCAACTAACCTATTGTTAGTTGCTTAGAATTCTGTCTCTGTGCCGCAACCGATCTACTCAGGATTCACACTCCTCAGCAGCTGCTGCGCCTGACACAGGATCTCTGCTCAACCCGAGCCGGCTGTGACATCACATGCCAACGGAACTCATACCTGCAACTCTCAATCCTCCTTACAAGCGCTCCCCGGTACCGGACTTTCGCGCTCCCAGCAAAACTACCTACCTAAACGGATTTGCACTTGCTATAGCTTGGTAAGAATTCAACTTTCCATCTTACCATTATTGCACACCGCAATCCTGGATATAAACTGAACTTTTCCTTATAACGAAGTTATTAGCTCAGTTACGAGCCTCTTTAAAAGCCTCCTCTTAATTTCTAACTGAATTAGAATGCTAAACAAGTTGATGAAAGGAGTCTACATAGATTCTGTTATTTTGTCCCATACTCCTTCTAAGATTGATAACTGAAGTTAACGCTACTCAATAACAGACAGAAATTTATTAAGCTGATATTATGCATGCTCTGCTAAAATTCCTGCTATGTAAAATTTGCTTCTGCATCTTATATAATCACAACTTTACTTTTGCTTTTGGTTCATTGATTTGCACTTTGCATTCACACACTTGTTGCTTAGCTGCAGATTCAGATTTGATCCAATATTAATTGCCAGACAGATATCTCTTTTCATATTAAACAACAGTTGCGCCCTTGTTATATATATGTATCTGATATCTGCCTAACTACACTTACAACATTTCTTAAAGCTGCAGTTGTGGTTCAAAAATTATTTCTCTATCTTGCTCTTTTTTCTGCCTTTTAGGAAAAGCAGAATTAATCCTGACATTAATTCTAAGCCATTTTAAAAATGGACCCAGCAGCTTTGTTATCCCATGTGGAAGCCTTGACCCAGACTGTAGACAATTTAGCTAAGGGCATGACCGCTTTACAGCTAGAAAATACCACCCTTAAAAAATACATTGATGAAAAAACTGATACTTTAAAGTCAACATTTAGTGCTCATGAGCCCCAACCATCCCCCCCTCAACATTTCTCTGGCCATAGACATGAATTTAGAGAATTTAAAAATTCTTGTTATCTTTATTTTCAACTAAAACCAAAGACCTATGCCACTGAAAATCTGAAGGTTCTTACCACCATCTCCTACTTAAAAGGTGAACCCCGAATTTGGGCAAACATATTTTTTGAGAATAATGACCCAATCTTATACTCCCTTGACCAATTCTTTAAGGCTATGGGTCTGCTTTATGACGACCCCTACAAACAATTATCAGCGGAAACCGCTATGCGCTCTCTCCGCCAACTTAAGAGACCAGTTGAAGAATATATAACAGACTTTAAAAAATGGTCATCTGACACGTTGTGGAACGATCTTTCTTTGCAAAACCAATTTCGCTTAGGGCTCTCAGATCCTTTAAAGGATGAGCTTGCCAGACAACCCTTACCTGACACTCTAGACCAACTGATTGACTTAAGCATCACACTGGACAGACGTTTGAGAGAACGACGCTCTGAAAGAAAACACACAGACACCCCTTTAAAAGCTTCACAAGTTAGTACATTACCTACACAATTTAAAGCACCAACCAAGACCACTACTGTTCCCATGGAGCTTGGATTTATCAGAGGTCCATTAACCCCTCAAGAAAAGTTGAGATGCAGAGCTAACGATCTCTGCATGTACTGCGGGGGGTTGGACCATTCCGTCAGAGATTGTGCCCAACTTCTGCGTAGGAATGGTAAGCAATTGTTAATACAAACTTGTTTGTCAGCCAAACAAATGCTTACTAATCATTGTTCCCTTCCAATTCTGTTACAGTGGGAACACCACCGAATAGAATCTCAAGCAATCCTTGACTCTGGGGCTAGCCACAACTACATTGACCAACACTTTGTTCAAAAAAATAAAATACCACTTGTTAAAAAGTTAAACCCTAGTGTCCTCCATTTTGTAGATGGTAATGAAATAACCTCAGGACCCATACATCATCATACAATACCCTTACGAGTTACTACACAGACACATCACACTGAGTTTGTCTCCTTTGATGTCATTCCTTCACCACATTTCCCTGTTATTCTAGGTATTCAATGGCTAAAGAAACATGATCCTGACATAACCTGGTCCTCATCAACAGTACAGTTTAAATCCCAGTACTGTATAGATACCTGTTTATACCATGAAGGTTTGCTATTAGTAGACCCTGACACTGAACCCAAAGAATATTGGTCTTACTCAGATGTCTTTGATAAAAAGGAATCAGAAACTTTGCCCCCTCATAGGGTCTATGATTGTCCGATAGATCTACTACCAGGAGTAGACATTCCTTATGGTAATATATTCCCTCTTTCTGAACCTGAATTAATTCACCTTAAAACTTATTTAAAAGAAAACCTTCAGAAAGGCTTTATACGTCCCTCAACATCGCCTGCAGGGGCAGGTATATTCTTTGTGACCAACAAAGACCACTCCCTTAGGCCCATAATTGACTACAGGGAATTAAACAAGCGTACAATAAAGAATCGGTACCCATTACCGTTAATACCCCAACTCATAGACAGGTTAAGAGGTGCAACTTACTACACAAAATTCGATCTTAGAGGTGCATATAATCTGGTACGGATAAAGTCAGGACATGAATGGTTGACTGCTTTCCGAACTCGATATGGCCGATATGAGTATACTGTTATGCCGTTTGGTCTGTGTAATGCCCCTGCAACTTTCCAGTATTTCATAAACGATATTTTCAGGGATTTGTTAGACCTCTTTGTAATCATATACTTAGATGACATTCTTATTTATTCCTCCACTATCGAGGAACACATAAAACATGTTAAGATCATTTTATCTCGACTCAGGGAGAATTCTTTATATGTTAAGTTAGAGAAATGCATCTTCCACACTCAACATATTAAATTTCTCGGATATGAAATCTCCCCAGAAGGTATTCAAATGGAAAACAACAAGGTTGCCGCCATTTTAGACTGGCCAACTCCTAAAACAAAGAGAGATGTGCAACGTTTTATGGGGTTCGCTAATTTCTACAGGAAATTCATCAAGAACTTTGCACAATTAACTAGACCTCTTACTATCGAGGAACACATAAAACATGTTAAGATCATTTTATCTCGACTCAGGGAGAATTCTTTATATGTTAAGTTAGAGAAATGCATCTTCCACACTCAACATATTAAATTTCTCGGATATGAAATCTCCCCAGAAGGTATTCAAATGGAAAACAACAAGGTTACCGCCATTTTAGACTGGCCAACTCCTAAAACAAAGAGAGATGTGCAACGTTTTATGGGGTTCGCTAATTTCTACAGGAAATTCATCAAGAACTTTGCACAATTAACTAGACCTCTTACTAACCTCACTAAATCTGTTGGACGATTTTCCTGGGATGATAATACACAGCAAGTTTTTGACTACCTAAAAACAGCATTCACTACAGCTCCCATCTTGAGCTATCCAAATCCTGATTTACAATATGTACTGGAGGTAGATGCTTCTAAATATGCTCTTGGTGCGATTCTTTCCCAGAGATTAACACCCATGGACCCTCTTCACCCTGTTGCATTCTTCTCCAGAATACTGAGTCCCCCTGAGATAAACTATCCCATAGGTGACAAGGAATTGTTGGCAATCAAGGCCTCCTTGGAACACTGGAGACATCTACTTGAGGGTACAGGGATTCCGGTGTTGATTTATACTGACCACAAAAATTTTGAGTACTTAAAAACCAACAGAACTCTTAGTGGCCGTCAGGTACGTTGGAATCTATTTTTGTCCAGATTTAACTTTCTCATAACGTACAGACCTGCACAAAAACATAAAAAAGCTGATGCTCTTTCCCGACACCTAGAAAATCCATCTACAACTCCAGAAGATAATTCTCTCATACCCGCTGAGAAATTTCTAGCTCTGACAGCAGATCAAACCCAAGACTTCATAAAAGAACAAAATCTGGATTACACTAAACCCAATGGTGAACTTTCTCTACGTCCTGATGGGTTATTGTATCATCAAGAACAAGTTTATGTACCATTTACTCTCCGTCAGACCGTATTAAGCTCTCTCCATGACTCAGCAATGGTGGGACATCCAGGAATCACTAAAACGCAAGAATTATTAAAAAGATACTTTTGGTGGCCTACACTAACACACGATGTCTCTGATTTTGTAAAGACCTGTAAAACTTGCACTATCTCAAAAACACCTAAGACCTCACCTACTGGGGAACACATTCCCCTACCGACACCAACCCGTCCATGGACCGATATAGCTTTGGATTTCATAGTCGACTTACCACTCTCCAGTAGAAACAACACTATTCTTGTAGTGGTAGATCTTTTCAGTAAAATGGCTCATTTCATACCATTCCATAAATTGCCCACTTCAGCAGAAACCGTAAACCTACTAATAAATCATGTTTTCATGTTACATGGAAAACCCGAATCTATAACTTCTGATAGAGGTACTCAGTTCACTTCCAAATTTTGGAAACAATTATGTCAAGCTTTAGGGGTCTCTAGGAGGTTAAGTACTTCTTTCCATCCGCAAACGAATGGCCAAACTGAAAGAACAAACCAGTGGATAGAACAATATCTAAGATGTTTCGTAACCACTAGGCAAGATAACTGGGTAGATCTATTACCCTTTGCCGAGTTTGCATTCAATAACTCCTTCCACACCTCTACAAAATCAACTCCTTTTTTCATTAACTATGGGTTTCATCCCTCTTTTCAGTGGGATATCTCATCTACCAATTCTTGTCCTGTAGTTAATGAGATCATAAACACCATCTCCGACTCCTTCTCCGTAACAGAACGACATTAAAGGATGGCAAAGGATCGCTACAAAAAGTATTACGATAGAAAGAGGATTCCGTCCCCTAACTATCAGATAGGGGATTATGTATGGTTGTCAACACGAAATCTACGGTTGCCATTCCCAACAAAGAAGCTATCTTAAACTTATATTGGTCCTTTTCCCATCCTCCGGATTGTGAACTCCAATGCTGTCACCCTTACCCTGCCGGCTTCAATGAAGATACACCCTACTTTTCATATAAGTCTACTCAAACCCTACCGGACTCTACGTGACCATGCTGTCCATGACCTGCATCTGCCTTCCGTTCCAATTCCTCAATCTGAATATGAGGTACAGAAGATCTTGGACTCTCCTATGGTACGAGGTACTGTACAGTATTTGGTTCACTGGAAGGGTTATCCGGATTCGGAGGACTCTTGGGAGCCCTCTTCCAATCTCTCTGCTCCTCGCCTCTTGGCTCAGTTTCACCGCCGTCATCCGGACCGTCCTCGATCTGATCCCCGGTGTTGATCTTTGGGGAGGGGGTCCTGTCATGATTATAGGCTAACCTAATTCTTTGTGCAACCTTTGGTGCTTATATCCTTGCACCTTTCTTGTAAATCCCTCCCACTTACAACGTATAAAGGATCAACTAACCTATTGTTAGTTGCTTAGAATTCTGTCTCTGTGCCGCAACCGATCTACTCAGGATTCACACTCCTCAGCAGCTGCTGCGCCTGACACAGGATCTCTGCACAACCCGAGTCGGCTGTGACGTCACACGCCAACGGAACTCATACCTGCAACTCTCAATCCTCCTTACAAGCGCTCCCCGGTACCGGACTTTCGCGCTCCCAGCAAAGCTACCTACCTAAACGGACTTGCACTTGCTATAGCTTGGTAAGAATTCAACTTTCCATCTTACCATTATTGCACACCGCAATCCTGGATATAAACTGAACTTTTCCTTATAACGAAGTTGTTAGCTCAGTTACGAGCCTCTTTAAAAGCCTCCTCTTAATTTCTAACTGAATTAGAATGCTAAACAAGTTGATGAAAGGAGTCTACATAGATTCTGTTATTTTGTCCCATACTCCTTCTAAGATTGATAACTGAAGTTAACGCTACTCAATAACAGACAGAAATTTATTAAGCTGATATTATGCCTGCTCTGCTAAAATTCCTGCTATGTAAAATTTGCTTCTGCATCTTATATAATCACAACTTTACTTTTGCTTTTGGTTCATTGATTTGCACTTTGCATTCACACACTTGTTGCTTAGCTGCAGATTCAGATTTGATCCAATATTAATTGCCAGACAGATATCTCTTTACATATTAAACAACAGTTGCGCCCTTGTTATATATATGTATCTGATATCTGCCTAACTACACTTACAACATTTCTTAAAGCTGCAGTTGTGGATCAAAAATTATTTCTCTATCTTGTTCTTTTTTCTGCCTTTTAGGAAAAGCAGAATTAATCCTGACAGATACATCTTGAAAATGTAAGCTATTTTATAATATACTCCTTTTATATATTATTCTTGTTTCTCTAGCATGCTCTGTCTGAATGATGAATTAAAAATCTGTGTCTAGTGTCCATTTAAAGGGACACTAGTATTATAATTACATGGTTTAAATTTATCATATATTTTATATCATTATATGCACTTAACATCTTCCAAACATGTTCTTTATCAGCTGTTATTATTCATTTCAATAACCTCTTTTTTTTACAATTTTGATATCAGCATTGTGTTTTTAAAGGCTCATGAAATTGATGTTAAATTTTTCTGTAATTTAATCACTCTCTCTCTCTATATAAAAGTGTGAAAAGCACACTGGTCTAAAAGAGGCTGCTCCTGGGTGGTAAATCGCCATAGAACTAGCTGATGAGCTGTTGTTCGTTCCTGGTAGAGCGCTTCTCTCTTCGTATGCAAATTAATATGACCCTGGGGAAGTCTCCATATGGGTGTGCTTAGAGGAGTGTGGCTGCACCTCACTGACGAGGCCCATAGGAGGTCGAAACGATCATCTGGGGTTGTCATGTTCATTGTTCAGAGGAGAATTGCCTGGTATTTCGGGGCAGGACTGGCCTTACTTGGCGGGATCAGACTGATAGGCTTCAGGAAAGCTTTCCTCTGTGAAAAGCACACTGGTTTAAAAGAGGCTGCTCCTGGATGGTAAATCGCCATAGAACTAGCTGATGAGCTGTTGTTCGTTCCTGGTAGAGTGCTTCTCTCTTCGTATGCAAATTAATATGACCCTGGAGAAGTCTCCCTATGGGTGATGGGGGAAACCAGACATGGACTCCTTGCCCAGTGTGCTTAGAGGAGTGTGGCTGCACTTCACTGACGAGGCCCATAGGAGGCCAAAATGATCATTTGGTGTTGTCATTTTTTATTCAGAGAAGAATTGCCTCCTATTTTAGGGCTGGACTGACCTTACTTGGCGGGATCAAACTGATATGCTTCAGGAAAGTTTTCCTCTGTGAAAAGCACACTGGTCTAAAAGATGCTGCTTCTGGTGGTAAATTGACATAGAACTAGCTGATGAGCTGTTGTTCGTTCCTGATAGAGCGCTTCTCTCTTCCTATGCAAATTAATATGATTCTGGGAAGTCTCACTATGGGGTCATGTTCCTTGTTCAGAGGAGAATTGCCTGGTATTTTGGGGCTGGACTGACATTACTTGGTGGGATCAGACTGATATGCTTCAGAAACGTTTTCCTCTGTGAAAAGCACACTGGTCTAAAAGAGGCTGCTCCTGGGTGGTAAAGTGCCATAGAACTAGCTGATGAGCTGTTGTTTGTTCCTGGTAGAGTGCTTCTCTCTTCGTATGCAAATTAATATGACCCTGGGGAAGTCTCACTATGGTAGATGGAGGAAACCAGATGTGGACTCCTTGCCCAGTGTGCTTAGAGGAGTGTGGCTGCACCTCACTGACGAGGCCCATAGGAGGCCAAAATGATCACCTGGGGTTGTCATGTTCCTTGTTCAGAGGAGAATTGCCTGGTATTTCGGGGCTGGACTGACCTTACTTGGCGGGATTAGACTGATATGCTTCAGGAAAGTTTTCCTCTGTGAAAAGCACACTGGTCTAAAAGAGGCAGCTCCTGGGTGGTAAATCACCATAGAACTAGCTGATGAGCTGTTGTTCATTCCTGTTAGAGCACCTCTCTCTTCATATGCAAATTATATAACCTTGGGGAAGTCTCACTATGGGTGATGGGGGAAACCAGACGTGGACTCCTTGCCCAGTGTGCGTAAAGGAGTGTGGCTGCACCTCACTGACAAGCCCCATAGGAGGCTGAAATGATCGTCTGGGACTGTCATGTTCCTTGTTCAGAGGAGAATCGTCTGGTATTTTGGGGCTGGAGTGACCTTACTTGGCAGGATCAGACTGATATGCTTCAGGAAAGTTTTCCTCTGTGAAAAGCACACTGGTCTAAAAGAGGCTGCTCCTGGTGGTAAATCACCATAGAACTTGCTGATGAGCTGTTGTTAGTTCCTGGTAGAGCACCTCTCTCTTCGTATGCAAATATATATATATATATATACTGCATATATATATATATATATATATATATATATGTACAGTATATATATATATATATATATATATATATATTTATATATATATATTTATATATATATATATAAATATTTATTTTTAAAAATATTACTATATATATATATATATATATATATTCTATATTAGTGTATACATATATATATTTGTATATATATATATATATATATATATATATATATATATATATATAAATATATGTATATAAAGAGAGAGAACAAAGATAAGAGTTGGCGCTGAGGTACAGGAATATCAATAATGAAATGTAAATTTTATGTACTTGATGTACTATAAAGTAAAGGAATATCACCCTATATGCATACAAACAAAGGGAAGCTAGATGGAATAATTATATGATAATATGATAAATAGAAAATCATAATAAATATACCTATGAACTTTTGCATATGTGAATATACAAACATATGAACATGAATTATGTATAAATAAATAAATAATAAAAAAAAAATAAAAAAAAATAGATAAATCAATCATTTAGAAAATGCTATTCAAATTCAATTTCTCAGATAATATGATGAAATTCTATAAATCCATAAAATCCATAAAAAAGTTCATAAACCAGTTCATCAAACAGTGGTGTGTTGATTAACGAAAATCCGTGAGTAGCAGTAAGAGGAATAAGGGCCCAGAATGATCCACGACACCCCCACACACCAACAGGTGACTTCTATACCCCCCACTGGGTGTTGATTCTCAGCGTTCCAAAATCCCTGGTAATCCGGATCCCTTTGAAGTAATTCTAGGTGTTTAGCATCACACCTCACTGCTCACAATATCGGAATATACGGAAAAAGTCACACAAAAAATGGCTAATAGTGTTATACTGTTTATTACCATTAATTTTACAGGGTAAAAGAAGCAGATTACAGAAAATCTATATATATGACAAGACAATTAAAAACACACCCAATATATGAAAGGCATAAAGCCTTAAACCTAACACATTTCGAAGGGTTAAAATGAATCTGAGTCCCTTTTTTATAAGAGGTAAGTAGACTGTTATTTCTCTCCTATATATACAGTTACTGAAGACGTTAATCTGCCTCCGCTCTGGAGGACCCTGTTTCTGTGAGATCTGCGAGTGTGACGTATTGACGTGAGTCAACATCAAGACCGTGGGAGCGGCTGGGTTGCTAATAGCAACGGTGTACACACACCACAAGAGTCCACCCTCAAAGTTTGTGTCACCTCCTCAGCACTTGAAAGTACAGCAGAGCGCCGGAGTCTATTAAAAAAACACTTATAGATAGATATTCAATATGTGACTATCGCAATTAAATTCATACATTACAAAAATCTAAAATTTCAAAACATGTTGCAAAAGTATTTTGACACAAAGGATAATATTGTAAATACATCTCATTTCTATATAAAAGCCAACCTAATATTATTTAAATCCTCAACAAAAAGAACACATCTGTTAATTTGATTATATAATAAAAATCGCATTTTAGGATCAGACATAATTCATTCCGCACAAGAAGGCAACATATATATTACCAACCATTACAATTATTAAAATTATTCTAATATCATTCTTAAAAAATAAAAGTAAGAACATTTCATAAAAAAAGGGTATTAGTTCTTGCATATACACCTGTCTACACCACGTCTTTACATATGTGCATATGGGAGGGGAGGGGCTATAGGAAAGTTGCAATGTCTATAACCTTATTTAAACCAAAAGGTATCAGACTATTAAAGTTGTGTATCCAAAAGGTTTCCCTTTGTCTGAGAAGGATTTCTATGTCCCGCCCTCTATTTCCCTTGACCACATGTTCTAAAATAGTGCCCCTTAGGCATTTGGGGTCTTGATTATGTACTAATCTATAATGGTTGGAGAGGTTGTGTGTTTTCAAACCTGTTTTCATATTCATCACATGTTCAAATAACGTTTTCTTGTATGGTCTAGTAGTTCTCCCTATATATTGCAGGTTGCAGCTGCATTGTAATAAATACACCACAAACATACGGCTAGATTATGAGTTGTGCGTTAAGCTGAAAAAGCAGCGTTAACAGGTCCTAGCACTGCTTTTTCCCTACCACTGCTATAACGAGTCTTGCAGGTTTAGGGGCACCACACACTTTTTTGGCCTTACCGCAAAAGACTTATGTAAACTTCGTAAACCCTTTATTCTAGGGGATTTGTATAGTGCTGATATTATGAGTCTGTCCTGAGAGGCCAAAAAGTGAGCGGTACACCCTCTACCTCCAATATCCCTAACACATTTAAAAGTCAGTAGTTAAGAGTTTTATGGTACAACGCCATAGCATAAAACTCATAACTGAAGTGCTAAAAAGTACACTAACACTCATAAACTACCTATTAACCCCTAAACCGTGGGCCTCCCGCATTGCAAACACTAAAATAATTTTTTAACCCCTAATCTGCCTCTCCGGACATCGCCGCAACTATAATAAACATATTAACCCCTAAACCGCCGCACTTCCGCCTTGCAAACACTAGTTAAATATTATTAACCCCTAATCTGCCATCCCTAACATCGCCGCTACCTACCTACATTTATTAACCCCTAATCTGCCGCCCCAACATCGCCACCACTATATTAAATTTATTAACCCCTAAACCTAAGTCTAACCCTAACACCCCCTAACTTAAATATAATTTAAATAAATCTAAATAAAAATTAATATTATTAACTAAATAATTCTAAATAAAACTAAATACTTACCTATAAAATAAACCCTAAACTAGCTACAATATAACTAATAGTTACATTGTATCTATCTTAGGGTTTATTTTTATTTTACAGGCAAGTTTGTATTTATTTTAACTAGATAGAATAGTTATTAAATAGTTATTAACTATTTAAAAACTACCTAGCTAAAATAAATACAAAAGTACCAGTAAAATAAAACCTAACCTAAGTTACAATAACACCTAACATTACACTACAATTAAATACATTAACTAAATTAACACCAATTAAATAAATTAAATTAAATTAGCTAAAGTACAACCCCTCCCCACTAAATTATAGAAAATAATAAACAAATTACAAGATATTGAAACTAATTACACCTAATCTAATAGCCCTATCAAAATAACCCCCCCTCCAAAAATAAAAAAAACCCCTAGCCTAAACTAAACTATCAATAGCCCTTAAAAGGGCATTTTGCGGGGCATTGCCCCAAAGTAATCAGCTCTTTTACCTGTAAAAAAAATACAAACAACCCCCCCAACAGTAAAACCCACCACCCATACAAGCAACCCCCCAAATAAAATACTATATAAAAAACCTAAGCTCCCCATTGCCCAGAAAAACACTAACCCCCTGAAGATCGACTTACTGTTCTGAAGACCAGACATCCATCCTCAAGGAAGCTGCAGAAGTCTTCATCCAACCGGGCCGAAGTCCTCAACGAAGCCGGGAGAAGTCTTCATTCAAGCCGGGCAAAGTGGTCCTCCAGACGGGCAGAGGTTTTCATCCAGACGGCATCTTCTATCTTCATCCATCCAACGCGTAGAGTGGGTCCATCTTCAAGACATCCGACGCGGAGCATCCTCTTCAAACGAAGTCTTCTTACTGAATGACGGTTCCTTTAAGTGACGTCATCCAAGATGGCGTCCCTTAGATTCCGATTGGCTGATAGAAAGCTATCAGCCAATCGGAATTAAGGTAGAAAAAATCCTATTGGCTGATGCAATCAGCCAATAGGATTGAAGTTCAATCCTATTGGCTGATCCAATGAGCCAATAGGATTGAGCTTGCATTCTATTGGCTGTTCCAATCAGTTAGAAACAGCAGATTAGGGGTTAATAATATTTAACTAATGTTTGCAAGGCGTGAGTGCAGCGGTTTAGGGGTTAATATGTTTATTATAGTGGCGGCGACGTTGGGGGCGGCAGATTAGGGGTTAATAAGTGTAGGTAGGTTGCGGCGACATTGGGGGCGGGAGATTAGGGGTTAATAAATATAATGTAGGTGTCGGCGATGTTGGGGGCAGCATATTAGGGGTTAATACATATAATATAGGTGGCGGCGGTGTCCGGAGCAGCAGATTAGGGGATAGTAAGTATAATGTAGGTGTCGGCGATGTCGGGGGCAGCAGATTAGGGGTTAATAAGTGTAAGATTAGGGGTGTTTAGACTCGGGGTTCATGTTAGGGTGTTAGGTGTAATCATAACTTTTATTTCCCCATAGGAATCAATGGGGCTGCTTTACTGAGTTTTACGCTGCTTTTTTGCAGGTGTTAGACTTTTTCTCAGCCGACTCCCGTTGATTCCTATGGGGAAATCGTGCACGAGCACGTACGACCAGCTCACTGCTGACCTAAGCAGCACTGGTATTGAAGTGCGGTAAGGAGCACAATTTTGTTCAATGCTCACTTCTTGCCTCTTAAAAACCCGTAATACCAGCGCTGTAGGTGAGTGAGAGAAAACTGCTCGTTAGCACCGCATAGCCTCTAATGCAAAACTCGTAATCTAGACGATTTTTCAATTAGTAAGTGCATTCAGGTCACATTTTTTATCCCTTGTGGTGGAATTGACCGATTTTGTCGGTCTATTTCCATTGAATGCATGTTCACATGCAACGCAGTTCAACCTGTTACATCTATAGAAACCCCTAGTACTCTCTTCCAATCACGTTTTATTTGGTGTATTACTTTTTAGCTGACTAGGTGCTATTAGTGATTTTACATTTCTATTTTTTCTAAAGATGAAGGAGGGTTTTTGTCCTATACACTCACATAAAATATTATCTTTTCTAAGAATATGCCAATGCTTTGATAAAATTTGTTTCAATCCTTGTGAACCTTTACTGTAAGTAGAAATAAATCTAGTCTTGGTAAATGTATTTTTCTTTTTCTTTTCCTCTCTTTGTTGTTGTTGCTGTATTGTTGTATTACTCTCCCGCATATTACCTTTGTTCACATTTCTATTCCTATTTTTTTCATATGCTACCCAGATCTTTTTATATCCTTTTTCTAAAAATTAGTTTTTTAGGATAACATATATATATATATATATATATATATATATATATATATATATAGGTATCCAGTTTTGCTTTGTACACTTTCAATCTATGTCCAGTGGTAGTCAAAGATTCACATAACCTACAGATAACTCCAACTCATGTTTCTTCATTCAAAAGAACATTTATTTCAACGTTTCGGCTCTTCTTTGGGCCTTTGTCAAAAAGTCTTGACAATGGCCCAAACAGGGGCCAAAACGTTGAAATAAATGTTCTTTTGAATGAAGAAACGTGAGTTGGAGTCATCTGTGAGTTTTATATATACGGTATATATATATATATATATATATATATATATATATACATTTTGTTTTGGAAAAGAAAATGTAAAGAACTATCATATAACAGTTGTTAGTGATTTTAAACTAAGTTAGTATTGTTAGTATATTAACTTTCGGCTAGATTTACAGTTTTGCGGCCAAAGGGGTACGTTAGCTACGCATGTTTTTTTTCCCCCGCACCTTTTAAATAACGCTGGTATTGAGAGTTCTCTGAAGGGCTGCATTAGGCTCCAAAAAGGGAGTGTACAGGCATGTTTACCGCCACTTCAACTCTCAATACCAGCGTTGCTTACGGTAGCGGCTAGCTGGAAAAATGTGCTCGTGCACGATATCCCCATAGGAAACAATGGGGGCAGTTTGGGCTGTAAAAAAGTAGCGTTCAGCTCCTAACGCAGCCCCATTGTTTCCTATGGGGAAACAGTTTCTAAGTCTGCACCTAACACCCTAACATGTATTGGCTGATATGAAAAGCCAATAGAATGCGAGCTCAATCTGATTAGTTGATTGGATCAGCCAATCCGATTGAACTTGAATCGGATTGGCTGATTCAATCAGCCAATCAGATTTTTCCTACCTTAATTCCGATTGGCTGATAGAATCCTATCAGCCAATCGGAATTCGAGGAACGCCATCTTGGATGACGTCACTTAAAGGAACCTTCATTCGTCGGTAGTCGTCGGTAGGAAGAGGATGTTCCGTGCCGGAGGTCTTGAAGATGGAGCCGCTCCTCGTCGGATGGATGAAGATAGAAGATGCCGCTTGGATGAAGATGTCTGCCGGTCTGGATGTCCTCTTCTGCCCGGATAGGATGAAGACTTCTGCAGCTCCAGATGTCTTCTTTGGTCCATCGGTGCTCGGCTGAGTGAAGATGACTCAAGGTAGGGAGATCTTCAGGGGGGGTAGTGTTAGGTTTATTTAAGGGGGTTTGGGTTAGAGTAGGGGTATGTGGGTGGTGGGTTGTAATGTTGGGGGGTGGTATTGTGTGTTTTTTACAGGCAAAAGAGCTGATTTCTTTGGGGCATGCCCCGCAAAAAAAGCCCTTTTAAGGGCTGGTAAGGTAATAGAGCTGTTAACTATTTTAATTTAGATTAGGGTAGGGATTTTTTTTTATTTTGGGGGCTTTGTTATTTTATTAGGGGGCTTAGAGTAGGTGTAATTAGCTTAAAATTCTTGTAATCTTTTTTATTTTTTGTAATTTAGTGGGGTTTTTTTGTAATTTAGTTTAGTTTATTTAATTGTAGGTACTTGTAGTTAATTGATTTAATTTATTTATTGATAGTGTAGTGTTAAGTTTAATTGTAACTTAGGTTAGGATTTATTTTACAGGTAATTTGGTAATTATTTTAACTAGGTAGCTATTAAATAGTAAATAACTATTTAATTGCTATTGTACCTAGTTAAATAAATACAAAGTTGCCTGTAAAATAAATATAAATCCTAAAATAGCTACAATATAATTATTCGTTATATTGTAGCTATATTAGGGTTTATTTTACAGGTAAGTATTTAGTTTTAAATAGGAAGACTTTAGTTAATAATATTTAATTTATTTTGTTAGATTAAAATTATATTTAATTTAGGGGGGTGTTAGGGTTAGACTTAGCTTTACGGGTTAATACATTTATTAGAGTAGCGGCGAGGTCCGGTCGGCAGATTAGGGGTTAATACTTGAAATTAGGTTCGGCGATGTTAGGGGGGGCAGATTAGGGGTTAATACTATTTATTATAGGGTTTGCGAGGCGGGAGTGCGGCGGATTAGGGGTTAATACATTTATTATAGTGGCGGAAAGGTCCGGTCGGCAGATTAGGGGTTAATAAGTGTAGATAACGTAGCGGCGACGTTGGGAGGGGCAGATTAGGGGTTAATAAATATTATGTAGGTGTCGGCGATGTTAGGGGCAGCAGATTAGGGGTTCATAGGGATAATGTAGGTGGCGGCGGTGTGCGGTCGGCAGATTAGGGGTTAAATTTTTTTATTAGAGTGGCGGTGATGTGGTGGGACCTCGGTTTAGGGGTACATAGGTAGTTTATGGGTGTTAGTGTACTTTAGAGCACAGTAGTTAAGAGCTTTATGAACCGGCGTTAGCCCAGAAAGCTCTTAACTACTGACTTTTTTCTGTGGCTGGAGTCTTGTCGGTAGAGGGTCTAATGCTCACTTCAGCCAAGACTCTAAATACCGGCGTTAGGAAGATCCCATTGAAAAGATAGGATACGCAATTGACGTAAGGGGATCTGCGGTATGGAAAAGTCGCGGCTTGGAAGTGAGCGTTAGACCCTTTCCTGGCTGACTCTAAATACCAGCGGGCGGTAAAAAGCAGTGTTAGGAGCCCTTAAAACTGCTTTTGACGGCTAATGCAGAACTCTAAATCTAGGCGTAAGTTAGTAAAACAAGCAAAACATTAATAATATACACTATTTTTTGGAAAATGTGACATGGAAATAACAGTATAATAATTTTTTATTTTTTATTTTGTTATATTGATTGGATAAAGGAGAAATTGAAGGGCAAACGCCCACCACGTTATGATCCATGTTAATTACAACTCCAAGGAGTGAGGCTTCTTCCCAACCTCTACCTTTATGTTTGATGAATCAAGAGCTTTCCCCAAAAAGAGTCCGAGGTGTTAAAATTGTAAATAGAAGGACTCAGACTGGTAATTATATAATTATTTAATTGTAGTAACATGCATGTAAAAATTAAAAAATATATATTTCTTACAAAAAAGTTTTTTATGATTGATATTCATATAAAATTAAACCAAACAGATAATAACATAAGTACAGCATGTCATTGGAACCAAGATTGTGTGGCTGGAGACCAAGATCATGGTAATTAATTAATAATATATCATTATTAACCAATTTGATACTCCAATCAGATTATAAACTATTTTTTTTATTGAAATAGACACAGAACAAGAATTTAATAGATCTGCTCTAGAATTTGAAGAAGACAATACTCAGATAGTAACTAGCGACTTCACAGATAAAGGTATATATTGTTTTCATTTAAAAATTACAGAGCTCTAAAAATATATAACAAATAAATAATTATTCTATATGTGTTATTATTAAATTTATTTTAGCTGTTAGATTCTCAGAACTTATTTTTATGGTTGACCAAATTATGCAAACAGATATAACAGTTGATACAGTGACAACTACAATGGAAGGTTAATAATAAATATCTATTTTTATATTTTTAAAATGCTAATCCCCCAAATAATGATTTAAATAATATTCTATACTTATTTTGCAGATGTTGTTTCACTATTAATTTATGATACCGAAGACAAAAGCACACAGACTACCTTGGATAACAACTTCAAGATCAAACTTGCAAAAACAGGGCAACTTTAAACATGATTACCGAACAGGTTGCATTTTTGTATTGGAGATATGTTATCTGAACATTCTATAATTTATACATTTTTTCAAAACATTTTCTAATTTTGAAGAAAAAAAAATTCGGATTTAATTTAAATTTTTTTTTTTACTTTTTTGGTTAATTTTAAATGTCATATAAATTAACTTCTAAAATGTAACATATGAAAATAACTATGTTAAAATTAGAATTAAACATTGGAAATTTATTCTCATATTAAAAAATAAATATTTTATTGAACAAAAATATAAAGAAAATGGCAACTGAATATTAACTTTTCCAATATATTAATAAATATTACATTTAAAACAACAAACAAACAACCAGAGCATGAGAACATGGAATTAAAAAATTGGACATGCATTGTAATTACTCCTGTCTGGTTCTCTTAGGATCTGATGATCCATCTTTATCCCTTACAATTGAAAGCAGAGTATCTAATGTACGTTCAGCAATATGGAGAGCTCTATTTGTTTGTTCATTCCTCTGCTCATCCATTTGCTTTTGCCACTCAAAGCGTTACTGATCCATTTGTCTTTGAAACTCAAACCTTTCTCTTTCTAAATGTATGTTATTTTGAGAAATTTCTGCCCATCTATCAAATTTTGAGCTAATTAGGTTTTAAAGGGCCACTAAACCCAAATATTTTCTTTCATGATTCAGTTAGAGAATACAATTTTAAACAACATTCAAATTTACTTTCTTTATCTAATTTGTTTTATTTTTTAGATATCCTTTGTTGAAGAAATAGCAATACATATGGGTGAGGCAATCACATGAGGCATCTATGTGCATGCACAAATCAGAAGCTACTGAGCCTATCTATATATGCTTTTCAGCAAAGAATATCAAGAGAATGAAACAAATTAGATAATAAAAGTAAATTAGAATGTTGTTTAAAATTGCACACTCTTTCTAATTAATGAAAGAAACATTTGGGGTTTCATGTTCCTTTAATGTTCCTTTAAAGTTCAACATGGTCAACCCTATATTGATGAGCAAGATCTAGCATGTCAGTGAGGCCAACGTCACCTACACGTATAGCCTCTGGTATATTGGCAACCTCGGGTACATTTGGTTCTTGTTGTACCCCATCACGACAAGGTTCTTCTTGGAGTGCTCCTGGAGGATCATGCTCTGGTGGTGAATGAATATCAAAAGGCTGTGCATCTCCCATTTCTTGAATTCGATCTTGGGTTTCACTGTCTCCTCCATGTCTTTGATTTTCAGCAGACATACGTGTTTCTTCCTCAGCAGGGACCATATTTAACACCACTTCCTCAGAAGAGTTTTCATCCTCTATATGAATACATAATTGAGCATGTTACAACAATAAAAACATTTTTTAGAAAGAGATAGCAGTAAGAATAATAGAGATCGTTAGAGAGAAAGAAAAATGAAGAAAGAGAAGAGAGGTAGAGATAAAATAAAGAAAGATATTTTAGAGAGAGAAAAAGAGAGTATGAAATAAAAAAGAAAAAATAGATGAGAGAAAGAGAGAGAGAACAAGAGACATATAAAGCTTAGTAAACTAAGAGATGAGAGAGAGAAAAAGAATTAGAGAGAGAAATAAAAAAGAAATAGAAGAGATAGAGAGAGACAAAGAAAGAGATAAAGCATAATAAAGAGAGAAGTTAGAGAGAGATAAAGATGAGGAGATAGAGAAAAAGAGCGAAATAAAGCTTAGAAAGGAAAGGAATGGAAGAGAGTAATAGATAAAGAGAGATATATTCAAATGGAGAAAGAGATGAGAGAGAGATAGACAAAATAGAGTGAGAGTAGATAAAATAACAAAAATTATAGATATATAAAGATATAACATACCTTCAAATAAAGATTGAGAGGTGTTGGTAAGCATCCTTTGAAAAATCCGGCCTGTAAAAAATAAAAAATTAGATTTAAAGTAATTTATTAAATTACACTTTTTATGGAAATAATTTTCTTTTCATTGATTGAAATAAAACTGTGAAAGAAATATGGTTAAATTTTTTTTGTTGTTGAAATAACGCTTTATATATAATTATTAGAGTATAGACAGACAATTTTTTTTTTATTGATGATTACAAACTAGCTTCAGTATAAAAAGATTAATGGATGTATTTATAACACATACATATAAAAAAAGAATAGGGACACTTTGAAAAGGTTTATGTCTAGACAAGGATGTCCTGTACACTTACAAATATACATGTTGTTCAACAGAGGCTATCATACAAGCTATTGGATACAAATATCAATCGAATTGATATAATTTTAAAGGAAATTTATATGTTTATATTCTAAAAATAGTAGTATGAGCATATACATTATTTGGGCTAACAGAAATAGAGTTTTTTTATATATATAATATTAATTAGATTAGGGAGAAATACAAAAAACCTGAGGACTTATAATGTCCTCTGGATATAGAAACCCTTTATAGGGAAAGTATGTTTAGTGCAGACCCTTAAAAATTCATATTTTAAAATATTAAAAATAAGACATTAACAGTAGACACAAAAGTAGGTGACTACAAGCAAGACAGGGATTTCAGCACAACTTTTTTATTTTCCAATAAATGGTGAGGATGATCTAAGCATCCTAGTTATATCCAAATTTAAATGTGACTGCAGTGTCCCATATCTCCGATGCACACATCCAAATAAAGTAATAACAAATCACATAGGTCAATGATTAAACCGTGGTACCATCTCTATAAATACCACAGTATGCAAATAGCATAGAGCGTCCCTGAAAAACTCTCATGAATAAGCTTAAGATAGTGCTACACCTCCACTAGAGGGTGGCTTTGCATTTACAGCAAATAAACGCTGTAAAGGTATATTACCTGATCCTCTTCCAACTTCTAGATCTGTAGTGCTGCTTCTAATGTCTGGGAAGGTATCAGCCGAAGACAAACTGTGACTTACAGTGGAAGTGGATCAAATGTATTGCCCATGTGCAGAACTTGTAGAAGGCCTGGCATTCGAGGTAGATGCAATGGGCTCAGAAATTTGGGAGGTGGCATGTTGATCAGATGACCTTCCAACCGTGACTTCTTGTGGTGCTGTTAAGAAAAAATAAATAAATGTAGAGAGAGAGAGAGAAAGAAAGATATATATATATATATACTGTATATAAATATATATATATAGGTGTGGGCGGAGCCAACAGCCGAGCTAGCAAGACGCACAATTTCAGACCTCCTGACATTTGACTTAAAAAGTCTTTATTTTTGGCATAACAAGACTTGTTAAATATTTCCTATGCTATTCCCATAATTGGATCTTAATTTATGCTTGAAGATAGGCCAGCTTGGGACAAGAATTCTACACAATCGACACCGCAATGACACTGAGGCCTGCTGGCTTGTTGAGACGGCGAGATTGAGCAAACCGCCATATTAGGAAACTCCTACGCATTGCATCTATCAACATAGCCGCAACTTTTACTTTATTGATATCACTTCTAAGGCTTTCTTGTGGAGAGGCAAATTATCTCTGCACTTCGTGAAATGATGCTATCTATGGATCTCCATCAACGGGCTCTTGTTGCAGAGCTTAAAGCCGCCATGGATCCAATACAAGCCACGACGCAGACAGAGCAAGTCACAGAGGTAGCCGGTGGCTGCAAACCTAACTCACCGCACTGGAACACAGGCCCACCTCGAGATACAGATGAGACAAGGACTACAGTGCAAGAAGATCCCACTCTAAAGCTGAAGGAACAGACAGACAGCGATGGCCGGAGCAACATCTCACAGCCTTCTTCCATCCGCACAGAGCCAGCGCAGCAGGCCGCAGCTCAGCTAGAACTCCCAAAGATGCGGCAGACTGGACTCAAGCGATCACGCTCCCTAAGAGCAGCAGCCCATATACCCTATAGCATTGCGGGGATGGCTCTCTCTGGATGCCCTCCTGTAGTTGCCGAAGCTCCACCAAATAGGAGGCTGGAGGCAGCAGACGTAAGAGACATAATGACGCCGGGAATTATCATGTTTCAGAAAGCAGTGGAAAACAAGCCTCACAAAGATCCATATCTGGATAAGCCTGTTATGCCTAGAGAGTTTACCATTACGATCCCTCCATGGGGAGCATCGCTATCTGATCCCACAGACCTCATTGCGGTTAACAGAGACATTTCCCATACAGACTGGACATTTGATCTCCTTGAAGCGGCAAACACTTGCAGCCTATTTACTGAATGTGGCATAGGTTGATGAGAAGATACAACGCTTCTACTCTTTATTTTCCCTAAGTCGGCTGTTAACACTATATAAGCTCTCTGTTGAATTTCTAGTTATTTATCAGGCCAACAGACTACTGTTAATGATGACATGCTGAGTATGTTTGATGTAAGGTCTCTTGGACACTGGCTGTATTTCATTAATTTACCAGGGGCAGGTTTCTCTCAACCATTATGTTCTCTGTATATCCATGAATATTGTGTTAACCCTTTAGCTGATAATAAGTGAAAGTTACACAGAGAGTCTTAGCAAGGGTATTAGTACCATGAACATTCTAGTTATTTTAACTCATTGTTACCTATTATCGCAAGTTAACATACAGGTATGATCTCATAATTAACTGTTATCTGTTCCTTCTTAGTCATGTTTACCAGCCTGCTCTAGAATGATAAAAACTCACCTTTTATAAACCTACAATAGTTAGTTTAGAGACAGTCCCCCACTGACATTGCTACGTGATTTTCCACTCCTAGCAAGCAGATCTGCCAGTATTATTGACTTTAATGCTTATTCATTTATAGGCAATTTTTCAGAAAATACCTGATATTATGCTGTTACTTTCATAGGTTATACTTTGTTTTATCTAAATATACTGTTTTCAGCAGCACATATATATAGTTCTTGCTCATAGCCTAGTGATAGTATTAACCAAATAGCTTCTTGTAAGGGGGTAACTGGTTAGGTTGATAGAGGGTAAACTGTGAGACATTTGTAAATATGTTTTATATGCCACCTCACTACTACCATGTGTGTTTATTTTAGGGGTTTCTCGCCTCTATTAATTATTCACTTATATAGTAGAACTTCCTCCCGGGCTCTCGTTAGCTACAAGCTTCCACTTGGACAATAAGGTTTTGCTGTACCTACACTTAATAGACCTTTAATATGCCCAGTACACAATTTAAGTTTGTACAGCTTAGTTAGTGTGTTTTAGATTAGTTTGATGTGACATGCAGCACTGGTTTTTCTTTCCTATATTTATATGTGATCCACAGATATGTGCCTACTTTAGTGACTATTGATACATAATTTTTCTTTTACAGCCCCTTATAGTATCACTGAGACGGGTAAATGATATAACTAAATAAGTAACATTGCCTCAAGGCTTTTACATAGCTACTCGTTATAGCTCTCTATGATGCTGGTCTATTCATATAGGGAAGATAATTTTACTACTAGACTATTACTTGGACAAATGTGCTGTAATCACCAGTCTATGAAGCACTAGCTCTGGATAATATATGCTTTATAGACACAGTAATATGCTACAAAGGATGGTCCATCTAGGATATATCTCAGAAAGCATAGTGATATTATGTGTTTAGCCTATTATTTTGGTGTAGAGAAGTGCTATCTATATATGCATTATAGAACATAGTTCAGATTTAATCGTGTATATTTCATACATGTTGGTATGCATATAGCCTTTTAGCACTATGCCTCCTATGAACTTTCAGATATGGTTTGGGGTTCCTAGAATTTAAAATTTAGCTGACGTCATCTAAATAATAAGTGGGTACTTAGGTGACCGCTTTAGCATAGCCGCTTAAGTGTATTTTAGGTAGAGTCTAACTAATACCACATATATATTTTGCGGAGTTTACTCTTCTCTAGACACACACTTTTACATCATACCTAGACGCACTACCAGCCTGTTCTACCATTTTAGATATGGTCAAATGCTCCATCATTATACACTACTATCTCTTCACTGAAAGAGGCTTGCATTTCTCTTTGCATGTAAAAATTACTTCTAATTCATAGTTAACTTTAAGACAAAGGCTCGCCAACTAATATTACCACCTGTCTCCATTATTCGCCTGTGTCTAACACGGGTAATTTTAGTATAGCATAGTTGGTATAGTGTGGCTCTCTATTACAAAGGTGCCTCTAAAGGTACTGTGTATTTTAGGTGTTTATCGGTCACTGCTACTAATTATATTAAATTCACTTTACTAAAGAGTTTTGAGATGTGAAATGTGCTTGGTAACAGATCCTTGCTATTTTGCTTACTCAGTTGAGCATCTACTAATGTTTGTGCTAGGGGTAAACTTCCTAAGGTATAATATTGTTATACGATCTCACCAGTTGCTAACATAACCCCTTGTTGACACTGTTTAGTATAGGTCCCCTAGACTTCTTAAGATGTCAACTGGCGTATAGTCCTCACTGACATTGCTTTTAACATTCCCTGAGGCCCTGCTTTACCTTTTATAGCGCTTGCTTATAGATATACATAAGTATTCACGCATATGGCTCCGCCCTTCCATTTTCATTTCCAATCCTGCCTTATTTTAAGAGCGGTGCTTATCCGCTGAATTCCCCCCCCCATAAAGTATATTCATTCCTTTTTTGCAGCTCATAAGAGCTATGCATCTGACCATCAGATATCTGCTATATCAATAGGCCATTTGGCCTAAAACTAAACCTTCACTAGGTCAGTCACTTATGCTAATATACTATAAAAATTAGGTTTCATCTGCCTATCTATGGTGAATTTTATATTTGTTGATATGTGTTATTTAATTGTATTTGTATTTCTTTCTGTTATCAAAAGGCGATCTATGTCGTATGTTTGTTGTGCAAAACCTCAATAAAAAACATTTAAAAAAAAAATATATATATATATTTTGATCAAAAAGGTGTTTTAAACGTTCAAGGTTTGTTATCTTATTAAAGAGCATAAATTTGATTATGCATGCTGAATTATTTGGTTAGGTTGTCAATATGATGTATAGATATTGTAATAATTGATACAATATAAGATTATTCCATTTTGTAAACCTAATAGATTTTATTCTTATGGAAGGAATCCATTTTCTAAAAAAAGAGCATCATTGCTATATTCACAACAGTATTGTACCATCAAAATAAATATATTCCATGTAAGAATATATTATAATTTTTTATTTTTTTTTATTTTAGTTCAATTATATTTAAGTTTTTTTTTAAAAAAATGAAAGAGAATATTCTGAAAATATAGCGAATTTAGCACATAACACAAGTACAATTTTAACTATTATTTACAAACGAATGGCGTCTAAATTTTAGTAATACATTTACCTCTTATGTCACTGTCACAGTCTTTGGTGACTCCTACAATAACCTCTGGACCCAGATGATCTATTAACTTTTGTTCATAGTCGGTCAGATCAGTGTAATAGGCTGGGCCTCCACCAGTACCCCTTGCAGAATTTTTCTCCTTAGCCAATTTCTGTTTGGCAAAGCGTTTAATGTAGTTAAAACGCTTTTTAATTTGATCAATGTCCTTTTTTTCCCGGGCCCTGGGCACTTACAGCATCTCTGATTTTTTTCAGATCGACTTCTTGCGACTGGTAGGTGTCTGCCTCATGCGAATTTCAAAAAAGACACTCGGAAGCTTCGAGGATCATGTCAACAAGGACGACATTCTGCTGGTGGGAAAATTGATAATTTTTTGGTTTTGCAGGCTGAGAATCAGATGCAGAAGAAGCCGCGTTATTTGGAGTAAACCGATAACCAATTACTTTGAAAAACAGTTTATTTTAAAACAGGCTGACTGCACTTCCTGCAACTATGACGTCTATGACACCTTGTAGGTCATGTGTGACAAGAAAAAAATGTTTTGACTTCGCAAATCAGACACTTTAGTACATTAGAAACATCACGGCGAGCAAGGCATCACATTTATCAATCATCCGCAACAGCATGCAACGGATTAGACACAACATTTCCAGAGGTGTTTTTTAGTACATATGAGTGACAGGCTTCATTTCGCCCGCGGTGAGCAAGAGCGAGTTTATCCGATTGTTAACCGGCGAGACCACTGACGCTTTAGTACATGGAGCCCTATATATATATATATATATATATATATATATAAAGAAAAGAAGTATGAGTTAGGCGCAAAAGAGGACCCCGTGAGGCAGAGCAAATACAACCGTGCTGCCTCAAACTACTGACGTCAGGATAACCAGTCTGCTATACCAATATATTTTATGAATTCCTGAGCTGTGGACTCTTTATCTCACTGTATCGATATGTTTGCCATGTCTTTACTGTAGGTCTCTTGACCGTTTACAATGTTTATAATTACCTCATAATTTATTGAGGTTTCTCAATGTGAGTAATATAACTCAAAATAAACAGAGTGTGGTGTTAACTATTATACAGGGTTGCACTATTATTCTCTACTTTTGTCTTCTTTGCATATGGCTACATGAGATAAAGATATTGACAGGATCCAACAGCTGACATCTATATCCCTGGAAGCCAGAGAAAGTTTCTACCTACACTGCGCAACACTTACCTCATACTGATTGAGGGTAAGGAGTGTAAGTAAATCCCCAAAGGGGAACTTTTGTACTCCGGGCACTGGGGATTTCTGTTTTGACTCACTCATCCTCTTTTTGGATTACATTTGGATCTTTATATCACCCTGCCAACTGCGAATTATTATTAACTGTTCACTGGTGTTTGATGTGCAAGACACTGAAATTTAAAGAGACTTTTTTTCATATTTATTTTCATTTCTGTTTATTAATTTTATTTTTTATTTTATTTCTGTGCATTTGACATTCTATTGTATTTTTATATGTACTCTGATGCTAATTGTATTGTTTTTTTATGGTGAAATACCTATATGGATGTTGATGTTGTGTCTTTCTGGGGAAATTATCTACCTAGATATTGATGTTTAAAGACGTTTTTCTAACTTTATTTGCATACTAGAGTCTGTCTATAGTGAGAACTGTGGGGTAGCCAGCTGATATTGTTTTGTAACTAGATACTCCCCTATACCAAACTAGTTTCTGTTAATAGTTTGTTTTGTTTTTTTTTCATTTCTGTAGGTCCGTTAAATTGTTCTATAATATCGAATTTCTGAATAGTAGGACCCTTTCAGACACTCTCTAGTGTAGCCCTATATTTTATCTACACTTAGGCTAAACTGCATGTATAATAGGAAGGGTTAATACTTTTTCCCTTATAATTGATAGCTTCATACTAGTGCGCCCTGTTCTGTTTACCATTTCCTCTTGTTTATATATATATAGAGAGAGAGAGTACCAAAATACAATTATATACTTATATATATATATATATATATATATATATATATATATATATATATATATATATATATATATATATATATATATATATATATATATCTGTATGTATAATTCTGTATTTATGAATAAATAGAACATATTGTGCTATGTGAAGAACATTGGAAGGTGAAATTCATATTTCATGTTGGGTTAGCGCCCTTTAGAATATGTTATCGGGTTTGCGCATGAGTAGGGTGTTTGTAATTTTTCACTTTTTTTGCTACATTGACTTCTATAGAGGAATAGGTTACCGCACGTGTGTTATTCTAAGTTTGTGTTTTTACTCGCGTCGGGTTATACATATTAAGAGGCATATGTATTTATCTCTAAGGGACAGCCCTTTGCAGCACATTTTTTTTCTAACACCTTACATTGTAGCCTAAATTACAATTGTGCTCACTCATTCAAATTTACTTTTAACTTGAAATACGAGTGGAATTTAACTTGCATGCAAACAGCCACGAAAACCTGATATTGTCACGCCGCACTGCGCCGCTCTAGCCATTGCTAGGGACGCGGTGCTTGCTTCCCTGCTCATTGTCAACGGCTGTGTCGGCTCCTGTTGCCTGCGGCGGTGACATCATTGCTGCACGCTCCTCTCACTGTGAAGCCGGTCAGGATCTCCTGTGGCGCGAATCATGCGCCTATGTAAGTTGCTCACTTTCTACCTATCATTGCCCAAGTATAGGTGTCAGGTTAAAGGTAAGGATAGGAATGCAACTGCAGACTAGAATACTTGTTTGTATGTATCACTTTAGATATTGAACTTATATATGAATTAGCCCAGTGCTTCTTATGTGAAGTTGATGCAGAGAATTTGGATAGTGCTTTGCAACAATTTATTTAACAGTTGCAAGTAATTCCTAACAGCAATTCAGGAAATGGGTATATATGTTTGAGCTGCTTTAAATGGAATTACAATATACGCCTTGCAATCTGAAGAGTTAAATAACTTAAGTAAATGTCTCTGAAAGAAATAGAGTCCTTTGTACAAATTATGGTAATATACACTCTGTTATGAACTTCAGAACTTTAGATTTGTTCCCCCCTGGTTCGGCTATTATAAGCGTGAGGCAACAAGCGATGTCAGTGTCAGTCAGCTGAAACAGAGGATGAGTAGGAAAACCGCTAGTAACTGCAGCGTCTGATGGAGTGAATGGCTTGCCACGGAGCTCTGTGAGTGAAAGCTCTTTAGATCATGTGGCAGAGCAGTAGGTGTGAAGCCGCAAATGAATCAGCTGAGAAGATCGGAGGAGGGGCATGTCTAAGTTCCGTAACCGGAACGGTTCAGATGCGGCTGTTGGGTATTGCTGATACCGGGGAGGTATGATGTTCTTACCCTCTTGAATGGTCACACTGTAGCGAGCTAAATTGTTGCAGCCTGAGGCTTGTATGTATGAAACACCACACTGTTGGTAAAACTTGCTCCGGATTTTAAGCCAGACGGCTTTGACAGTTAAAAGTTCAGTTAACTCAGCAGGTAGATAAGCACAATAAACAGGAATCCTGTAATTAGGTTAGAAATGGATAATCCAAAACACAGTCTGAGTCTAGAGAGACACAGCACGGCCGTAGTTTCAGCTTTCCAGCAAAATAACTAAGCACCTGTTTAAGGTGATCAGGTTACTTAAATAGGGGAGTGACAAGGCATTACAAGAACTCTCAGGAGAGAAGGAAAATGTGGAGTGGATTCCTGACAGATCCCCCCCCCTCAAGCAAGCCGACCCTCGGCTTGAGGTCTAGGCCTATGAGGGTAGTGTGTATGGAAACGTGTCAGCAGCCTAGGAGCTGTAATGTTAGTGGAAGGCTCCCAAGTATCATCCTCAGGAGAAAACCCTTTCCATTGCACTAGGTACTGGAGCTCTTCTTTTAAGAGTCTGGAATCCAGGAGATCTTGAACTTCATAAACATCCACATCCAATTGTGCAGGTGTAGGTGGTAGTATGATAGTCTGTGTATCAGAATCTGTAGTGGGTTTCAGATGTGACACATGAAAAGATGAATGAATTTTGAGAGACGGTGGCAAATCCAATACCACTGCATTATCATTGATGATGCAGGTGATTGGGAATGTTCCAATGAAAAGCCCAGCTAGCTTCTTACTAGGAAGTTGTAAACGTAAATATTTGGTGGACAGCCAAACCTTGTCACCTATAGAATACTTAGGTGATGGTCTTCTCCGAAGGTCGTAGTACCATTTTTGAGTAGCTTGAGCCTGTTGTATGTTGATCTTTAGTAGTTGGAAGTTTTCTGTAAGTTTACTGGTAAGATAATCAACTGAGGGTATGTTTATGGCATGGGAATAGCTGAAAGATATCCTTGGGTGATAAGCATAGTTGGAGAAGAACGGAGTCATATTGGATGATGAATTTAAGGAATTATTGTAGGAGAATTCTGCCATTGATAAAAAATCCATCCAATCATGCTGGTGGTATGCACAATAGCAACGCAAATATTGCTCAAGCCACTGATTCAATCTTTCCATTTGGCCATTGGTTTGGGGGTGGTAGGAGGTAGAGAATCAGTGTTCAATTTGTAAAACTTTTGTGAGATGTCTCCAGAAGTGAGAAGTAAATTGGCTGCCTCTGTCTGTTGTCAGGATGGAGGGAGGACCATGGAGTCTGACAATGGAGTCTAAGAAGAGTTGAGCGGTCTCAGCAGAAGTGGGTAACTTGTGGAAAGGGATAACGTGAGCCATCTTGGTTAGAAGATTTGTTTCAACGAGAATGGTGTTTTTACCTGAGCTAACAGGTAAATCCACAATGAAGTCCATTCCTAAATGGTCCCATGGTTTCTCCGGAACTGTAATGGGCATTAAATAACCATACAGGGTTTTTTTCCGCTTTTGAAGTAGTGCAAACAATGCAGGAATGGAGGTAATCTTCTATGCTAGATTTCATCTTGGGCCCCCAGAAGTTTCTTTTAAGTATATCAAAAGTCCTGTGGATACCAGGATGGCCTGAAAGAGGGGAATCATGATGTTCCTTGATTAAGTGCTTCTGGGATATATAATCTGGAATTGAAGTAGTACAGATCATTTTTCAAGCTGAGAAGATTATGTGGTATATTCTTGTCAGTGGTTAAGGCTGTTTTTAAGCTAGTAGTCGATACTTGTGTTAATCCTAGGAACCTTTCGGGAGGTAGCATTGGAGTAGTTGGAGGATTTGCAGGAGGTCTCTCTTCTATTCGTGATAAGGCATCTGCCTTTCCGTTCCGTGAACCTGGCCGGTATATGATTTGGAAATTGAAACGGCTAAAGTAGAGGTTCCACCTGACTTGTCTTCCTGACAAGGTTTTATTATTTTGTAGGAATTCTAAATTATGGTGGTCCGTATAAATGATAATGGGGTCTTCCGTGCCTTCCAGCAGATGCCTCCAATGCTCGAAAGCTCTTTTGATTGCCAGAAGCTCTTTCTCACCAACGGGGTAATTCAAAGTCATGGTTTAAGAATAGAATGCAACCGGGTGAAGAGGTTCGTGTAAGTTTTTTCATTGGGAAAGAACTGCTCCTATAGCGTGTTCAGAAGTGTCCACTTCTAGGATGTATTGAAGTCTTTTTATAAGGAAAGCATAGGATGGGAGCTGTTGTAAAAGCTGTCTTCAGGAATAGGAAGGCATCATTAGCCTGATTGTTCCAATGGTAAGGAATGGTGGGACTAGTGAGTTTTGTGAGGGGTTTTACTATCGCAGAAAAGTTCTTTATAAATTTTCAGTAGTAGTTACTGAATCCCAAGAACCGCTGTGATTGTTTTCTAGTTGTGGGTTGAGGCCAGTGGGTTACTGCGTCTACCTTATCTTGTTGTATCTGTATCCCTTTAGGACTGATAGAGTATCCAAGGAATGATATCTCTTCTGTATGAAAAAGACACTTTTCAGCCTTTGCATATAGGCGGTGAACTTGAAGTCAGGACAAGACCCAACTGACATGTTGACATGATAAAGCAAGAAATACTGACTCACACAATGAACACTCTCATTTTTTAGACAGACACCCAGTACCAAGATACCAACAAACGAACATATCACATTATCTCGAACCCCTCACGACACACACCCCGAATCTAAAAAACAAAAGGGGACACGTAGAAGAGGATCCAGAGGACACAGTAGAGCCTCCAAAGAAAAGAGATTACAGACACTAAAAAAAGGGATTTTTAACCTATCCTCTCACCATTTGAGTGACGATGAAATAAGAGTTTTGGGAAAAGGGCTCTCATTTAGTCCATCCAATAAACATAATCTGTTTAATTTATTCGTAGACTTGAATAATTTCACACGAAAATTATCCTTACAGAAATATTTTGCTAGTAAAAAACTCAAAGAAATAAATGCAATGCCTATCCTTACGGACCAAATGGAGAGTAGAATAACAACTAATATTATATACAGTGAACCTGATTCATTAGCTGAATATTTATTGGATGATTATGTACACACCTCTTTTAAAAAGAAATCCAACTTTACACCGATAATGACAGAAAATGCACATATTGAACTGTATAAAGAATTAGTCCTGGAAGATTTCTCTAAACTTCCTAAAAGAATCTATGGGAGACACAATCTGAATGTAGGTGAGAAAATTGCTTTAGAAAATCTAAAGAAAAACCAAGAACTAGTCATCCGCCAGGCGGACAAGGGGGGGGGGGGCATAGTACTGCAAAATATTTCAGACTATCTATCTGAAGCTAGACGTATTCTAGACGATAAAGACTATTATAAAAAACTTAAAATAGATCCTACTGATGATTATACAAAAACTTTAAAAGGTATTGTGGAGTTTGGATTTAAAGAGGGAATCATTAATAAAAATGAAAAAGACTATCTGATTCCAATAAAACCAAACAAAGCTTTTTATTATCACCTCCCAAAAATTCATAAAGACCAAAAAAATCCACCTGGTCGCCCCATTATTGCAGGAATTGGGAGTTTAACGGACAACGTATCAGCATACGTTGATTCCTTCTTACAGAAATATGTGATTTCCCTAGTGTCATACAT
Source organism: Bombina bombina (assembly GCF_027579735.1). NCBI lineage: Eukaryota > Metazoa > Chordata > Amphibia > Anura > Bombinatoridae > Bombina > Bombina bombina. The sequence continues at coordinate 408,149,337 of NC_069503.1, read as the reverse complement.
TCGCGACTCTTCAGATCTTTTGTCAAAACTCAACAATTTACCTTTAAATAATAAAAATTGGCTATGGATAACAAGTGATGTCAATTCACTGTATTCCAACATTCCGCACAATATGGGTTTGAAAGCCATTCAAGAAGTATTAGAAAATTATATTTACATGCCACAATTGCAAAAACAGTTTATTTTGCAATTAATATCATTTATCTTAGAGCATAATTATTTTCTTTTTCAAGATGAACACTACTTGCAGATACGAGGTACCGCCATGGGCACCAGGTTTGCCCCTAGTTTTGCTAATTTATACATGAGCAAATTCGAAAATGAATATATATACAACTCAGATTATGGGGCAAGCCTGGTGTTCTATGGGCGGTACATTGATGACCTCATCATCCTTTGGAATGGTGAGGTCTCTCTAGCAGAATCCTTCATACAACACCTCAATCTTAATAATATGGGACTTACATTTACCAGTTCCATAGAAATGAAATCTGTAGTGTTTTTGGATTTTTATCTGACATTTTCCAAAGATGGTAAGATTGAATCGAAAAATCATTTAAAAAATGTGGACTGTAATAGTTATCTAGAATTCTCTAGCAATCACTATCTTCCTTGGAAGAAAAATGTCCCTTATGGACAATTTAAAAGATTGAGACGAAATTGTAATAATATATCGGACTATAATATGCAAAGTCAAACACTTATTGAAAGATTTACAGAAAAGGGATATCCAAGAGAACTAATAGAGAGAGGTTATACAAGAGCCAAAACAGATAATAGGGAAAACTATTTTCAAAAGAAACCTATTGATGATAAAAACAAAGAAAATGAAAATAAAAATAAAAATAATACCAGTATGTTCATAACACAATATAATACTAATCATAAATTGATTAACACTATAATTAAAAAACATTGGGGCATATTGATGAGAGACCCAATACTCAGCAGAAATTTAGAAGAGCAACCAAAATGTGTATTCAGACGGGCACCTACACTGAAGAATCTACTGGCCCCTAGTAAGGTTGTAATTAATGCCAAAAATAACAAAAAAGACCAAGCACCTAGGAGAATCCAAGGATCTCTTACAAACATTAGAAAGAAAGTGAATAATAACAATAAGAAAGGGGTTTTTAAATGTCAATATAAGAGATGCAGAATGTGCAAATTTATTGAAATAGGAACCACTAATTTTATATCCTATACCACGGGGATTAGCTTTTCTATAAAGGATCATTTGACATGTGCATCCTCCTATGTCATATATCTTCTATCATGCCAACTATGTAAAATTCAGTACGTAGGGCGCACCTGTCGATTAGTTAGAACCAGATGGAACGAACATTATAGAAATATGAAAAACAAACTGAAAAATCATAGTGTTCCCAAACATTGCCATTCTGTACACCAGGGGAATCTTAATATATTCTCTATTGTACCAATAGAATACATTCCCCCTTCAAATTTATATAATAGGTACAATAGATTAAGTCAACGTGAGACCTTTTGGATTTACCAATTAGGAATATTACATCCCAATGGTCTAAATATGAACATGGATTTAGTAGCTTTTTGCACATAATTAAGCACATAATAAAACACTGAATAAAAGTATTATCCCATTATAATATAATATAATATAATATAATATATAGAATTCTATATTTACACAAATGGATTATTAATAGATATAAATGTCCAAGAATTGTTTATGCTTATGTTCATAAATATTTAAATAATTAATACTCACAAAATTAAACACATAACAAATCACTGACACTGAGCACTTATATTTATATTTATTTTATGTCAAAACACTATTTAGGAAACATATATTAGATATGTATTAATCACACTGAAATAATTTATTTAATTTACTAAACATATATATAAAACACTTCTGTATAATAAATATATACATATAAACAAAATTAATTCTAGGATATTAAATTAATTATGTTGCACATTTTACACTTAGACACTATATTATATTTTATCACTGAATTATGAATTGTTACATTATCATTTGATGTATTTTCATTTTGTCTGTTACGCTATAAATCCGTTCACACTGAGGATATCAAATTTGTATATATCACTAGGGTAGTTGAATTTACAAGTGAAGATAGTAGCTAACCAACGACATATAATGTTGTTGTTGTGTTCAAGTGCACGCTCGATGTGGAAGAAATAACAGCGATAATATATGCGTGTGTGTAGCGCATCGGTTCTGATAGCTAGTGTCCAGTTTGCTTATACATTTGCCATTACTCCTATCAGTACAGACCTATGATGTTGGTGTAGCTCCAATCAAATATAGATACAAAGGAGGTGTGACACTATGTCATATGTAAACCGCCTATGGCTACTAGATACGTCATTCCTAGTAACACCAATAGGAGACAGCTAACAGCACATACCTACCGGAGACTTTGTCCTTGGTAACACCTATGAAAATCGGACACGTCAGTGTGTAGTAAAAGTTTGATAAATTCAAACGCACAACAATATAGTCATCGTATACTTATACTTTGCATAATGAAATTATGTTGAAACAAACTAATGAAACAATAGATGTATGACCCCAAAAAAAACTTGAGAGGGAAGTTATATTTAGATTTGAGAAGCGTAGAGCTTATAATTATGTAGATATCATTGAGAGCGCCATCACAGAGGATAATACATTTTGATTAAGTGAGTTAAGAGGAAAAAGGTAAGATGTGGACCAATCTGATAATGGGGACCGGAACTGAATGTAAATATTGATTCTGTTTTGTACCGGTCATTGAATGTTTATTACTTGCTGAAACATTTGTAATGTACTTCTCAATATGCTATGAATTGTTTATAGACAAATGTATAAAGGGATATTGCTGTATATGAGGTATATTTTTGGGATCGAAGGAGTGCAGGAGATAATATTGTATTAACTTAGATGTGACATGAATGTTATTTGCAAACACCTGACAATCATGTGATTAATTAAGAGAAACCAGGGTGTGTTTGTAAAACAGCTATTTTTATTGGTTAGTATAGGGTATATTAAGTAGCAAGATTTTTATAGTTTTATTCAGCCTGAGGAAACAGTACATGATACTGAGAAACGCGTTGTTGTGTTTTTAATGTGTTTAAATAAACACTTTTATTGATACAAACTTGCTACATCGCTTTTTATTTGGATATCCCTGTTTGGAGTAACTCTCCAATTGCTGGAGGAGTTATAGTGCCTTTCCTGACATCCATACATCTTAACCTTGCTGGGGACTACTATCCTGGCTGCTGGGAGCCTTAGCCTGAGAGGAGAGTTTACCGGACAACTCTGAGGTTCCGGTTTGCCCAGCCAGCACCACATCTTGGTGCTTTCTTACACATGAGTGCATTTGAGCTACAATTTTCAATTATAGTATACCATACGGAATTATGCTATGTGGCGCCTTCTCTGTTTCATTATAGACATGTTTGATGTGTTCCTCCAGATTAGATGAGTAGATCAAGATGTCATTGAGATAAACGACTATACATATGTCAAGCAAATCTCGGAAAACGTCATTAATGAAGAACTGGAATGTGGCAGGTGCATTGGTTAATCCAAAAGGCATGACTAAGTATTTGTATAAGCCATATCTCGTCCTGAAAGTGGTGAGCCACTCATCTTCCTCTCTGATGCAAATCAAATTGTAGGCACCTCTTAAAGCTAGTTTAGTGAATATCTTGGCAAGATGGAGTCATTCTATCAACTCAGGGATCAGCGGTAACGGGTATCTGTTATTTTGTTTAGATCCCTATAATCAATAATTGACGGAGCGATTGGTCTTTATTCTTGACAAAGAATATTCCTGCTCCTGCTGAAGAGACAGAGGGATGGATAAAACCTTTCTTCAAATTCTCCTCCAGAAATCCTTTTAGATGTTCCAGTTCTGGTTGGCTGAGGGGTTAGAGGTGACCACAAGGGGTTGAAGTACCTGGTTTCAGGTTTATATGACAATCGTACGAACAATGAGGTGGTAAATTCTCTGCCTCTTTCTTGCTGAAAACCTCAGAAAATTTAGAATACACTTGTGGAATTGGAGAGAGATCTTATTGAATATCGTTAATTTGTAACAATTGGGTATGTCTGAAGCATGTCTGATGACAGTAAGGGGACTCTAACTTAAATTGGAGAGTTTTCCAATCTACTGTTGGTTTGTGCAGTTGTAGCCACTGTAGCCCGAGAACAATTGGAAAAAATGGAGAGAGAATCACATCAAACGAAATATACTCTTGGTGAGAAGTGTGAGTTTTCACTAACATAGGTATAGTGTGGTGCGTGATGGGCCCTGAAGATATCTCAGAGCCATCTACAACACAAATAGAGATAGGTGTAAGCTTTTTAATCAAAGGAATTTTATTACTCATTACAAGTGATTTATCAATATAATTCCCTTGTGCCCCTGTATCAACGATGGCTTCTTTCATCAGGCGTTGTTGTTCCCACTGTAACAAGAGAGAGATGGTACAGTGAATTGGTTTGTCATGTACAATGAGGGAAGTTAAATGAGAATGGGACTTACTGGATTTGTTCCTCTCGAGGGTAGGACAGTCTCTGACTGTATGGGTGGCTTTCCCACAGTACATGCACAACCTGTTATTTCTTCGTCTGAGCTGTTCTTCTGCAGTTAGTGGACCTCGAATGAAACCAATTTCCATGGCTTCAGGAGCTGTTGAGGAAGCACCAGGTGGTGGAGAATGTTGTGAGGAAGTTGTAGATTTTTTGTAGGCAACTTCTGAGCTATGACGTTCAGATTTCCTCTCACGCAGCCTCCTATCGATCTGCATGCTCAATTTCATCAAAGCTTCAAGAGAAGGAGTTATGTTGGCTCTAGCCAGTTCATCTTTGATAGCTTCTGAAAGGCCAAGTCTGAACTGGTTCTTTAGGGCTACTTCGTTCCATTGCGAATCAGTCGCATACTGCTTGAATTCGGTTATGTAACCTTGTACAGGTCTGCTCCCTTGCTTAAGTCATCTCATTTTGCCTTCTGCAGTGAGCTGCAAGTTAGTGTCCGAGTAGAACTCGTCAATTGCAGTGAGAGATGAATTAAGTGATGTCAACACAGGGTTATGTGTCTCGTAGAGAGTGTCTGCCCATACCCTGGGTTCAGCTCTGAGGTAGGATATCAGAGTTAGAACTTTTATGTAATCTGTAGGATATGTCCTGGGCTTCAAGTGGAACATAAGGAGGCAGGCATTTTTAAACTGCCTGTACTGAGTCCTGTCACCAAAGAACAAATCTGGCGGGGAGACTAGAGGTTCTGGGCTATGATCAGAGGTGTGGGTCTTAGGAGTCACAGTGTCCTTTATTACTTTTCTGAGAGTCTCATTCTCGACCTGGAGTTCTCTCAGTCCTTGACTTAGTTGGTCCACTCGTTGTGACAGATTATAAACAAGTTGTGGAAGGTCTGCTGGTTCCATTCTTTGAGGCTTAGTTATTATGTCAGGTTATAGGTAAGGATAGGAACGCAACTGCAGACTAGAATACTTGTTTGTATGTATCACTTTAGATACTGAACTTATATATGAATTAGCCCAGTGCTTCTTATGTGAAGTTGATGCAGAGAATTTGGATAGTGCTTTGCAACAATTCATTTAACAGTTGCAAGTAATTCCTAACAGCAATTCAGGAAATGGGTTTATATGTTTGAGCTGCTTTAAATGGAATTACAATATACGCCTTGCAATCTGAAGAGTTAAATTCCTTAAGTAAATGTCTCTGAAAGAAATAGAGTCCTTTGTACAAATTATGGTAATATACACTCTGTTATGAACTTCAGAACTTTAGATTTGTTCCCCCCTGGTTCGGTTATTATAAGCGTGAGGCAACAAGCAATGTCAGTGTCAGTCAGCTGAAACAGAGGATGAGCAGGAAAACCACTAGTAACTGCAGCGTCTGATGGAGTGAATGGCTTGCCATGGAGCTCTGTGAGTGACAGCTCTTTAGATCATGCGGCAGAGCAGGTAGGTGTGAAGCCGCTAACCAATCAGCTGAGAGGATCGGAGGAGGGGCGTGTCTAAGTTCCGTAACCGGAACGGTTCAGATGCGGCTGTTGGGTATTGCTGATACCGGGGAGGTATGATGTTCTTACCCTCTTGAATGGTCACACTGTAGCGAGGTAAATTGTTGTAGCCTGAGGCTTGTATGTATGAAACGCCACACTGTTGGTAAAACTTGCTCCGGATTTTAAGCCAGATGGCTTTGAAAGTTAAAAGTTCAGTTAACTCAGCAGGTAGATAAGCACAATAAACAGGAATCCTGTAATTAGGTTAGAAATGGATAATCCAGAACATAGTCTGAGTCTAGAGAGACACAGCACGGCCGTAGTTTCAGCTTTCCAGCAAAATAACTAAGCACCTGTTTAAGGTGATCAGGTTACTTAAATAGGGGAGTGACAAGGCATTACAAGGACTCTCAGGAGAGAAGGAAAATGTGGAGTGGATTCCTGACAATAGTTGTTACTTTGTGTGTTCCTGGGTGTCTTTGTTATTGTATTCTGGATTGCGATTACGTTATTAAACTCTGCCTGCCTGACTACTCTGCTTGCTTAACCCCTAAAGTACTGTATTGCCTCACTGTTGATGAACTCTGTCTGTCTGACTACTCTGCTTGCTTAACCCCTAAAGTACTGGATTGCTTCATTGTTAACAAACTCTGCCTGTCTGACTACTCTGGCTGCTTAACCCCTAAAGTACTGGATTGCCTCACTGTTGATGGACTCTGCCTGTCTGACTACTCTGCTTGCTTAACCCCTAAAGTACTGGATTGCCTCACTGTTGATTAACTCAGCCTGTCTGACTACTCTGCTTGCTTAACCCCTAATATACTGGATTGCCTTACCGTTGCCAAACCCTGCCTGCTTGACTGTTCTAGTCGTTTATACACAAAGAGTAGCTGAAGGAGCGCCTAATCAAAGGCAATGTCTAGTGGTTTAACTTTGGACTGCCTTACTGTTGCCAAACCCTGCCTGCCTGACCATTCTAGTGGTTACCCTTGAGTCACCTTCTGCTGATTCCCCGCTTGCTGTCGTCAAAGACTATCCTGCCTATAGTGAGTACCGCTAACTAATCTTGCAAACGTTCTCTGCTCTGGGATATCCCCTATCATTCCGGCTCGACGCCGGAATAAGAAGACTACTGGCTGAGTTCGGTCTGATAGTGGACTATCCAACGAGCATTACAGATATCATTTGCTTGCCACTCGTAATCTAGCCCACAATCAGATATATATAAATATCTGTTTAAAAAATAGAGTATTTTCTTCTATGTGAAGAACATAGAAATGTAACGTATTCCTTACTAACCTTTGGCTTTAGTGCAACTGATCTAGTGCAGTGTTCGGTTAGTGAGCCAGCAATAACTAATAAGCAAAGCAGTCTATGTGGAGAAGGAGTTAGTGAGGTCACAATATCCAGTCTTTTGCTCACACGCTAACCTTTTGCTCTCAACATGTAATATGTGCGTCAATCTGGCTGCGCTGTTTTATTTCAATTGTTTTTATTGAGAAAAAAAAGAAAGAAATTGACATAACATCATTGACACGAATGCATAAAATTAGTATAACAAGGTGATACAGTAACAGCATACATGTACATAATATAATATCATGGGGCCGAAGTCCCGATAGACAGTTATTAAACATTTGGTCCATAGACGTAAGCTGTGGAAGAAAATAAGCTGTTGCATTGATAGACACGATAAATGCTGAGAAACACGGGCAAAAATATAACCATAATTAGGCAGAGGAATAAACAATGGTCGTTTACTATGATAACCGATACCAGGAAGAAGAGGAGAAGAGAAAAATAAAAGGGGGGGGGAGGAAAGGAGGAGAGGAAAGGGGTGTAAACTGAATAGGGAAAGAGTTGAAGGGAGAGGATAGAGCGGGGGTAGAATACTGGACGTAGGGCTACATTATATCTGTTGAGATATGTGAGTTAGGGTGTTGAACCGAATATACAATTATGAGAGTAACTTCCACTTATCCCAAATCTTTGAATGTAGGAGGGCTTTATTATTTTGAGTGAAAATCGGGAGTTCCATAAGATCGAGGTACGCCATAATCTTACTTACCTCACTCCACACAGGGGGGGTTATTTGTTTCCATAGTCTGGCTATCGGCAATTTAGCTGCCATAAGCAAGTATACGCTGAGGAAATCCCCAGGGCTAGACATAGTTTCAATGTGTAAATGAAATAGGATAGTTTGCGGGGCATTCCCTATGGAGGGATCCAAAATTTCTAATCTGCACACAATCTCATGCCAAAAGGATTGTAATGCGGGGCACTCCCACCATATGTGAGAAGGAGTTCCTACAAGGCCACATTCTCTCCAACATAGGGGAGAGTTTACCGGGGAGATTTTAAAAAGTCTGAGAGGGGTAAGGTGCCATTGCGTACATATTTTAATGTATAGTTTGAGCATTGTGATACAATGTAGGGCCTGCCTGGTGAGTGATATGGCTTTGGACCACTCATCCTGACCAGCGTGGAAATGAAGAGACCTCTCCTAAGCTATAATGTAAGCTGATTTGTAATATGTTGGGGAATTTAATATATCCCTATAGGAGATTGAAAGCGCATGCGGGGTTCTAATGCCATTAGTCCATCTCTTCTCCCAATCAGTTGGCTCTCGCAAAGGGCAATCCAGAAATCCCCAAGATTTCAGAAGGCTGCAAACTCTCCAGAATTCAAATTGCAATAGTTGTGGTGGGTTAAATGTAGCGTCGAATTGTGTCAATGAAATCAATCGCCCATCTAAAAACAAATCTGCTACATAGTGTATACCGCAGGCTCTCCATAGAGATGGATGGGAATCTCTGAGAGCCATGAGCAAGCCTGAGAAGGAATGGATAGGCTACAGGGAGTGGATTCTATCCCAAAGGCGAAGCGCATGCAAGATAACTGGGTTTTGGATTTTATAATAGGATCTGATGTGCTTGGGTAACCAGACAAGATCTATTAAGAGGAGTGGATTGGGCAAAGTTGCCTGCTCGAGTGTTTTCCATTTTCTCTGGGAAGCATTGTCATTCCAGGCAAGAATATGAGCTAATCTTGAAGCTTCAAGGTAGTAAGTCAAGTTAGGGGCGCCAGCACCCCCACTCAGAAGTGGTTGTTGCATGATTCTTGTGGCCACTCTGGGATGCTTGCCTCTCCAAACAAATCTATTACACGTCGTTTGGAACTTTTCAATAAGGGATTTGGGAATGGGGATGGGAAGAGCACGAAAAATAATTTTGAACGCAGCAATCCTACCTAACCAGGATATACAAGGGACGTTCCATTGATTAGCACATTTTTGGAATTGGTGGAGAAGTGGATAAAAATTGGTTTCTATTATGGTAGATATATTACTAGATAAATAAACCCCTAAGTGCTTAATTTTATGCCGGGACCAATTGAATGGGTATAATCGTTTTAAATCTGCGAGTTCATTATCTGTCATATTGATAACATAAGCGTCCGTTTTACTAATATTAAGCTTATAGAAGCTGAGTCGGCCAAAGTTCTCCAGTAGAGAGAAGAGAATTGGAAGAGAGCTTGACGGATCGTCTAGAAATATAGTCAAATCGTCTGCAAATAAGGTGGTCTTCTGCATTGTACCCGCTACCAAAACTCCTTTAATGTCTGGGTTCATTCTGATTGCCTCTGCTAGCGGTTCCATAGCCAAGGTGAAAATGAGAGGGGACAGTGGGCACCCTTGTCTAGTCCCATTGGAGATGGGAAAAACAGGCGAATGAAAGCCTAGGCCTCTAACTGAGGCAGAAGGCGCAGAATATAGAGCTGCAATACAAGAATAGAATCGTGGGGGGAGACCGAATTTGCGCAAAACCTCGAACATATAAGCCCAGCCCACCCTATCGAAGGCTTTTTCCACGTCAAGGTCCAAGGTTGTGCACGGAGAATCCGTTCTCCTAGCTTCTAGGTGAATATTAAGTATTCGTCGGGTATTGTCTGGTCCTTCCGTTCCCGGGGTAAAGCCCACTTGGTCCCAGTCGATTAAGGAGGGGAGAATCTGATTTAGTCAGGAGGCCAGGAGTTTTGCAAAGATCTTAATATCTGTGTTGATTAATGAGATAGGGCGAAAGTTTTCGCAAACATTGGGGGTTTTACCCGGTTTTGGTATAGTTACAAGGTAGCCTTCAAAAATTCATAAAGAAAGGAGCTAGAGTGTCTAGCAAGTGAAAATAGTCTGGTGAGCAAGGGTGAAAGTTGCGCAAGAAACGTCTTGTAAAAAAGGGCATTATAGCCTTCTGGGCCCGGAGCCTTATGACTTTTTAATGCTTTTACGATTTCGTTAACTTCAGTTATACTGAAGGGGAATCCAAGAAGGCTTTCTGTTCCTCCGATAAGGTGGGCAGGGACAGCGTGTCCAAGAAGTTCTGTATCTGGGATGCCGAAGGGGGAGTAACCTCAGTGAAGTTTTCTATATTGTATAAAGAGGAATAGTAGCTTGCAAAAGCATTTCCTATATCTGAAGGAATGCGGACTGTTCCCGTGGGGGGGGTTTAATGTAAGGGATTTGCGCCTCTGCGGTACGTTGTCTCAACTTATTAGCCAGTAGCCTATCGGCCTTGTTACCTTTTGCATAAAAGGTTTGTTTAAATTGTCTTATTTGAGTTTGTAGTCGTTTAGACTCCAGCTCATCAATCTGCTTCCTAATCTCATCTATACGAGCTAAAATCAAGGGGTCCAATGACGCCATATGTTTGGCAATGAGGTCCCGGAGTGTCACGTGTAATTGAGCTAAGGTGCTTCCCAGTTTCTTTTTATGCTCGGCCTTGAGTTTAATAAAAAGGCCTCTGACAAACGCCTTAAGGGAACCCCAAAGGTTATAGTCACTAACTGCGCCATTATCATTCGCTTTTAAAAAATATTCTATCTCAGATCTGAGATACATGGTATGTTCTAGAGACGAGAGGATAAAATCTGGTAATTTCCAAGAAGGTCTAGGTAACATGTGGTTGTAAGTTTTCATAGACATTTGTATTGGAGAGTAGTCCCTAGAGGAGGGATGGTGAGAGCGCCATGCATCAAATAGGTTATACTGGGCAATGAGATTGTTAAACTGTTTGGCTTTCGTAATTAAAGTGGGGTCACAAGGTTTGAGCTGCGGGGAGCGCCTATCTTGGGCAGTATCTAAGACCATATTAAAATCACCTGCTAATAACAAATTGTAGGTCTTGTGTAGAGATAGTAACCTGAAAAATTTACGGAGTGCTTGGATTTGACCTGTATTTGGGCCATAATAACTTGCTAAAGTGTACGGGACACCATCTAGTTTGCAGTTAACAATTAAATATCTGCCCTGAGGATCCCTGAATACATCTATCTTTTCATAAAGTAAGCTCTTATGTATCATGACCGCAACCCCCCTAGATTTTCCTGAAAAGGAAGCTGTCTCAATCACTGGGTAATTTCTAGAAACTAGGGGTGTGGGTGACCCAGCTACCCAATGCGTCTCCTGCAGGAATGTAATTTGCGACCTAGCATGAGCTAAATATCGTAGTAATCTGCTTCTCTTATTTGGGGTGTTAAGCCCCCTAGTGTTGTGGGAAGTGCAGGTAAAAGACATGGTTGTATGAGTCGACCCCGTCAGAAGGAAGGGAAAGGGGCAGGGCGATACGAGGCGGGGAAAGAGAGAAGAAGGGAGGAAAGATTTTAAAAAAAAAGGGGGGGAGGGGGGATAGATGGAAGAAAAGTGGATTGGGTAGAGGGTGAGAGGTGATAAAGGTATCGATTAGTAGGTTATTCCTACTGCGATAAAAAAGTTAATTCAATAAATATTAGAACAAATTTTCAATTTTTCTTTGAAAAAAAAAAAAAATCTTTACATATGCGGTATTGTCGAGAAAAAACGCTTAAGTCGTCCCCCACTTAAAGAGTGCACCTTATTAAGGGAAAAAGAAGGGGAGGGAGGTAGGTAGGGGGGAGGTGCTAGGTAATAAAAGAAGTAATGTTTTGTTAAACTATAACTTTTAGGGAAAAGATGCTGGTCGCTAAGGGTTACAGGGAAGTGGGAAGTGAGCGTGAGGCGGGCTGTAAGAAGTAGGCTTAGATAGCCATTTTGCCTGTCAAATGAAAAGTCAGAGTAGAAAAAGTGTAAGCAACAATGCTTAGGGATGGTTAGATAAATAAAAGGGAAAAAAGTGTGTGTCATATGCGGCAAAACATTGCACAACAATGAGCATAATAATACATCATCTGCTTGCGGGGAGAAAAACAGCAGCTGATAAAACGTATAAAACCTTCAACAGTTGAAAACACAACAAGGTATTATTAGCAATGATCAAGAGAGTGTGTGTCATATGTAGTAAGACATTGCACATCAATGAGCATAGCAATACAACATTTGCTTGAGGGAAGAAACTATAGCAGATAAAACATATATGCCTAGATTTAGAGTTCTGAATTAGCTGTCAAAAGCAGCGCTAAGGGGTCCTAACGCTGCTTTTGGTCGCCCGCTGGTATTTAGAGTCAGCCAGGAAAGGGTCTAACGCTCACTTTCAAGCCACGACTTTTCCATACCGCAGATCCCCTTACGCCAATTGCGTATCCTATCTTTTCAATGGGATCTTCCTAACGCTGGTATTTAGATTCTTGGCTGAAGTGAGCGGTAGACCCTCTACCGACAAGACTCCAGCCGCAAAAAAAAATCAGTAGTTAAGAGCTTTATGGACTAACGCTGGTTTATAAAGCTCTTAACTACTGTGCTCTAAAGTACACTAAGACCCATAAACTACCTATGTACCCCTAAACCGAGGTCCCCCCACATCGCCGCCACTATAATAAATATTTTTAACCCCTAATCTGCCGACCGCACACCGCCGCCACCTACATTATCCCTATGACCCCCTAATCTGCTGCCCCTAACATCACCGACACCTACATAATATTTATGTATAAGGTGATGATATTTTCAGCCACTCAATCAATACATATTTGTATATTCAGATAAATAAATTGCGAATGATTTTATAGCGAGCATGCTCTTTGAGGTAGAAAGATATGGGTCAGTTAGACTAAGGGTTGTGCCACAAGAGGCACTATCTTCGTGTATTACTAAACTAAACACATTCTTATTTGTGAAGGTAACAAATATATAATAAGACATCCTGGATAATAAACATTATAAACTAAGCAAACTGTTAATAACTACTAGAAAAACGGACATTTGAGATGGAATAAAAGAAAATTAAGGCATAAATTAGCAAATACTTATCAGCCAAAGTTCAATCGTGCTGAGCAGAAAACTCCATGGCTTCCTCAAAGTCCAGGGAAGAGTCTGGTCAATAATAAGTACTGATGGAGGAGATGTAAGTCATTATGAGCCTGGGGAGGCAGTTCTCCTACGATGAGGAAGAGCAGACCAGTCTGCAGCCTCTTGCTGATTATGAAAAGAGAGGCCCTTCAAACTTGGCGTAGACCATGTAGAGGTTTTGAATTTAGCATCTCTAGACTGATGCTCCGTTGAGGCGGCTTGGGATAGTCGGTCTGAGGTGAAAGTAGGCGCCTCAGTCGCCTTCCATTCTTCCGCTGAAGCTCTCGGTGGCATTGCTGTGGCGGTCTGTCTTTTGGTGAAGGTAATAAGTTCCACAGTTGCAGGAGTTCAAATCCTTTAGAAGCCTTTAGTACCGTGTACATTTGGTTATTCCTGAATATTAGTAGTTTGATGGGGTAGCCCCAGCGATATCTGATATTGTTATTTCTTAGAGTGGTGGTGATGTCCATAAAAGTCTTTCTTTTTTGGAGTGTCCTCATTGACAAATCAGAGAATATTTGTATATTTTTGTCAGGGAGAGCCGGTTTTTGGAAGTTCTTTGGATTCTTTCCTTGTGTAATAGTGTAGGCGAACTATGATGTTGCATGGCTGATCTTCAGATAAACCCTTAGGCTTTAGTGAATGATGGGCTCTATCCATTAGATCTTCCGCCTCAGTAGTTTTAGGGGCCAACAAGTGAAATAATTCTTTTAAATATGGCTGGAGATGTGAATTGGAGACAGACTCCGGCACACCCCGGATCCTGAGGTTATTTTGCCGGGATCTGTCCTCCATGTCACCTATCTTGTCTTCCACTACTTCGAAATAATCTGAGAGAAGTTGCGTGAAACTAAGGATGTTTGACTGTTCGGTAGATAAGTCCTTGTGTCTTCTTTCCAAGGTGTCTATACGTTCATTTGTGGACGAGATTTCTTTCTTTAACTCAGCAGTGGAGGTGGTTAGTTTTGCTGCAAAGGAAGCATGGTGTTTATCCAAAAGTGATTTTAGAGACTCCATTATGAAGGTGGGGGTAACATTTGTGTTTGTAGCTTGTTGCATATCCTGCATGGCTGACAAAATTAGTTTAGAGGCCTCTGATCCTGGTGAATCTGGAGCATCTGTTTCATTGTGGGGCCCTGTAAAATTGGATCCAAAATGATATATTACTGTTTTTTTTGGAGGATAGGGCTGCTTATTGTTCTTCTTCCATGCTGTGATAGATATAAGTTAAGTTGCCCAAGTGAAGTATATAACAGGAGCAGATGGTCAACTGCGTGAGGTTCAATGAAATGTTCACATAAGACAGCACATTGCAGACAGCACTGTGTGGGAGACAGGCAAAATTGGCTAAAAATTGTTTATTCCATCATTGTAGTCAGAGGGGTAAGAAAAAGAGAAAAAAGAAAAAAAACAAAGCCAGCTAGCAAGGGGTAGGCAAGTTAGTATGTCAGCTACTGAAATATGCTTATTAGCTTGCTTGTTTGCCCTTTCCCTGCCCCAGACTGTTGTGGCTCTGTATACTGCAGCAGCTGTCTATAGCAAAGTTGGTGTCTGAGATGGGCAATTTGCAGCCTTATATGTAGTAGTGGCTTAACAGAGTCCCAAGAATTTTGCCGCTGCTCAGGGCTGAGAGTATAAATGGGAAATCCTTTTGAATGTCACCCCGACCCTTAAGTGTGGTGTTAAGTACCTTTATGGCCCAGGAGAATGGCGTCCGTCTTTGCAGAGGGCTGCACCCTGTGAGCAAAGGTAAAAGTGGCTCTATTGAGGTAGGGAGTCACTGGTGCACAATTCAGTCAGCAGGAGGGCTTGATGTGGTAAGCAGAGGTAGCGACAAATAGAGAGGTAGGTGGCTGTAGGACCGTCGCTCTATATACCCCTTACAGGACTCCACGTGGTGCGCAGGCTGATTTCAATATGGCGCCACCTCTAACTAAACTGCGGCTCTTGGGCAGAAATACAGCCCACTCTTGGCCACAATGGTTGAACAGTTCTCGGAGGCTCCCAACTGTCAGGGCAGGTGGAGTAGGGAAGGAGCTCAGTGACCGCTAAGTGCCCCAGGTCGAGTCAGGCGTTCTGGCACTTCTGTAAGAGAGGGTTTTGCAGGTAGTGTGCTCAGCCGCTGTTGTGAGCAAATGCCTAGCGGTAAACTGCCGTAGGGAGCCTTGAGACGGCCGAACAATGCACCTGATATATGACCCTATCTCAGGGGGTATTTAGAGCGCACGAGGGGGATAAATAAGGGGTAATTTAAATTTACATGTGGTTATTAAATAAATCAGAGTGGGAGCTTGAAGATATGCGACCAGCTTCTCTCCTAGTTGGCTCCGCCCCGCCATTTTAAGGCTCTGGCTGCGCTTTTTTAATACATTGGCCTCTAGTTATCAATGTCTGTCGGACCTGATCCGACAGAGCGGATCAGGTCCAACAGACATCGTTGAATACGGCGAGCAATACGCTCGCCATATTCAGCATTGCACCAGCAGCTCACAAGAGCTGCTGGTGCAATGCCTTCCCCCTGCAGAACAATGGGCCACCAGCAGGGGGTGTCAATCGATCGGGTTGATTTCCGGCGATGTGTGTCCGCCTGCTCAGAGCAGGTCTTTGTGACCGCTGCTTCATAACTGCTGTTTCTGGCGAGCCTGCAGGCTCGCCAGAAACACGGGGCATCAAGCTCCATACGGAGCTTGATACATATGCCCCATTGAGCGCAGTTATCGCTCAAGCAGAAAAAAAAAAATAGTATGTCACTGGCGCATATATTGTTAACACTTCATGTTCATCTTCAATATTTATACCACATTTGTAATTATGCTTGTTCTTGACCTCAATAAAATAAATACTGTAGAAAACGGATCAAGTACATAATGTGGTGCTAAAGGACAATATGTCCATTATAAAGGCTATAGCTAAATGAAATAAAAAGACAATTATTAATAGTCTGATTTTCATGTCAAATATATCTCTGAAAATTGTTATAGACAGGTATATATCTGTGTACATTATTATGCTGTGATATGAATACCAAGCTAATCTGGAGCCAATATGGGATGTCAGTCTCGTGTCAAAGTATATTTTGCTGCATATTTGTTTTTATCTATGTAATATAGATTTCATGCCAATTTAAATTAAAAACACAAAGATAGTTGTTTCGCCTTTTAAATCATGTCTACTAACTGCTACATGAAGGATAGTATATACTGTGCTGGAAAAACGTGTCAGTATTGGCATGCAAAAAGGTGATAAACAAATCCATTATATATTGAGCAATAGATAAATCTTGACCCAGGCAGGTGTAAAAATATGTCTTGCAACAAATTCAAACAGCATGAAGTGCTTTTACTGTTGTGAAGGACTCTGGGTACTGTCATATAAATACACAAAATGTACACAAAACGATGTATCAACATGGTTTCTGGGATAAAAATTGCATTATCTACAGTATTGTTTTCCTTTTTTTTGCACAGTATTGTCAGGAAGCATTTCCGTTTTCCAAGTGACTGCTGCCACTGTGCCACAATCTGTCCTCATTTCTCAGACAGCTAAACCCTTTGACACTGTGGTTTTTTAATTAAAATTACATTAAGGTTAATCAGCCAAACAGAGGCTACAGTGGTAGAAAGGGCCAAACACAACCTGCAATGGGCATTAAGGCTGCCAAATCCCTAACAACATGTGAGCAGATGCTGTGTTGATTCTTCAAATTTAGTGCTGTAAGGAGCCAGTTGTGCTTTATGTTCAAGTATTATAATATGACTTAAATAAATGCAGTAGATATGATTTTATCAAGCATCTCATGGCCTATATATATATATATATATATATATATATATATATATATATATATATATATATATATATATATATATCATGTTATATTATTATTTTATCATGTAGCTAAGCAATTATATTAAAATAAAGTATACAAGGTTTGACTTTTTAACATATTGTTATTTTGGTTGTACAAGCAATCGCACACAGATACTCTCACACACATACTTTAAACACAAACACACATACTTTTTATTTTAATTTCAGTAATGATGAGCTTTATTCATATCTGAGTTGACTGTTTCAAATGAGCAAACATACGACAGCAGTAAAGATTGAAGAACATTCTAGTAATGACATTCTTGTTGGCTGAAAACATGACATTTTATAAAAGAGATTGATCTTTAATAAGCAAAGCTCACAACATTTCTAGTGCATTCATTTGCTTCCATTCCATGAACAGTATCAGATATGTATAGAAATTTATATTTCATAATAAAAAGTACATTATTGTCTAAGGGAAGAACATAAAGTGGCAAGGAAAAGTATGTGAACCCTTTTGAATAAGTTGTTTTTCTGCATGAATTGATCATAAACTTTCATCTCATCTTCATCAAAGTTAAAAGTATAGACAAACACAATGTGCTTAAGATAACAACACACAAACAATTATAATCTTTAATGCCTTTATTGAACACATCGCATTAAACATTCACACACACACACAATGCTGTTGAAAAAGTGAACACTTGGGGGCATATTTATCAAGCTCTGTATGGAACTTCTTTACATCTATTTGTGTTTCCAATTTGGGTGCTCCATCTCTACTTGTATATATTTTTCAGCCTAGATGCGATAGTTATTACTTATAGCCCGGCTGCGAAACCTACATTGCTATTTGTGGGCGTTTTACTCACTCTATTTGCTTAGAGCCTATCATTAGCCTTGTTAGTTTTCACACACCCTGACTGTCATTTTCTCCCTGTTTTGAGGCCCCGCCCCTTTATGGCCAGCGTATGTCAGCGTCTCACCACCATTATGGAGATGCGTGTGCTGCAACCAAATGTGACCATTAATCCTTTGAGTGCTAAGCACTTTCCCACCTGGGTGCTAAGATTTTTTTAATGTTTTTGAGCAATTTTTTTAAAACTATTTTTTTCACCCCAAGACTTACACTGTTGGAAAGGTTAGGGATTACCTTTACAATGGTGGGTCTTGGGGGTCTGTAGCTGCTTAGATGCCTGAGATACAGGCTTCTAAGCAGCATGCCCCCTGCTCCTATACTTAACATTGTTAAGTATAAATAAAGTTGCGCGGTGACATCATCACGTTATTGCGCGTGATGTCACCACGCAAAACGCGAAGCACCGGCGATGCCTGTCACTCTACAGGCACAATTGCCGGGGTAGGAGCTGGTGGTAGCCCCCAGATCTCCCTCAAGGTGGGAGAGTGCTAGTGACGGCTCTGAGCCATCATTAGCACCAGAGTGGGAAACTCTGTGATGGCTCAGAGCCGGCAATAGCACTTAAAGGGTTAAGACACTGGTAACTTACAGCTTTAACACGCTTGTATATATATATATATATATATATATATATATATATATACAGGTAGCCCTCAGTTTATGCCGGGGTTAGGTTCCAGAAGGAATGGTTGTAAATCGAAACCGTTGTAAATTGAAACCCAGTTTATAATGTAAGTCAATGGGAAGTGAGGGAGTTAGGTTACAGGCCCCTCTCAAAATTGTCATAAGTGACACCTAATACATTATTTTAAAAGCTTTGAAATGAAGACTTTAAATGCTAGACAGCATTATAAACCTAATAAAATAATCACACAACACAGAATATATAATTAAACTAAGTTAAATGAACAAAAACATTTGCTAAACAGCATTATAAACCTAATACAATAATTACACAACACAGACTTCACTTGCATTTTTCTGCAAACAGTTATTTCCATGCATTCCAATCTGGACTGAGTTATAGACAGGGAGATCTTGTGCCTTTGAAATCTGCTTGATAGCTCAGGTCTGGTTAAACTGATTAATTTCAGCGTGCTTGGCTTTGCTGCAACACAAGCAGACAGCTCCACCTACTGGCTATTTTAATACATTCACTGCTTCTCAATGCTTTTCAATAGCAGTCACATTATTGGAAAAAAAGGTTGTTATTCTGAAACAGTGTAAATTGAACCGTTGTAAAACGAGGGCCACCTGTATATAGATTCTCTACATACACAGCCTCTAATACTGGTCCTTAGTATGCTCCATACGTCCCATATTGCTGCATATATTGCCTTTTATTATATCTGATTTTCTCCCTAATACACCCTAAGTTTTCACTTTGTGATACAACGGTTGAAACACCATACACGCTATGCTATAATAGGCTTTTCCTGTGTTTCTTATTATGACTTGGTTTTTATTTTTTATTTTTTTATTGTTTTCTTTTCTAATCCTAGATATGAGGATTATTGATGGTTATGCTATTAGATTTAATATATACTTATATAGGATTGATGCCATATGCTATAGTTCTGTTTTGTTATAACTGCTTTGAATATGGTGCAAGTAATTACACTTGTGCACATATGTTTTGGGATGGTAATTAATTGATTGATTTATGTTTCACACTTGTACATGATTTAGGGTGTGTCCTTAACCACCAATCAGGTGGCTCTATTTGCGATTTGTTGCACTAATGAGGGGAGGATTTTTTTTTGACTGTGTATCTGTATAAATATTTTTACTGCTCACTTTGTATTTGTCTGAAGAAACAACCAGTCCTGTGGTTGAGAAATGTGTCACAGAATAAAGCGTTCTACTTTTTATTCAAAAGATTGGAAGTTGCCTTAGTTCTTTATTTCAGTGTATAACCGACACAGAAATTCAACTGACATTCCTAACAGCCGTGCAGCAGCTGAAAGGCGGTCACGACGAGGGGAACCGGTCCCAGGGTACTAGCCACTGATGAGTGCTACCGACATTCCTAACAGCCATGCAGCAGCTGAATCAAGAGGCGGTCACGATGAGGGGAACCAGTCCCAGTGTACTAGCCACACTGTTAAGTGCTAGTAGGCAGATTTGCACTGGTCATAGTACAGTGCCACTTAGTCTGGTAAGCGCAATTCTTAACATCATACCTCTACCTGCTAAACTGAATTACGCTATGAGGCGCCCTCTTCTTGTCTTTATCTTTTAAACAGTTTACCCCACACTCCGGGATCAAGAGGAGCAGCCTTGATCCATAACACCAGCTACTATTGTTGCCTAGGATTATATCATTCAAGGCTAAGTTAAAAAAACAAAAATCACCACGATATATCCATTTGAAAACCATATTGGTACACACTTGTTTTGAGCATATCAGAACTTTCAACATTTTTGTCTAGCGCGCCTTTTTGTTTCCCCTTCTGGGATACCATATATATATATACAGTGGGACTTCGGTTAACGAACGACTCGGTAAACGAAATTTCGGTTTACGAATGAAAATTCTTTAAAAAAAATGCCTCGGTTTACTAATTTTTTTCGCAATACGAAACAAGTGTCCCGGTTTTCCCCTCGGTTTATGAATTTTTTTTGCAATACGAAACAAGTGTCCCGGTTTGCCCCTGCATACTGAAGTGTGGGTAGCAGTGTGGAGGTGTTGGAGAGGTTTTGGGAGACATTTGCAGCAAGTTGTTGAGCCTTTTGTAGCCATTTGCAGCAAGTTGTTGAGCCTTTTGGAGCCATTTGCAGCAAGTTGTTGAGCCTTTTGGAGCCATTTGCAGCAAGTTGTTGAGCCTTTTGGAGCCATTTGCAGCAAGTTGTGGAGCCTTTTGGAGCCATTTGCAGCAGGTTTTGGAGCCTTTTGCAGCAGGTTTTGGAGCCTTTATTTGACTTTTTTCTCACTTCCGGAACGCATTAATTGGTTTTCAATGCATTCCTATGGGAAAAAGTGTTTCGGTTTACGAATTTTTCGCAATACGAAACCTCCCGGAGAACAAATTAAATTCGTAAACCGAGGTCCCACTGTATATATATATATATATATATATATATATATATACAGTATATATATATATATATATACTAGTCCTAAAGCCCCCATGTACACGGGCCATTTTTTGCAGTACAGCGGTCCCACCCCTTGCTCTCTCTTCCCCCTCTATTTTGCTCTCTCTCTTTTGATCTCTCTCTCCCCTCTCTTTTGCTCTCTCCCCACCCTCTCTTTTGCACTCTCTCCCCACTCTTTTGCGCTCTCTCTCCCCCCTCTCTTTTGCTCTCTCTCTCCCCCCTCTCTTTTGTGCTCTCTCTCCCTCCTCTCTTTTACTCTCTCTCTCTCCCCCCTTTCTTTTACTCTCTCTCTCCACGCTCTCTTTTGCTCTCTCTTGCTCCCCCCTCTCATTTGCTCTCTCTCTCCCCCTCTCTTTTGCTCTCTCTCTCCCCCTCTCTTTTGCTCTATCTCTCCTCCTCCCTTCTGCTCTCTCTCTCTCTTCCCCCTCTCTTTTGCGCTCTCTCTCCTCTCTTTTGTGCTCTTTTTTTGCTCTCTCTCCCCCTTCTCTTTTGCTCTCTCTTCCTCCTCTCTTTTGCTCTCTCTCTCCCCTCTCTTTTGCTCTTTCTCCCCCTCTCTTTTGCTCTCTCTCCCCCTCTCTTCGCTCTTTCTCACCCTCTCTTTTGCTCTCTCTCTCCCCCTCCCTTTTGTGCTCTCTCCCCCTCTCTTTTGTGCTCTCTCTCCTCTCTTTTGCTCTCTTTCTCTTCCCCTTCTCTTTTGCACTCTCCCTCTCACCTTCTCTTTTGCCCGCTCTCTCTCTCACCCTCTCTTTTGCTTGCTCTCTCTCCCCCTCTCGTTTGGTCTCTCTCCCCCCTTGCTTTTGGTCTCTCTCCCCCTCTCTCTTTTGGTCTCTCTCCCCCCTCTCTTTTGCTCTCTCTCATTCCCTTTTCTTTTGCACTCTCTCCCCTCTCTTTTGCTCTCTCTCTCCCCCCTCTCTTTTTTGCTCTCTCCCCCCCTCTCTTTTGCTCTCTCTCCCCCTATATTTTGCTCTTACTCTCTCCCTCTCTCTTTTGCTCTCTCTCTCTCTTCCCCTTATTTTTTCTCTCACTCGCCCCCTCTCTTTTCATCTCTCCCCCCTCTCTTTTGATCTCTCTCACCCCCTCTCTTTTTCTCTCTCTCCCCTCTTTTTTGCTCTCTCTCTCTGTCTCCCCCTCTCTTTTGCCTTATCTGTTTCCCCCTCTCTTTTGCTCTCTCTCTCCTCCTCTTTTGCACTCTCTCTATAACCCTCTTTTGCTCTCTCCCCCTCTTTTGCTCTTTCTCCCCCTCTTTTTCTCTCTCCCTCCCCTGTATTTTGCTCTCTCTCACCCCTCTTTTTTGCTCTCTCACCCCTCTCTTTTTCTCTCTCTCTTCCTCTTTTGCTCTATATCTCCCCTCTTGTGCTGCTCTCTCTGTCATGCAGACACTTAGACAGCCTTGGAAGCTCCCACTCAGCCCTGCCCCATCATGTTTAGACTACGACCCTTCAATACAGTCCCGCCCCTTCATGACCCCTTCATGCCCAGCTCTGCCCATTCATGATGCAGCTCTGCCCCTTCATGGCCAGCTGGCTCCGCCCCTTCACAGATTAGGTGCCAGCAGCCAGCCCAGGTCAGTTTGTTGAAGGCCAGGTATGTTTGTCCTTGTGCAGTCTCTACTGTGCATGACAGCTTCGGACAAACACACTTAGCCTTTTATATTATAGGATAGGTCTAAATATATATTTGTGTTAAAAAACATCATATACAGTATATGTGAAATATTCATATTTTCATGTCGGGTTAGCGCACTTCAGAAATTGCAATCGGGTTTTCACGCGAGGAGGGTGTTAGATTTTTCCCCCCTCTTTCGCACTCCATTGAAGTCTATGGGGGGGAATGCATTAACGCAGTAGTGATATTCTAACTTTTTTGGGGGGGGCATTGGGTTAGCACGTGAGCGAAAACTTTTTACGTTCAACTGATAATATGCATGGTATCCGATGCACGCAAAAAGTCAAAGTCGAGTGTATTTAACACTATATATATATGTAGATGACAAGTAGTGGTGGTCAGCAGCAAGCAGAGATCTTTATCAAGAAAACTGTAGCTACCTTTAAGTAGCTGTGCATCCTCTCCCTAAAAAGGTATACTACTTAAGGAATTTAAACTTTAGTTTTCCATTCCCTGTTATCCCATTAATTTATACTCTTCACTTCTCCCGACTTATTTTTTTTTAATTAATAATAATAAAGACAGACACAAAAGTTTGGCGTTAGAAAAGGTCACTTATTTATTAATTAAACTGAATTATGCCTTTATGGCAGTATCATGATTGATCCTCAAAATGTCAATCATAATAAATCAAATCAAAATCATAAATCAAAATCAAAATTAAATGCACTAGCATTGAATAGAAATATGCGGTCCACGTAATTATTGACAAATAGCAGGCTGAGAGATCTGCAGATTAGGAGGGCAAAATGAGTTTGACCGACAGACCACCACTCAATGACCCCGTAGTCTATGGACCTCCTACCCACGTGCAAGGCCGCAATATTTACCGGAGCATGTATATGAATGACAGTCCTAACCATGCTCAATTACTTGCAATCAACCAGCTCTGACCGACAGACCACAAGCTGATGTCATGCCACATGGTATCATGGCCCATAAGGGGTGAGAACACGGGCGGTCTTATCTTGAATGGCACAATCAGCACAGCATTTGCCCCTATCCGTGTTGTTCTGATCACTCCATACGATGTGACCTCTTCGTTTTGGCAAGCCTTGCTTATATCTTGGGAGAGTGGGAGGGAAAAAAAGACAAAATAATTTTTCTGCCATAGCATGGTGTTTATCAGCTTATATCCCCTATGCAACCCCTCCTCCTAGTGACATCACACATATTAATTAATCAATCCAGGAGAAGCATGACCAGCTGAAACTGTATACCTGGCTTACTCACCCACTCCTTATCTGGCTTACCCAGCTTTTAACAATGCCTTAGCTTAGAACAACAAACCACACCTTACTTCCCTTTGCTAACAAAGTAAATTCCTTAAAGGGACACTCAATCAAAATTAAACTTTCATTATTCAGATAGAACATGTCATTTTAAACAACTTTCCAATTTACTTCCAGGGCCGGTTCTAGGATTTTTAGCCACACAGGCAAGGATAAATTTTGCGCCCCCCCCCCCCCCCCCATTACATACCATACAATACTGTTGTTGGTTTTTACAAAATGTTACAGAGATGTGCTAAAAGTATTTTACCTATAATTATAGAAAATATAATTTCCCATTACCCCATAAAATCATACTGTTAATCTGATTTTTATAATTATAATAGTTAATTGATTATTTTACAGTTATTAAATTTTAAAGGGACATTAAACACCTTGAGATGGTAATATACAATAATAAATCATATGTATATAAAACAAGTCTGCAATATACTTTCATTTTGTCTCCTTTTCATGTAATTCCATTCTGAAATTGTGAGCTTTCAATTCCTGTTATAAATGAAAGTGCAGAACACTGTTATATTCCCCACAGCTATTGGCTGCACACTCTAGTGACCTATTGATTACTGTCTCTAATTGGCCACAGCAGAGAAGGTAACCTAAATTACAACATGGCAACTCCCATTGATTATAGACACTAAAACTTAAATTAAATAAATTATTCCCACTGCCTTACCTTATCCTCTGAAAACAATGTCCTCTAAAAACCTATTTTAGGCAGCCACCTCAGCTTCCTTATTTACTTTCCCTGCACAAATTTCCCCCGATAAAGCTACGCTATAAAAAAAATTGAAGCAAGGTAGCCCATGGAAATGAAACTCAGATGTTTTTGTCTACTTGTACACAGGGAATGTGGATAAAGCTGCAATTTGGGTCTTTTTTCTTAGACAGAGCTGCTTTCTTGATTCTACAAGAGGACCTTGGAAAAAAGGAGAAGAGTGACTATATGTCTGCTATCTAAGGTTTCCCCTTCTGGTTTCACAGAGGAATTTCTTGTATTATTTTTAAAATTGACCTTTATTGCCAATAGAGTGCTATAGTTGAAATAATTTTTTTGTTGGCTAAAAAGGGAGGAAAAAAAGGAAAAACAAAAGAGGGGGAAAAAAGAATACTAGGTGAGTTAATGTTCTTTATACTAATGGCATATATTTTAGGAGCTGCTTACCCTGACTTCATCTAAGATTACTTATTTTTAGTTAAAACTACATTACCAAGGTTTGCACTGAGTTCTATTAGAGCAACATTAGTTCATAATTTGTTTGATTTACTATAACTGGGCTTTGTCATGAGCTTTAATGACTGTTTGACTTTATGCTCTTCTGTATCTCCGTATTATTTATTTTTCCCTCAATAAACAAAAAAAGATGATTTTGCAGTATTTGAAAATAACAAATGCACAGATATCTCAAAAACTTTACACTGAAAACATGCAGGACTTTTTTAGGGATGATTTAAAAGGGTAATTTTAATTTTAAGGATGCAAATGCTCTCACCCCCTGCTTTACTTATATGGGCATAGGTTCCCTCAACTGAAAGAAGGGGAATTTATTTTGCTGCTGTAATTTTCAATGGTGATCATCTATACCATTGACACCTCAAATATTTTTTGATATGCGAAATGGGTGCTCTTTCAAAACCCATATATCCCCACATTAGCACACTTCCATAGGCTTCAATGGGAGCTTCGTTTTCATGCCGTCATGTACGGCAAACCACCTAGCACAGCACAGGGGGCAAATCATGCAGAGTTGGGCATACATAAATAAATATATATGTATATGGTTATTTAAATATATATTTATATGTTTATATGTATATATACACATATTAACACATAAATATATATGTATATAACCATATATGTTCAATAGGTAAGAACTCCTATAGCTGAAATCACTGTGAAATCCACTCACTAAGGAAAGAAATCAGCCGGTGTTTCGCCAGCTGGAAAAGCACACCAACCACACCATGTATAACATAGACAAGGAGGAATCTTCCAAGCGTGTGGGTAGCCAAAGTATCAAGGCAACAATACCACCATTGCACTAGTATAAAGTTTAAAAAACTCAAAAATGTATTGGCAAAATGTAAAACTTTCATTTTTCAGAGGACACAAACGGAGGAGTGTAGGTAATGAGAACACAACCTACGTCATCCGACGCATCTTTGAGAAATCACTGTGAAACCCACTCACTGAGGATAGAAATTAGCCAGTGTTTCGCCAGCTGGAGAAGCACGCCAACCACAGCGTGTATAACATAGACAAGGAGGAATCTTTCAAGCGTGTTGGTAGCCAAAGTATCAAGGCAACAATACTACCATTGCACTAGTATAAAGTTTAAAAAACTCAAACATTTACTGGCAAAATTTAAAACTTTCAGATTTCAGAGGACAGAAACGGAGGAGTGTAGGTAATGAGGACACAACCTACGTCATCTGACGCATCTTTGAGAAAGCGCCATCAAGGCATGAAAAGCATCACCTGACGTAAGTTGTGTCCTCATTACCTACACTCCTCCGTTTCTGTCCTCTGAAAACTGTAATAAATGTTTGAATTTTTTAAACTTTATACTAGTGCAATGGTGGTATTGTTGCCTTGATACTTTGGTTACCCACACGCTTGGAAGATTCCTCCTTGCCTATGTTATATAACCATATACATATACATTTATAGTGAAAACACAGTCCCCATTTACAACCATGTAAAGGCACTTTCATTTTTTTCTAACACCCTACATCACTTTAACCCCTTATAACTGCTTTGTGCATTTTTTTTATTAAAAAATAAAGATGTTCATATTTTTATTTAATGTTACTCTACTGTCTTCTTTATTTTGGGGGCACTTGGTACGACTTTTCTTATTAACCAGACATCTGATCTCTGGTTAATGACTTATAGTGCAAAGTGAGACTGCAACTTGCGGTCACATTAACCCCTTAATGACCGGAACATTTTTCAATTTTCTTACCCTTAATGACAATGGATATTTTTACATTTCTGTGGTGTTTGTGTTCAGCTGTAATTTTCCTCTTACTCATTTACTGTACCCACACATATTATATACCGTTTTTCTCGCCATTAAATGGACTTTCTAAATATACCATTATTTTCATTATATCTTATAATTTACTATAAAAAATTTTATAAAATATGAGGAAAAAATGGAAAAAACACACTTTTTCTAACTTTGACCCCCAAAATCTGTTACACATCTACAACCACTAAAAAACACCCATGCTAAATAGTTTCTAAATTTTGTCCTGAGTTTAGAAATACCCAATGTTTACATGTTCTTTGCTTTTTTTGTAAGTTATAGGGCCATAAATACAAGTAGCACTTTGCTATTTCTAAACCACTTTTTTTTCAAAATTAGCGCTAGTTACATTGGAACACTGATATCTGTCAGGAATACCTGAATATCCATTGGCATGTATATATTTTTTTTTAGAAGACACCCCAAAGTATTGATCTAGGCCCATTTTGGTATATTTCATGCCACCGTTTCACCGCCAAATGCGATCAAATTAAAACATTTTTTTCACTTTTTCACACATTTTGTCACAAACTTTAGGTTTCCCACTGAAATTATTTACAAACAGCTTCTGCAATTATGGCACAAATGGTTGTAAATGCTTCTCTGGGATCGCCTTTGTTCAGAAATAGCAGACTTATATGGCTTTGGGGTTGCTTTTTGGTAATTAGAAGGCCACTAAATGCCGCTGCGCACCACACGTGTTTTATGCCCAGCAGTGAAGGGGTTAATTAGGGAGCATGTAGGGAGCTTGTAGGGTTAATTTTAGCTTTAGTTTAGTGTAGTAGACAACTCCAAGTATTGATCTAGGCCAATTTTGGTATATTTCATGCCACCATTTCACCGCCAAATGCGAGCAAATAAAAAAAACCTTTAAATTTTTCACAATTTTAGGTTTCTCACTGAAATTATTTACAAACAGTTTGTGCAATTATGGCACAAATGGTTGTAAATGCTTCTCTGGGATCCCCTTTGTTCAGAAATAGCAGACATATATGGCTTTGGCGTTGCTTTTTGTTAATTAGAAGGCCGCTAAATGCTGCTGCGCACAACACGTGAATTATGCCCAGCAGTGAAGGAGTTAATTAGGTAGCTTGTAGGGCGCTGGCAGGGTTAATTTTAGCTTTAGTGTAAAGATCAGCCTCCCACCTGACACATCCCACCCCCTGATCCCTCCCAAACAGCTCTCTTCCCTCCCCCACCCCACAATTGTCCCGCCATCTTAAGTACTGGCAGAAAGTCTGCCAGTACTAAATAAAAGGAGTTTTTTTTATTTTATTTTTTAGAAAAATGTATCCTGCTGTAATGGAGCCCTGCCTTAGCCCCCAACCTCCCTGATCCCCCACCAAACAGCTCTATAACCCTCCCTGCTACTTAATTGCCGCCATCTTGGGTACTGGCAGCTGTCTGCCAGTACCCAATTTGCCCCCAAAAATATTTATAAACTTTTGCCCCCAAAAATATTTATAAACTTTTCTGTAGTGTAGCAGCCCCCCCTCAATAGCCCCAACCCCCCCAGATCCTTTTATATATATATTTTTTAATGTTCATGTTAATGTTTTGAACTTTTTTTTTTTTTTCATTGGTGTCAGTGGCTAATATGCGCGAGCGCCCCCAAGTGCACACGCGTGCCCCCCCACGTGCACGCGCCCCCCACGTGCACGCGCGTGCACCCCACGTGCACGCGCGCGCCCGCACGCTGCCGCCTCCTTGCTTCCCTTCCCCCCGGAACATAGCACCATTGTTACCGGTGCAGAGAGGGCCACAGAGTGTCTCTCTCTGCATCAGAGGCTTGTTAAAAGGTATTGCAGGATGCCTCCATATCGAGGCATCACTGCAATACCCTGAGAGCTGCTGGAAGCGATTGCGATCGCTTCCAGCACTCTCTTAAACAACTGACGTACCAGGTACGTCCATGGTCACTAACTGCTAGTTTTTGCAGGACGTACCTGGTACGTCAGTTGTCATTAAGGGGTTAAAGGGACAGTCAAGTCCAAAAAAAACTTTTATGTTTCAAATAGGGCATGTAATTTTAAACAACTTTCCAATTTACTTCTATCACCAATTTTGCTTTATTCTCTTGGTATTCTTAGTTGAAAGCTAAACCTAGGAGGTTCATATGCTAATTTCTTAGACCTTGAATGCCGCCTCTAATCTAAATGCATTTTGATAGTTTTTCACCACTAGAGGGCATTAGTTCACGTGTTTCATATAGATAACATTGAGCTCCTGCACGTGAATTTACCATGGAGACAGCTCTGTTTGGCTAAAATGCAAGTCTGTCAAAAGAACTCAAATATAGGGGCAGTCTGCTGAGGCTTAGATACAAGGTAATTACAGAGGTAAAACGTGTATAATTATAACTGTGTTGGTTATGCAAAACTGGGGAATGGGGAATTGGTAATTAAGGGATTATCTATCTTTTAAAACAACAATAATTCTGGTGTTGACTGTCCCTTTAACCAGCCACTTGTAATGGATAGTTATTTAACATGCGCCTTTAAACACGCAAATTTGCCCCTTTACAGGCGCACGTTAACATAGCGCTCCACTAGTAATCTGGCCCACAGAGGTGCATGAGACCACGTTGCAAAAAGATTGATAGCTGAATGCCAAAAACAGACTATAACTTTTCTAATGTATTTGCTGTATGAGGGGAAAATAGCTCAAGAAGCCACAATCCCCTTAAGACATTACATACCACATGCACAAAGCATACTTCAACTGAAAGGTTTATTTACTTTTAAATTAAGGATCTTTTGCCCCTCTGGGTAGCATATGATTTAATGGGAAAGGCAATGACCTGTCAGTCAGGATATGTTTAGGATGCTCTTGTGTTTGAATGGGACCCTTAAACCCCATCTAAGTAATTAAATGGGCACCATACACATGGAACAACATCATAAGGGACTGGGTAGCCCATCTTTTATCCCCTGCAATATATAGAGACTTCTCATACCACTAATTTGAAAAATAAAATATTCCTTTTTAAAATGGGTTGTCATATGTCTGTCTAGCTGCCAGGTGATTGACATAATAATGGCAGTGGCCCTATTTAGGGGCAGTCTAGGCAACTCTATCACTTACCATCTGCTGATCTTATAAATGTATTATAACCTGCCTTACTCAAATATGGGGTTTCATAATAGTCAACTGATCATAATAACAATGATGTCCCATCAACATTTTCTTTTGTAATTAGTGAAAGGATTTATATATCCTCATTTTTCTTTGCAAGAGCAAATCAGGTAAAAATAGGTAACATTTTATAAAGACCTGTATAGCAGGATTTTTTTCTTGCAAGGAACATCAGTACACTGACCAAATAGGATGCCATCTATGAAATTAGTATTTTGTGTAATTTAAAGTGTATCTAATTTTCTGTTTAAGGTGAACATTGATGCAAATTGGCAAAAATTAAATAAATACATAAGTAATTAAAATGTAAATTCTAATTTTCAGTGACATATTATCACTGGAAAAATAAGGCAAATAAAAGCTAAAAATTAACCCAAAAATTAGAAGAAAAATATTTAGGAAAAAATGATTTTTATTTATATTTGTTTGCTTGTATAACATAATTTGTCACTAAATATTTTAATGTGATATATTTTTCTTTGGTTATTTATTCACATCTGTATATCACCTACCCAAACAAGAAGAAAATAGCTAAGATATTTTATGACAAAATATTATTTTTTATTTAAAAAAAATACTTTTGTACCGTACCTATTAATTTATTTTAATTGCAGCATCATTTTTGCTAAAAAATCTATTCTAAGAAAAAATCAGTTTAGTGACAAAAAAGTTTATTGCAAAATGTCAAGCAACATTAAATATCAACTTTTCATGGCATAGATTGAAAGAGTTAGTTTTATTATTCTATTATATTAGGCACTGTCAACATCTATAGTGATAAAATGTCAAAGTGACCCCAAGCTATTTCTGAGATTATGGGTTTTGTACATATATTAAATCAGTCTTGTTTTGTCTAGAAGTGATATGAATTTAGATATCACTATGACTAAAGACAACTGTTCTACAAATGCACTGTCATATTTAGATATTCAGTCATTTGAAGTATGGAAACAAATGTTGGCTTCTGGTGTCAATAAGGTAAATAAAACTGTAAATGAACAATTGTTGCTATCTCAGTTTCTAAATACATTTTGCTGAAAATATATTTATTAACGTAGAATGTTTTTTTTCCTTTGTTTTATTTGTTGACATGTAATTTATCGTAATTAAACAAAAAGTAATGAAAATAATTTTAAATTGGTCACAAATTAAAAAGAAACAAGTGTGCTATAAACTTGAGTAAATTAAATCCTGGGATTCTAAAAAAACAAAAAGTGGGACACCAAATTTGTATAAATGAAGAAAGTGTTTGGGTAACTATAGAAGCTGAAGGGAAACAGGTGTTTAGAATAGGGGTAATATACAGGCCTCCATTACAGGATAAAACATCAGATCATCTATTAATTGATGAAATAGCCAATGACAATGAAGGGCAAGGTTATAGTAGTGGGGGGACTTTAATATGTCTGATGTAGACTGGGAAGTACCTGTTGCTAAATAAACTAGAAGTAAGTATATTCTGTAATCTTTACAATGCGAATCTCTTGAACAACTAGTAAAAGAACCAACGCGTAAAGGAACTATATTAGATTTTGTATTTACAAACAGTGATATAGTATCTGAACTTAGGCTTTAGTGATCATCATTCTGTATGGTTTAATATTCAGGCAAAGGTACTGTGCAACTATAGTAAAACAAAAGTTTTAGACTTTAGAATGACTGATTTTCTTAAATGGATAAATACCTAAATGAATCTCTAAAAGAGGGGGCACAGATTACAGGAGTATAAGAACAGTGGGATATTTTAAAAATGCTATTCTAAATGCCACTAAAACTGGATTAGGCTGGTTTGTAAAAATAAAATAAAAAGTAAACAATATTGTTTTCAAGAAAAGTAGCACATGCAGTTGAGACAAAAAAGACAGTCTATAAATAAATCATACTCACTGGCTCAGAAGAGAATAAGGAAAAATGGAGAACCCATAAAAATATGACAAATCAGTTAATCAGAAAGGATAAAGCTGATGCAGAAGAGAAAATAGCACAATCTGTAAAAAAACGATGACAAAACCATCTTTAGATATATCAGTGAAAAGAGAAAAACTAACAGAGGGATAGTAAGATTCAACAATGATGATTGGGTAGTGAAAGGAGATAAACACATAGCATACTGTTTAAATTAAATAATTTCTTTTGTTCAGTCTTTAAAACAGATGGTAAAGATATTGAGATTATATTAAGGGATGTTACTTTAAAGATAAAGTGAATAGTCACTGTTGTTGTTGTTCCAAAAGACTGTACAACTGCCAGTGTAGTTCCTCTTCATAAAAAGTGTAGTAGGGAAGATTCTACTATCTATAGGCCAGTCAGTTTGACCTCAATTGCAGGGAAATTAATAGAAACTCTTATAAAGGAAAGACTTGTGTCTTACCTTCAGACAAACAACTTAGAAGACAAAGGGCAGCATAGTTTCACTGCTGAAAGATCATGTCAGACTAATCAAATTGATTTCTTTGACCATGTAACTAAATTAATAGACAGAGGAGGAGCGGTAGATGTTGCATATCTAGACTTTAGCAAAGCATTTGACACTGTCCCACACAACAAACATATTCACAAAATATATTGCCTTGGAATAGATGCTAAGATTGTTAAGTGGGTAGAATGCTGGCTTAAGGATAGAAGGCACAGGGTTTCAATTAATGGAGTACATTTAAATGAGGGGTCAGTTGCTAGTAGTGTTCCCCAAGGGTCCATTATTGGGACTGTTTTGTTTAACATGTTCATAAGTGACATTGGAAGTGGGCTTAAAGTGAAGGTAAACTTTGATGAATGAAAGCCCGGTTTTTAAAAATACTATTTTAAAACAGGAGCACTTTCATTCATCAAAGTTTAGAAAGCAGCCGTTTTGATTAAAAACTTACCTTTGTTTTTTTCACAGCCCGAGCAGCTTCCCCCACCTGGAGATCCTCTCTTCACACGTCATTGATGACTAATCCGGCTTCCTCCAATCACGGCATGGCCCCAGGCAATAACTGTTTTTAATAGTATTTTTAAAAAACAGGCTTTCATTCATCAAAGTTTGTCTTCACTTTAAGGGGAAGGTTTGCTTGTTTGCTGATGATACAAAAATTTGTAACAGAGTTGAGGTTCCAGGAGCGGTTGACCAAATGAACAGTGATATTACAAAACTGAATGACTGGGCAAATAAATGGGATCTGAAATGTAATATTAGCAAGAGCAAAATTATGCATATAGGATCCAAAAACCTAAAGGCTAATTATAGTCTCAATGGTACATTACTGACTGTAACTAAAGAAGAACAGGACATGGGAAAAATAGACTTGATGGGCCTTTTTGGTTCTTATCTACCATCAAATTCTACGGGGCCTATCTATCAAGCTCCAAAAGGAGCTTGATGGCCCGTGTTTCTGGCGAGTCTTCAGACTCGCCAGAAACAGCAGTTATGAAGCAGCGGTCACAAAGACCGCTGCTCCATAACCCTGTCTGCCTGCTCTGAGCAAGTGGACAGGAATCGCCACAATTCAACCCGATTGATTACGATCGGGTTGAATGACACCTCCCTGCTGGCGGCCAATCTATTAAAATTATGGACATTTGTAGTTGAAATTCTCATTTTTATTTTTATTTTTCATTGGGCAACATTTGCTTGCATTAGAAATCATCCCAATTTTCAACCACCTTATCTTTCATTGATGCCACTGGATTTTTAAGGATCTTGCATATAACCAATGTATTTTCTTTGTATTTTTTATTATTATGGTGGTATATAATAGTGTAACAAACAGAATTATTAAGTTTAAATATTAAATTTGATACTCAATTTCCATTTCTTGACATTATGGAAACTCCATCCTTATCATGTAGAAAGTTTTTTCAGAACAAAATGGCAAAGGATAGTAAAGGAAATGTTTCAAAATCATTGTGCTTACATTTTAAAATTGACAAGAAGATATAGTATAATGCTTAGTGATGCCTTTAATAATGCACTTTTGATTTAAGTATTATGTTATCCACAAAGTTTAATGAGTGAAAGAATATCAAAGTCCATATTCCTATAACGTTATGCATTTGAGAAAACAATGTGGTGCCAATTCTAAACATTCAGCATTCTTGTGCAAAAACTATGTATGACAGTCCTAGTGATTTGTTTATTCCTTTTTGTAGCTTTAATATTTATTTAATTCCTTTCGTATTTAAATTGATTAGATAAACACTATGTAATCCTAGTTATACACATATTTTTTTTTATAAAAACAGGGGTATCACAAGGTTTTTAAGGATTTTTATAGGCCATGATGGATGTAAAATATATGTAGCCAAAGAGAAAGCAAAGCATAGAAGTTAAATAATTTAGTATTGATGATGAATGACTAATGTGTTAATTTTTTTTTTCTTAACTATTAATTACAATTCATAATGTGTGGGAGTTACCATTTCATACCATTTTGATTAATTATTTAATTTAATAATCAGAAAACCTAATACAAATACGTAGTTATAACAGTAAATTAACACTACAAGGATTGTATTCATTTGTATACCTAGTTTAAAACTGTGAACTGGGTTATATTTTTTCATGGAAATATGGTTGTTTGTTAATATGCAAACTGAACATGTGCAAAAACTTTTACTTTGAAAGTTATTCTAGCCAAGATATTCTACTTAAATCCAAGTTAAAGAGTTAAGAAAATATACTTGAAACGTGTTTATTGATGGTTTGAAATACTTTTGTTGAATTGTCTGCTTGCAAGGTATACCACAATGACCCACAATGTTTTTCACCCACAAATATATTACAGAAGCTTTCAAATGGATTGGAAAGGATGTGAAAAAAACATAAAAATTCATAAGATTCTGGGGATTCTACTGGACTAGATTTAAATTCTATGTTGGAATAAACACATATTTTACTAAGTAAACTTGTATTTTGGCAAAATGTCATACGTCTACTCTCCAGAACAAGGGAACTCACGTGAGTGAATCCTAATTCCTACTCTGCAACATAGTACTATAATAATAAAGTATAGTTTAAGTATGTATGTATTGGGTACTTGTAAAGCGCAGCTAATGACCTGTAAGGGTCTCAAGATGCTGCTCATTTTATCTAATTTTATCAAATCTGCAACCCTTGGATTGCTACAGAGCTCAGCCACAGTGCCTTTAAGCTGAGCTATCTGTCCAGCTATAGTGGACACTGTCTAATGGAATTTCTCTAGCACTCTTATAAGTCTTGCATGCATTCAATATGGTTATAGCATCTTAAAACATATATGTAAAGACATTTAAATGTGGTTAATTACATACTATTTACAGTGTATGCCATTTTTACATGCATATATTAATTTGTATACTCGTGGTTTTTTATTTTCTAAATTGAACATATAATCATAAGTGTTATTTGATATGCACTTACCTTATAATATTGTCAGTAACTAACAGAAGGATACATTCCAATAATTAAAGGGACATTTAACACTTTGAGCTGGTAATATAAAATGATAAATCGTATATATATTAAAAAGTCTACAATATACTTTAATTTTTTATTTTGTCCTCTTTTTCTGTAATTCCATTCTGAAATTGTGAGCTTTTCAGTTCCTGTTAGAAATGGAATGGCAAAACACTGTTAAATTCCACACAGTCATTGGCTGCACACTCTAGTGACCTATTTATACCAATTCCTAATTGGCCACTACAGAGAAGGTAACCTAAGTTACAACATGGCAGATCCCATTGTTTTATAGACACTAACGCCTAGATTTAGAGTTTTGTCGGTAAAGACCTGCGGTGCTAACGCTCCTTTTTTTTCCAGCGCTCCCTTAAGCCAACGCTGGTATTACGAGTTTTTTGAATGGCTGCGTTAGCCTCAGAAAAGTGAGCGTTGAGCCAAATTTAGCTCCACTTCAACCCTCAATACCAGCGTTGCTCACGGTAGCGGTGAGCTGGAAAAACGTGCTTGTGCGCAATTTCCCCATAGGATACAATGGGGCTGAGCTGGCTGAAAAAAAAAAACAGCGTTCAGCTCCTAACGCAGCCCCATTGTTTCCTATGGGGAAACACTTTCTAAGTCTACACCTAACACCCTAACATGAACCCCGAGTCTAAACACCCTTAATCTTACACTTATTAACCCCTAATCTGCCGCCCCCGTTATCGCTGACACCTGCATTATATATTAACCCCTAATCTGCCACTCTGGACACCGCCGCCACCTATATTATAGCTATGAACCCCTAATCTGCTGTCCCTAACATCGCCGACACCTATATTATATTTATTAACCCCTAATCTGTCCCCCCCAATGTCGCCGCCACCTACCTATACTTATTAACCCCTAATCTGCTGACCGGACATCGCTGCCACTATAATAAATGTATTAACCCCTAAACCGCCCACTCCCGCCTCGCAAACACTATAATAAATTTTATTAACCCCTAATCTGCCCTCCCTAACATCGCCACCACCTACCTACAATTATTAACCCCTAATCGGCCGCACCCAACGTCGCCGCTACTATAATAAAGTTATTAACCCCTAAACCTAAGTCTAACCCTAACCCTAACACCCCCTAACTTAAATATTATTTAAAACAAAATAAAATTTCTATAATTAACTAAATTAATCCTATTTAAAACTAAATACTTACCTATAAAATAAACCCTAATATAGCTACAATATAACTAATAGTTACATTGTAGCTATTTTAGGATTTATATTTATTTTACAGGCAGCTTTGTATTTATTTTAACTAGGTACAATAGCTATTAAATAGTTCATAACTATTTAATAGCTACCTAGTTAAAAAAATTACCTGTAAAATAAATCCTAACCTAAGTTACAAATTCACCTAACACTACACTATCATTAAATTAATTAAATAAATTAACTACAATTATCTAAGCTAAAATACAATTAAATAAACTAACCTATAGTACAACCCCCCCCACTAAATTACAAAAAATAAATAAATATTACAAGAATTTTAATCTAATTACACCTAATCTAAGCCCCCTAATAAAATAAAAAAAAAACCCAAAATAATAAAATTCCCTACCCTAAACTAAATTACAAAGTAATCAGCTCTTTCACCAGCCCTTAAAAGGGCTTTTTTTTGCGGGGCATTGCCCCAAAGTAATCAGCTCTTTTACCTGTTAAAAAAATACAAGCCCCCCCACAACATTACAACCCACCAACCACACACCCCTACTCTAAAACCCACCTGATTCCCCCTTTAAAAAACCTAACACTACCCCATTGAAGATCATCCTACCTTGAGCCATCTTCAGCCAGCCGGCCACCGATGGGACAGAAGAGGACATCCGGACCGGCAGAAGTCTTCATCCAATCGGGGCAGAAGAGGACATCTGGACCGGAAGAAGGCTTCATCCAAGCGGCATCTTCTATCTTCATCCATCCGGCATGGAGCGGGTCCATCTTCAAGACATCCGACGGGTCCATCTTCAAGACATCCGACGGGTCCATCTTCAAGACATCCTCCACTTTCCACAGCCGACGACTGAATGAAGGTTCCTTTAAATGACGTCATCCAAGATGGCATCCCTCGAATTCCGATTGGCTGATAGGATTCTATCAGCCAATCGGAATTAAGGTAGGAAAAATCTGATTGGTTGAGTTAATCAGCCAATCGGATTGAAGTTCAATCCGATTGGCTGATTGGATCAGCCAATAGAATGCGAGGTTGGATTGAACTTCAATCCGATTGGCTGATTAAATCAACCAATCTGATTTTTCCTACCTTAATGTTGAATTGTCTGCTTGCAAGGTATACCACAATGACCCACAATGTTTTTCACCCACAAATATATTACAGAAGCTTTCAAATGGATTGGAAAGGATGTGAAAAAACATAAAAATTCATAAGATTCTGGGGATTCTACTGGACTAGATTTAAATTCTATGTTGGAATAAACACATATTTTACTAAGTAAACTTGTATTTTGGCAAAAGGTCATAAGTCTACTCTCCAGAACAAGGGAACTCACGTGAGTGAATCCTAATTCCTACTCTGCAACATAGTACTATAATAATAAAGTATAGTTTAAGTATGTATGTATTGGGTACTTGTAAAGCGCAGCTAATGACCTGTAAGGGTCTCAAGATGCTGCTCATTTTATCTAATTTTATCAAATCTGCAACCCTTGGATTGCTACAGAGCTCAGCCACAGTGCCTTTAAGCTGAGCTATCTGTCCAGCTATAGTGGACACTGTCTAATGGAATTTCTCTAGCACTCTTATAAGTCTTGCATGCATTCAATATGGTTATAACATCTTAAAACATATATGTAAAGACATTTAAATGTGGTTAATTACATACTATTTACAGTGTATGCCATTTTTACATGCATATATTAATTTGTATACTCGTGGTTTTTTATTTTCTAAATTGAACATATAATCATAAGTGTTATTTGATATGCACTTACCTTATAATATTGTCAGTAACTAACAGAAGGATACATTCCAATAATTAAAGGGACATTTAACACTTTGAGCTGGTAATATAAAATGATAAATCGTATATATATTAAAAAGTCTACAATATACTATAATTTTTTATTTTGTCCTCTTTTTCTGTAATTCCATTCTGAAATTGTGAGCTTTTCAGTTCCTGTTAGAAATGGAATGGCAAAACACTGTTAAATTCCACACAGTCATTGGCTGCACACTCTAGTGACCTATTTATACCAATTCCTAATTGGCCACTACAGAGAAGGTAACCTAAGTTACAACATGGCAGATCCCATTGTTTTATAGACACTAACGCCTAGATTTAGAGTTTTGTCGGTAAAGACCTGCGGTGCTAACGCTCCTTTTTTTTCCAGCGCTCCCTTAAGCCAACGCTGGTATTACGAGTTTTTTGAATGGCTGCGTTAGCCTCAGAAAAGTGAGCGTTGAGCCAAATTTAGCTCCACTTCAACCCTCAATACCAGCGTTGCTCACGGTAGCGGTGAGCTGGAAAAACGTGCTTGTGCGCAATTTCCCCATAGGATACAATGGGGCTGAGCTGGCTGAAAAAAAAACAGCGTTCAGCTCCTAACGCAGCCCCATTGTTTCCTATGGGGAAACACTTTCTAAGTCTACACCTAACACCCTAACATGAACCCCGAGTCTAAACACCCTTAATCTTACACTTATTAACCCCTAATCTGCCGCCCCCGCTATCGCTGACACCTGCATTATATATTAACCCCTAATCTGCCACTCTGGACACCGCCGCCACCTATATTATAGCTATGAACCCCTAATCTGCTGTCCCTAACATCGCCGACACCTATATTATATTTATTAACCCCTAATCTGTCCCCCCCAATGTCGCCGCCACCTACCTATACTTATTAACCCCTAATCTGCTGACCGGACATCGCTGCCACTATAATAAATGTATTAACCCCTAAACCGCCCACTCCCGCCTCGCAAACACTATAATAAATTTTATTAACCCCTAATCTGCCCTCCCTAACATCGCCACCACCTACCTACAATTATTAACCCCTAATCGGCCGCACCCAACGTCGCCGCTACTATAATAAAGTTATTAACCCCTAAACCTAAGTCTAACCCTAACCCTAACACCCCCTAACTTAAATATTATTTAAATAAAACAAAATAAAATTTCTATAATTAACTAAATTAATCCTATTTAAAACTAAATACTTACCTATAAAATAAACCCTAATATAGCTACAATATAACTAATAGTTACATTGTAGCTATTTTAGGATTTATATTTATTTTACAGGCAGCTTTGTATTTATTTTAACTAGGTACAATAGCTATTAAATAGTTCATAACTATTTAATAGCTACCTAGTTAAAAAAATTACCTGTAAAATAAATCCTAACCTAAGTTACAAATTCACCTAACACTACACTATCATTAAATTAATTAAATAAATTAACTACAATTATCTAAGCTAAAATACAATTAAATAAACTAACCTATAGTACAACCCCCCCCCCCCCACTAAATTACAAAAAATAAAAAAATATTACAAGAATTTTAATCTAATTACACCTAATCTAAGCCCCCTAATAAAATAAAAAAAAACCCCAAAATAATAAAATTCCCTACCCTAAACTAAATTACAAAGTAATCAGCTCTTTCACCAGCCCTTAAAAGGGCTTTTTTGCGGGGCATTGCCCCAAAGTAATCAGCTCTTTTACCTGTTAAAAAAATACAAGCCCCCCCACAACATTACAACCCACCAACCACACACCCCTACTCTAAAACCCACCTGATTCCCCCTTTAAAAAACCTAACACTACCCCATTGAAGATCATCCTACCTTGAGCCATCTTCAGCCAGCCGGCCACCGATGGGACAGAAGAGGACATCCGGACCGGCAGAAGTCTTCATCCAATCGGGGCAGAAGAGGACATCTGGACCGGAAGAAGGCTTCATCCAAGCGGCATCTTCTATCTTCATCCATCCGGCATGGAGCGGGTCCATCTTCAAGACATCCGACGGGTCCATCTTCAAGACATCCGACGGGTCCATCTTCAAGACATCCTCTACTTTCCACGGCCGACGACTGAATGAAGGTTCCTTTAAATGACGTCATCCAAGATGGCATCCCTCGAATTCCGATTGGCTGATAGGATTCTATCAGCCAATCGGAATTAAGGTAGGAAAAATCTGATTGGTTGAGTTAATCAGCCAATCGGATTGAAGTTCAATCCGATTGGCTGATTGGATCAGCCAATAGAATGCGAGGTTGGATTGAACTTCAATCCGATTGGCTGATTAAATCAACCAATCTGATTTTTCCTACCTTAATTCCGATTGGCTGATAGAATCCTATCAGCCAATCGGAATTCGAGGGACGCCATCTTGGATGACGTCATTTAAAGGAACCTTCATTCAGTCGTCGGCCGTGGAAAGAAGAGGATGCTCTGCGTCGGATGTCTTGAAGATCGACCCGCTCCGCGCCGGATGGATGAAGATAGAAGACGCCGCTTGGATGAAGCCTTCTTCCGGTCCGGATGTCCTCTTCTGTCCCATCGGTGGCCGGCTTGCTGAAGACGGCTCAAGGTAGAGTGATCTTCAATGGGGTATTTTTTTTTAAGGGGGGATCAGGTGGGTTTTAGAGCAGGGGTGTGTGGGTGGTAGGTTGTAATGTTGGGGGGGCTTGTATTTTTTTTTACACTTAAAGAGCTGATTACTTTGGGGCAATGCCCCGCAAAAAGCCCTTTTAAGGGCTGGTAAAAGAGCTGATTACTTTGTAATTTAGTTTAGGGTAGGGAATTTGATTATTTTGGGGGGCTTTTTTATTTTATTAGGGGGCTTAGGTTTAGGGGTTAATAACTTTATTATAGTAGCGGCGACGTTGGGTGCGGCAGATTAGGGGTTAAAAGTTGTAGGTAGGTGGTGGCGATGTTAGGGAGGGCAGATTAGGGGTTAATACAATTTATTATAGTGTTTGCAAGGCAGGAGTATGGCGGTTTAGGGTTTAATACATTTATTAAAGTGGCGGCGCTGTCTAGTCGGCAGATTAGGGGTAAATAAGTGTAGGTAGGTGGCGGCAACATTGGGAGGGGGCGCAGATTAGGGGTTGATAAATATAATATAGGTGATGGCGATGTTAGGGAGAGAAGATTAGGGGTTCATAGCTATAATGTAGGTGGCGGCGGTGTCCGGTCAGCAGATTAGGGGTTAAATAATTTTATTTTAGTGTTTTTCGATGTGGGGGGCCTCGGTTCAGGGGTTCATAGGTATTTTATGGGTGTTAGTGTACTTTGTAGCACTGTAGTTAAGAGCTTTATGTTCCGGCGTTAGCCCATAAAACTCTTAACTACTGACTTTTTTTATGCAGTAGGAGTCTTGGCGGTAAAGGCTGTACCGCTCACTTCTTCCAACACTCGTAATACCGGCGTTAGGCAGATCCCATTAAAAAGATAGGATACGCAATTGACGTAAGGGTATTTGCGGTAGCCAAAAGTCCCAGAAGAAAAGTGAGCAGTACACCTGTACCTGCCAGACTCGTAATACCAGCGGGCATTAAATAGCAGCGTTAGGACCCCTTAACGCTGCTTTTTAAGGCTAATGCAGAACTCTAAATCTAGGTGTAAAACTTTACATTTATTTTATCAATATTTAGACATCTAATGAAACTTTAAAAAATACATCTACTTGTTATTCTCAGACTAATCTTTTCTGTTAGTGCATCATACTTAGTGCTTAATGTCCCTTTAATTAAAGCTTAGAAAATGTTTTATGTACAGACTATAAATTGTACTAGTGAATTTTGTATAAAAGGATTTGTTTTTCTAAAGAATTGATCAATACCACAGTTTTAAGTTTTAAAGCAAATATAACTATATTTGATTTATTTCCTATTTTTTAATCATTACTGTTATTCTCAATTGCAATTTTTCTCCATAGTGTTCTTCCATTTACTACTGAAATATTTTATTTTGTTATGTTGCTGCTGCTGTCTGATTATGAAGATTTAAGAAAAACAACACATTTTTGATAACTTCTCATAAAAAAAAATATATAGCTTATTTAAAAACAACCCAATGTGTACTCCATAATATTAAATAAAGTGTATTATAAAATAAATTAATATATAGGTTTCATTTTTTTTTGCAGTAGTAATTTTATTGAATAAATATAGATTTTACCCTGACTTTTCATTGTAGTTCTGCCTGCACTGGGCACTCAGGAGGATGTGATTGAACTGATGGATATAGCAGATGATGGTTCCTTTAACTAATGTGTAAGGAACCCTGCCAGGAAAATTTCATGTCTACATCTGGTTAACCAACATCCTAGAATGTGGAAGCAAATTAAACTGGAGCCCCAGGGGTCAAGTGACCATAATCTGATTAAATTGGATATAATCTGTAAACCAAAGCAAATTAAAATATGTGTAAAAAGGATGTGTTTAGACTAGCAAACACTAAAATGTGAAAAGTAGTTAGTCAACTAGATTGGAAATTTAACCTAATTTGTAGCACTTCTAATGTAATCGTAAACGTGTTATATACATTTTCAAAATATATTTTAATAAATAAATGAAATTGTACTATATTATTATACCTTTCTAAAAAAAGGCTTATAAAACCATTTGTGTAAAATATTACATCATGCTCTTTTCTGAAGATGACTCACTTTTGATTAAAGAAATGGACCAGTAGAACAAAGTGTATATCTAATAATAGGCTAAAAAAAAATATTACAATGTATAAATTAAATCATAATATTTTATTGAGTTTTTAGAAAATTAAGGTTTTCTTTATACAGACAGGCTTTTCAAAT
This sequence comes from Bombina bombina, assembly GCF_027579735.1. Lineage (NCBI taxonomy): Eukaryota > Metazoa > Chordata > Amphibia > Anura > Bombinatoridae > Bombina > Bombina bombina. Next base: position 408,105,844 of record NC_069503.1, on the reverse strand, counting down.
GTAGTGTTTTAAGATGCTATAGATTTGAGGTCATATTTTACAAGTGATCATATCAACTTGCAACTGTAACATTATCTTGCAATAAAACTGAATACATTAGCACAGAGGTGGGGAATTAATATCAAATTCGACAGTTTGGATCAGGTCCGACAGACCTCGCTGAATGCGGAGAGCAATACCCTCTCCGTATTTAGCATTGCACCAGCAGCTCTAATACACTTGTAATTTTCTGATTATTTTTTTTTACATTTACTTTGTATTTTGTAAAATTACATTGTACATTAAAATAAGATATTACTATCAACATTAAGGCACCCACTTTTCATAGTGTGTTTGGACCAGGTTCGCAGATAGGGTATCTCTCAGCATGCCTTCTGGGCTCAGCTGACAGAATTTAACATTCCATGAGCAAATGCTCATGAAGCCCCACAACCAATGGGTCCAAGATGTTTGACATCCACAACCTCTGTTGTTACAGAAATATTAAGCATTAGTTATAAAGAGCTTCATTATGGGGGTGGTTAAATACAAAGTTTTTGTTGCATACTTTAAACAAGAACTTTACTTCATAATTTATATTTGAAGTTGCTTTGAACTACATAATTATTCCAATATTATTGTTGTAATACAAATAATGCATGTAATCCAATCAATACCCAAACCTATATTTTTCTATTTGAATATACTTTGTCTATAATGGAATGATTTCCCAAATGATGGATAGTGGTCTCTTTTGGACCATGTTATATATAATTGTCAGACAAGGAGGAATATCAGGGGAAAAATAGAAAGTGCCACTTTTGGACCCAATATATGTAATAATATATAAATAAACCTTCTTCAACATAATTGAAACTGGTCAAGGACCTCACACAGATTTATTGCTGAGTAATAAAAGGGATATATTTATAGATAGGCCACTTTTGGACCTCAATATTTTAAGTTGAAGCAAGCAAATCAAACAACCAGAAGTAGCCATTCAAAGAGTCTACTACAGGTTTGTTTGATTTGTTTGATTTAACTTAAGATATTGTGGTCTAAAAATGGCATCTCTCACTACTGAACACATAATAGGACAATCTGCTACTTTCAATTATTAATATAAAAAAATGGAACCATATAGAATGCCTGAATATTATGAGTTTTATCACAGTCACGGCTGTAAAGAGTCTTAAAGGAATGTAATACTACTCTTTATGAGAGAGTAATAATAAACAGTCTCTGTTGAAAAAGGAAAAAGAAAACCATCAAAAACCTTGACGACCTTCTGGTCGAGCAGGAATACTACTTAAGTGCTTTGATGTAGACTGTTTTACAGAGGCCCCTGTAAATCTGGAAGTGTGTCTCCAACCATCAATGTGGTTCTTATAAGTGAAGTGACAATATTCTACAAAGCACCCAACATTTAAATAACTTGAAACCTGAACAACCCCTATCGATTTGAATTACATTTTTTTTACTTTATGTTAAAGGGCCATTATAGTAACAAACATCACATGCACTCATTTGTTAGAGCATTTAATTGTATCACTATTTTGACCTTGCAACTGTATGTGTTTAACCCCCACAAATTGGTTAAATCATTGGTAAGTACCACTCGGGAGTTGCAGAGAACTGCTGGCTCTGAGCAGAAACTGCCACAATTAGCATTGATAGTCACAACACTGTTGCCTGATGAAAGGGCTCACTGTTTTATAACTTGATTTTATTAAAAAAAAATTATTTATCCATTTAGAATTGGGCGAGATTGGCTGCTCTGTTATACCCTGGTGTGTCCTAACCTGCCTAAAGCCAAGAATATTTTGGATCAACAGGAATTTGTGAGGAGCTCACCGGAGTGACTGTGATAACCGGCTTGCCTTGCATGCACTATTTATAGTATAGTGCCAACTAAAAGTGTGAGTTACCTATTTGGGATTGTTTACACTGCTGTTATACATCTGCCACACATTCTGCACTATGAGGTGCCCTTTATGCTTTTCATTTTACAACACTGGGTCTTTCTATCTATAATTGTTAGGAGTGTGGAATAGGCCAACTCCCCCTTGAATCCAAGATGGTACTGACTGCACAAAATATTACCTACAGTAAAGTTTCACAATCACAGTCTCTGCTTACCTTTTTGACTCCATGTTGGTGCAGTGGAAGATTTATGTTTCAATACACCCAGTAATGTGCTTTTGTGACAGCACAGGTTATTGTTTTACATAGATGCTAGAAATAGGTACACTGTCAGAAAAAAGGGTATGGTTGGGGTCCGTTTGTGAACACATAGGGTACAAGTGTTTTGGTTGTACCCTCAATGGATAATAATTACACCTTAAGGAACTAATATGTACCATTTAGAGGTAAATAAGGTACAAATATGTTTCCAACTGTCAAAGGGTCCATGCCTGCATCATTTAATCCCCCCAAAAAGGTACAATCACTTATGTGACTAAAATGTTGAGGGGGGTGGGTGGTTCAAGGCTGCCAAACCCTGCAAGTCCATATAATTTGTGCACCTAAATGATTAATTGCACACATAACTGGCAGTCACCCAAAATCAATTCAACATACATAGTGTACAGAATAAAATAATTAATGTTCAATGGTTGTTGGTAATAAGCAATATGTGGGCAAATCAGCAAAAAATACTTAATAATCCCTATTTTCAATGATACTGTGTTGCTGGTTCTAAATACCACACAAGCATTAAACATTTTAATGTTTTTTATTTTGAGCATCACTATGATAACTCTTAAATATAAAGCAAATGTATTAACTACAATTACAGAGAATATTTTTAATTTTAAAATCTATAAAATAAACAAGAGCTGTTTAAGAACCTGTCTTAAAAAAAATAAATAAAAAAAAATTGTAACCATTCCTCAGTCACATACATTATTGTAACATGCTATAGCACCATCTATTGGTTGAAAATTCCTTGACATGTGTAACACAGCTCCCATCTATTGGCAGAAGGTTAATCACCAAAATGTGTACTGAGGAAATAGACTCATTTGCATATATTTTGCATAGAGTGATAAATCAATGTATGGTTATAAGTTTTATCATTTATCCCTCCCCTGAAACTCCCTTCCTTTCGTTAGCATTACATTTTTATTATTATGTTGTTTTCTATATGTTTTCTATATATTTATGTTTTATGTGGCATGTCACCCTAAGTTAAATTGTCACGCCGTGCCGCTCAGGCTGTTGCCAGGGATGCGGCGGTTGTTGCTCTGGCTGTTGCCAGGGAAGCGGCGGTTCCTGTGAGCATGCAGCGATGACATCATCATTACACATCTTTCCCCTTCTGAAGCCCGTCCGGATCTCCTGTGGCACGAATCCTGCGCCTATGTAAGTCTGTCACTTACTATCTTCACTGCCCAAGTATAGGTGTTGATTAGTGTGCTCCTGGGTATTGTATTGCTTTATGCTGGACTGATATATTGTTGCTGAACGCTGCTTGTCTGACCACTCTGCCTGCTTAACCCCTGAACTGCTGGATTGCTATACTGTTGCTGAACTCTGCCTGTCTGCCAATCTCTGCCTGCTTAACCCCTCAACTGCTGAATTGCTATACTCTTGCTGAACTCTGCCTGTCTGACCACTCTGCCTGTTTAACCCCTGAACTGTTGGATTGCTATACTGTTATTGAACTCTATTAACAAGAATAGACTATACAGGCTAAGTAAACCTGATAGTCTTAAAGAAATGCTTATGTTGCACTGTGAACAATGGATTGTAGTAAATAATTCGGTAGATTACTGGAACTTGTGGTTGAAAAAGAATTTGTGTCATCAAATTAAAATATAACCTTTATTAGTTTTATCTATAAAAAAGACAGCATAAATAGTGTGTGTATGCTACCCTGGAGAGAGTTAAAAACACTCTCTGTTGATTATATGATACTTAGCTTGTTTGATATCACTGATATAGAATACTTGGTAAACCAGTTTTAAGACCGAGTTTATATTATAGGTGTATCTGTATATTTATCTATCTAAGGACTGTGTGGCCTAATATCTGGCCAGTCCTAGAGATTTTCCCAAATGGGTATTTATATATGGTATACCTATTATACTTAAACTTAATGGTTTTTATAGATAAATAGGCTTTAAGGCACTGTGAACATCAATGTCCAGTTATATAGCCAGTATACAGTGAGCTAATACCAATGTATGCACTTGCAATAAAATATCTGTGGAGACTGGGAGGTCTGGAGGATTACCTATGTGGCAGTCTCTATATTGTATCACCACCACTTGATTATTGCGTTAACTTAGCAAATCTGATTGATATTAATTAGGTTCAGTATGATTGTGCACATAATATTGCATCAAGAGATAAGTTCGGTTACACAGGTGCAGCTGTTAACCATTTTTTAAAAGCTATGGTAAATAATGATAGCTGCTGCTTGAGCCTGTGAAAAACAGACTTGTTTTTTCTGTCACTCAGTTTTGACTGCAGTAGTATTACAACGTTACTAAATTACAGCTTGTGTCTAAATTTTTTATTAACTTAGTAATGACACCTGTCAGTTGTATTCTTTTTATGGTAGTGTACGATATTGTGTAGACAAAATTGTCTTTAAAACGTAATCCCCCAGATATTGTATTACCCACTCGTTATCATATTATGTTATGCAAGTGCAGCGGTTACCCATTTTTATATACTGGGATAAATAGTAATAGCTTCAGCTTAAGCCTGTGAAAAGCCACAGGTTACCAAGTACTAATTAAGAAAAGTTTTTTTTAAGCTAAGATATTATTTCTAATTATTACAACAAGAGAGGCAGTTAAAAAAAAATAATATCTTAGCTTAAAAAAAACTTTTCTTAATTAGTACTTGGTAACCTGTGGCTTTTCACAGGCTTAAGCTGAAGCTATTACTATTTATCCCAGTATATAAAAATGGGTAACCGCTGCACTTGCATAACATAATATGATAACGAGTGGGTAATACAATATCTGGGGGATTACGTTTTAAAGACAATTTTGTCTACACAATATCGTACACTACCATAAAAAGAATACAACTGACAGGTGTCATTACTAAGTTAATAAAAAATTTAGACACAAGCTGTAATTTAGTAACGTTGTAATACTACTGCAGTCAAAACTGAGTGACAGAAAAAACAAGTCTGTTTTTCACAGGCTCAAGCAGCAGCTATCATTATTTACCATAGCTTTTAAAAAATGGTTAACAGCTGCACCTGTGTAACCGAACTTATCTCTTGATGCAATATTATGTGCACAATCATACTGAACCTAATTAATATCAATCAGATTTGCTAAGTTAACGCAATAATCAAGTGGTGGTGATACAATATAGAGACTGCCACATAGGTAATCCTCCAGACCTCCCAGTCTCCACAGATATTTTATTGCAAGTGCATACATTGGTATTAGCTCACTGTATACTGGCTATATAACTGGACATTGATGTTCACAGTGCCTTAAAGCCTATTTATCTATAAAAACCATTAAGTTTAAGTATAATAGGTATACCATATATAAATACCCATTTGGGAAAATCTCTAGGACTGGCCAGATATTAGGCCACACAGTCCTTAGATAGATAAATATACAGATACACCTATAATATAAACTCGGTCTTAAAACTGGTTTACCAAGTATTCTATATCAGTGATATCAAACAAGCTAAGTATCATATAATCAACAGAGAGTGTGTTTTTAACTCTCTCCAGGGTAGCATACACACACTATTTATGCTGTCTTTTTTATAGATAAAACTAATAAAGGTTATATTTTAATTTGATGACACAAATTCTTTTTCAACCACAAGTTCCAGTAATCTACCGAATTATTTACTACAATCCATTGTTCACAGTGCAACATAAGCATTTCTTTAAGACTATCAGGTTTACTTAGCCTGTATAGTCTATTCTTGTTAATTGAGTATTTCATATGCTTATGCACTGCTCCTTAAGTGTTTAGGCATAATTCTTACAATTGCATTATTTTAAGCAAAAATTAAAGATACGAAACAAAACACTTAGGCAGACAATTCATGTATAAAAAATAAAGGTTCAAAATCTTTTCCTTCATAATTGTTATTGAACTCTGCCTGTCTGGTCCTACTATTGGTTTAGCCCTGAACTGTTATACTGCTGGATTTCCTTTTATTGCTGACTCCTGCCTGTTCCTGGTCCTTTTATTGGTTTACCCCTGAACTGCTATACTGCTGGATTGTCTCCCTGTTGCCACCAAGGACTACCCTGCCTACTGTGAGTGCTGCTTACCTCTTTTTACAAACTCTCTCTGCTCTGTGATATTTCCTATTATTCCACTTGACGCCGGGATAAGAAGACTACTGGCCAAGTTTGGTCTGATAGAGGAATATCCCACAAGCATTACATAAATGGGGTGTTGTTAGAGTCTAGTACAAAGTGCAATAAAACATGTTGAGTAGCTCCTTTTGGAACTGGTTGTTTATCCTGGTTCTTTCAGGAATTCCTGTAGCAGTCTTAAACAAATGCATATTGGAATGTTATATAATACATTTGATGGAAGAGCATTTTAATATGCTGTGTTGAGTACAAATTTGCCATCATGAGGTACAAAGGGCTTGTCACTGGGGCAGTACTCTTAAAAGGCCAAGTTTGCACCATTTATTAAGGGTACAATATAGTACCATAGCACTGAGGTCCAATCTTGTCACCAAAGGTACATATTTGCCTTTGAAAGGTACAGTCTGCAAGGGGAACCAATTTGTAGCCATGTTAAAGGGTACATCGGGTCTACTTTTGAGGGTACTGCCCCAGTGACAAGCTGTTATACCCCTAAAGGTACAATTTTGGCACATTTTTTCTTTAAAATTAAAAAGCGGCAAGGGAGCAGCAAATGGGGGCAATTGAATGACAATAGGATGTATCGTGCTGTTTTCGGAATGTCTAAATGCCCAGAAGGGGCAGTATGGGGGGGGGGGGTACTTCAATGAATAAAAAAATGCCTATATTTTGCTTACTACAACCTGTTTCTGGTAAAGTTCCGCAAACATTCCTTAGTGGAACCCTTATCCTGCCCACTGAGGTGAAAATAAACAACTTACTGAACAGCAAGAAACCCTGCTGATGGATTGTCTAGCTCTATTTACAATATAGAACAATGCTTTTTTTTTGTTTTAAATAAGTTAACAGTTACTGTCCCTTTAATCAGTTGTGTAGGGCTCAAGTGAGCCATACAATACTATGCTTTTGATAAGTACCATCTCATTGAACATGTTATTTCATTTAAAATTCTCACTGGAGCATCACTATCTTTCACTGTGTTTATGGAAATGATCATTGAGATTTGTCTCCCTTAGGATATATGATTCATATATACACAATCATGTTGTTTTGTCTTTTGACTTGTTTTGATTAACTGAGGGAATAGATTTTAATCAGGTTGTTCCTAATCTGTAATAAATAGAACAAGGTTTAATTTATTTCTATTTTGCTCAAATTAAATGTCACTAAAGAAATTATTAGGATCTGAGTGTTAATTCAAAAAACCCTTTTATATGTATATAAACTAGTCCCACAATAAATATAAATACATTTTATCCAAAATATTTTAAACTTCACCACTTGCTTTTGGTCTTAAAGGTTAATCAGTAATACTAATAAATGTACTATTCAAACATTTATTTTAAAGGGAAATGCAACTCAAAATTTAAATTTACATGAAGAATGTATTTCAGTTTTGAATAGAAGCATTTTTCATTGCACATGTCCCTTTAACCCCTTTACCCAAATGGACATATATATATATATATATATATATATATATATACGTCATGCAGTGCAAAGCTCAGCATACCGCATAATGAGAGAGTTGTGCGGTATGGCTATACCACTGAAAAATTGGCCTTTGCATGCAGGAATGTTCAGCTCACCTGTATTACAAGTTGTGCAGTACCGCTATTCAGCTAGCGTTATAGCTTATACCGCAATGATCCATTCTGAAATCAAAGACCAAACCGAAAATGTTTGGATTAGGAGTTAATAGTTTTAACTGTTAGTATTGGCGATATCGAGGGGTCAGATTAGGGGTTAATATCTTTATTTAGAGTTGGCGATGTCGGTGGTGGTGAATTAAGGGTTAATATCTTTATTTAGTTTCGGCGAAGTCAGGGGGCGGTGGATTAGGGGTATTTAGACTAGGGGTTTATGTTTGGGTGTTAAGATTTATAATAAAATGTCTTGTCTCTATAGACATCAATGGGGAATGCATTATAGTGATCGCCATTCCGCAATCGCAGGTGTTAGGTTTTTTTTCTAACACTTTTTCTCCATTGATGTCTATGGGGAAAACGTGCACAAGCATATCAAGTCAGACATTGACCCAGATTACAGGTTGTGCACTAAATCCGGTGCTTAAATAACGCTAAAAAATTAGCGGTACCACACTTTCCATAGCGCTGCCATTACAAGTGACAAAAAACTTTCTTTTGTTGTGCAGTATGGTGCATTAATCTCCATACTGCACAACAAAAGAATTTTTTTTGTCACTTGTAATGGCAGCGCTATGGAAAGTGCGGTACCGCTAATTTTTTAACGTTATTTAAGCACGGGATTTAGTGCACAACCTGTAATCTGGGTCAATGTCTGAGCTACAGAAATCCCCACCAGTCTTGGCTGGGAAGTTACAGCTGAGAACTGGAGTTTATGAGCTCCAAGAATCTGCCTGCATATGGAACTGGAGCATATGAAGGCAGGTGCCAGATCATTACAGATGGAGACACTGTGGGAAAATTTTTATCAAGCCCCGAAAAAATGCGCATAAAAAGTTGCTATTATTTTCGCAATAGTTCGCAATGTGTGAAGTAAAACATTTCGCCATTATTTATCAAAATTCTAGAGACATTTTTGGGGCAAAACTTTTTTGCGATGTCAAGCGAATGGCTGATCTTAGTTTTTCAATCTTAATTTTAGACACCGGTAAATGGTTTATTGTTTTAATCAAGTGATTGTTTAAAAGAATGTTATTTCTTATATATATTAGTTATTTTTATTTTGCCCCTTCTTTGGCTCTCTTTCATTAAGGAAGGTTGCCCGTTTTTTGGAGCTCATATTCGTTCTTTTATTTCAATTGCACTTAAATTATTTAACTTTTTTTATAATATATTATATATTATTATTCAGGTTCTGTGCCTTGTTGTGGGCAATTTATAACCCTAGATACAGCAAGAAAAAGACATATTTCCATTTTCCCTCCAAACAACAATATCGCTCTTTATTTTTCACTCCTCGTAACTTACAAATTGGCGCGATTAAAAGCAGTGAATATTACATGCACCACTTTTCATAAATATATGAGAACTGCGAATATATACGGGCATTTTAAAATGCCAATAGAGATTAATACAAGAATTAGGCATTTCCAGACAACTTATTCGCATATACTTAAGACTTGCGAATGGTTATGAGTCAATTTGTTCGCACATATAAAAAGTTGAGACTTTATTGGCGCATAACCTTTCATAAATATGGTGATATCATTTGTGAGGGTATTTTTGATGACAAATGTTAGAATTTTCTTATTCTCACGTTGATAAATCTTGCCCTGTGTGTAACCATCTATATTGATCATCTGCTTGTGTTGGTGGGAGGTGTGGGATGGAAAGCAGGACGCGGGTGGCTGGCAGTGGAGGGAGGGATGAAGAAAAATCAAAGGGAGAGGGAGGGATGGGGATCTACACTACAGAAAAAAGCAGGCGTGGGGGCCCTAGCTAATGATCACTGGAGGGGGGAGGTGGAGGACCACTGCACTACTGAAAAATAATTATAACAACATATATGTATCTATAGGTACGGACAGACAGCTGCCAGTTCTAAAGATGGCCACCATTAGTGGGATGGGGGGGTTAGAGAGCTATTTGGGGGCATCAGGTAGGTGGGAGGGTTGAGGAGGATCACTACACTGCAGAAAACAATAATACAAACTAAACTGCATACTGGTAGACTGTCTGCCAGTACCTAAGATGGTGGTGACCAGTTGGGGGTGAGGGAGGGAGGAGAGGGATCAGGTAAGGATCAAGGGTTGGGAGGTAATCTCTACACTACAGCTAAAATTAACCTTTACAAGATTCCTGATTAACCCCATTCACTGCCTGCAATAATAGAAGTGTGGTGCGCAGCTGCAATTAGCGGCATTCTTATTACCAAAAACCAATGGCAAAGCCATGTATGTCTGCTATTTCTGATGAACAAAGGGGATCCCAGCAAAGTTTTTACAATCATTGTTGTTATAACTGCACAAGCTGTACGTAAATAATTTTAGTGAGAAACCCAAAGTTTGTGAATAAATGAATGATTTATTTTTTTATATGATCGCATTTGGGGGCATGCCAAAATGGGCCTAGATCAATACCTTGGGTTGTCTACTTAAAATAATATATAGTTTTGATAGGTAAGTAAAAAAAAACAAAACAAAAAAAAAAACAAGGCTGTGTATTTCTGTTTAAATGGAGTGATAGCAAAAATGCAAAAGATTATCTTGTATGTTAGGCAAGTTCTTCTCTGAAATTCCCGATAGCGAAGGGGTTAAATGTTGGATTTCTTTTTATATGAGTCTGTATGGACTCATACCTGGTTATGGATGTATGATAGAATCATAAATAAAATGCTTCTTAATGGTATTATTACACACATTACACAACTCTATAAGATATTCATTGCAGCGGTTCCCATATTACACATTACTGTATATTTACCAATATCCACTTAACAAGACACTTTTAAGGCAAATCTGTAGCAATTATAGGACATGACCCTAAATATTATAGCATCTAGCATTCCTATGTACTTGATTAGAACAAGTGACAAAATACATCCCTTTGAATTGTATCTATTCCAACTAGCAACCTTTAGGCCATGATGTGTTTGCATGTTCCCCTGTTATTCTGTCATGGTTCTTTACTTTTTTACCAGTAACAAAATTTTATGAACAAAAATAATTTTGGCCAGGATAGGAGAAAGACCTGCTTTATACTATTCAGAAAATGTATCCTATAGGCAAGAAAATTGCAGCTACATAACAGCTGCCTGAATGGTAAATATAAACTGACGGCTGGAATATAAGTTGCCATGTAAAAAAAGGAGAAAGGGGGTAGCTCATTTGACAGAACTGTTCACACTTTATCTGCACAGCTGGGACAAATTAGCTTGATATCTTTAGATTGGTGTATTTTTTTCAGACTGCAGAGATAAAATAATTGTGACTGCCTTAAAATATAACAGATTTAAAATTGTGTATTTTTTTATCTTATCCTTTTCACTTTTAACAGCTTATATAAAGTTTTCCCATTTTGAATAATTTAGAACTAAATTAAAATTAAAGGGACACTACAGTGAAAATTAAACTTTCATAATTCAGATAGAATGCACATTTTTAAAAATTCCAATTTACTTTTGTTATAAAATTGTGTACAGTCTTTATATATGCACACCAGCATCCTATTGCACATGTACAATAGTTCAAAACTTCACAGTATATACATATATGAGGCTATGATTGGCTGATGGTTGTCACATGATTCAAAGGGCAGGGAAATGTAAGGAAATTTTGAAATTTGTCAGTTTATTTTAAATTCAAAGTAAGTATTGTATTGGGTACTTGTAAAGCACGGCTAATCACCCGTAAGGGTCTCAAGGCACTGCTCATTTTATCAACCTCAGAAGGATGAAAGGCTGAGTGGACCTCACCGGGGATCGAACCTGCAACCTACTATATTTAATAATCATCTTCGTATTTTTTTTAAACACATCTCAATTTAATAAACATTGTTAGATGTTGGCTATGATTGTGTCTTGCCCATGTTACTGTGTAAGAGATTTGGTTACAATAGTAAATATATTGGGTCAGATTTTGAGTGGTGAATATTCTGTTTCCTCAGAACTTGGGTGATGGTCCTGAAGGTTCTCCTTTTTTGCAAGGTGTAGACCGAGATATCAGGAAATATGGCAATAGACTGGTACTTCTCAGGCAGTTTTGTTTTATTGGCCATTTCCCACAGGATCCTTTCTTTGTGTGTGAAGAAGTAGATTCTGGTCAAGACATCTCTTGGCTTGTCTTGAGACACATTACGAGGTCTTGGGATTCTATGGCCTCTATCCAAGATTAGTCATGGGGGGTCCATTGTTGGAACTAGATGATGACACAGATCAATAATATATTTTTCAAGATCAGTAGGTCTGATGTCTTCAGGAACTCCTCTAAATCTTCCTCCTGGATCTGTCTTCCATGTCTGCAAGTTTAATTTCCAGGTCAAGAATCTGTGTAGCCAAATTTTAGGAGTAAGAGATATGGTTGGCTTGATCCACAGCTAAGTCCTAGTGTTTTCATTTCAGAGCGTCTATTCGCTCTCCAATAGCTGCAGTTCTGCAGCAGAGCTTTTTATCGCCTTTGTGAGTGAATCTTGCATTAGGTTTATGCGTTGGGTTAACACATTGACGATATTTGAGTCCATGGTATTATTAGACAACAATTGTGGATCTTCTGTGGTGTCAGAGTAGCTAGTGTCTTGTGAGGAGCTAAAACCCCGCAGTGAGGGGGGGATTAGGAGAAGGCAAGTCTCTGAAATGATCAACAACAGTTTTCTTTTATTTTAACGCAGCTTTAGGCTTCCTTATTGCAGCTTGAGACATAATACATTAACCATGAAGATAAATAAGTACCATAAAGTAAAATATTAGTAAATGCAGATTCTTCTTCTATATATAGTAGAAAAAGTATAGATAGTGCTTAATAATAAAAGTTCCTCTGGGTTGCAGCTTTAGAGGTTAGGCAGGCATATTAATTAGGTAGAGAGCATACACCAAATTAATTTGAAAGTGAAAAACTGTTGCTGCTGATTTGTAAATCCAATGCTACATGTAGTATCACATAATGAACAGTCATATAGTTATATTACAGATCTCAGACAGGCTATGTAAGGCTTGATCAGTAGCCCAGTTTTCTTGAAGCACTTTCTTAAGGGTGCATGGCTTGGGAGAGGCTTTCTAATATGGCAATTTGCGCCAAAAATAAATCTGCGTAAACAGGGGATGTAGTGAGGCCTCACGGCTCTTGTAGTGAGGCCTCACAGCTGTAGCGCAGCTGCGTGTGTCGCTAGACCATTGGTAGGCCTCGGTTACAAATTAGGCCTGAGGGGTTCGGTGTGATGGTAGAAGTTGGGCCCAAAACTGTACACCAGTCATGGAAGTGGCTACGTTTCTGCCGCAATTGATATTCTTGCTGGTCCGGCATGATTTCCCTCCGGTGGGGCCAACTATAGTGGAGGCTGCAAAAGCCTCAGTGTTTCCTAAACCGGGCTGGCGGTTGGTGGATGCACCCATCACGGGTGTAACTTCAAATGGTCTCTGGATGTAGCCGGTATGATCCTATTTAGGTCAGTAATAGTTTTTAGGCAGTATAGCCTGGTTTAATGGCTCAATAACAGGGTTTGCTTCCGGAGCTCTAAAGAAGCACGTCTGCCCTGTTCAGCTGCTGACTCAGCCCCTGGAATGTGAAATATTTGCTGTAAATACACAGTATAACACTTTATTAAAAATAAATATTGCATATATATGCTTTTTCATGTTTTCATCTACTTAACTGCAAAGAGCTCCAATACACACACACATATATATGTCTATATATGTGTTTATATGTATTTATGTGTTTATATGTGTATATATGTCTGTAAATACATATATACACATATACATACATAAATATATATATATATATATATATATATATATATATATATATATATATATATATATATATATATATATATATATATATATGTATTTAGGGCTCAAAATTTCCACTAGCTCACTAGCCATTGGCGAGTGGAAATTTAACGGTGGTGAGTGAAAGTTTGTGAGTAAATGTTGGGCTACCTGCTACAAATATTATCTAAAATGATATTTTATAGCCATGAAAGGGCAAGGATATGCTATTCCTCTAGGGCTATAGGGACCCCATTAGTGCTTAGACTGCTACTTCTGAGAGGGTAAACGGGGCAGAGAGAGATGTAAAGGAAAAGTGAAAGTGGAGAAAAAGATAGTGTTAAGAAAGAGTGGAGAAAAGAAAGAAAGAGTGAAGAGATCTGAAAGATGAGAAAGAAAGAGTGTAAAGAAAAGATATGGCCTGACAGAGAAGCAAGAGGGTATAACAAGAGATTGAAAAGAGGTGGGAGTGGATAAAGATAGTTGAGAGATGATAATTATATAAAAAAATTCCAGGTCTGCTATGACCTCACATTAATTACAGCACTCTCTACTTTCTCTCAGTTCAACTTAATTTGTCTATCCAGCTGTTGTCTTCCTCAGAACCCTAGTTTATGGTGATAAGTGCTATGTGCTATTTTTGTCAATGTATTATTGTGTGTAGCATTATTTATTTATGATATAAAATAAAAACAATATTCAAAATTATTGTACAACAATGGCTAAACATATGCAAAGAGGGGGTGGAGTAGTGTGTGTGGTGTGGGTGGGATCAGAAGTGGAGAGTAACATTTTGGACTGTCTAGTAGCTAAGGACTTGAAATTTTGAGCCATAATATATAAATATATATATATATATATATATATATATATATATAATATATATATATTTATATATATATATATATAATCCCATCCGGTGTACAGTGTTACCCTCCAGTGGTCATCTGCCTGGGTGCAAACATGTATTAAATATTCCTGGAAAAACGTCGCACTCACAGGTCTTTGGATAAAGCAAATAAAATACTTTTAATGAAACGTTTTCAGGGAATTTCTCCCCATCATCAGCATAAACACAAACTGCATCAAACAAACTTATATAGAAAGTGCAAATAATCAAACTAATTTTCAAAAAACCTGTGTAGGGTGTCCTCTCAGTGTGGTGGCGCCAAACATTGTGTGTGTGGAACGCAAACTGCGTTCCAGTATGTGAACCGGAAGTGCTACCTGTGCTACCCTTTCGGTTATAAACATTATTCAAAGAAGTTAATTTTTAATTTTTAGCAAATGTACTTGCAATAGCTGCCTATTGCTAGTTGCTTCTTATACATTATGTTTGTCAAAATATCAAAGTGTACACAATATTACATAATCTATGTCCCGTGTTTCTATGTATATACCTCTCTATGTGAGTACCACGGTTTGCCGTGAATCAATCTTACATGTGTGATCATACCCTATTAAAGCAAACGTGTGTATATTATTATAAGTGTTAACATCTTGTTGTTGCCCGCTATGTTATTTCAATCAACTTATTTTCCTACATGTGTCCAACGATCAGCTGTGTGGGCTCCGTATATGACCCGCGGTCATAATCTGGTTGTCATAGGAACGTTAACTATGCCGGATCTGATTTAGGCGGATGGCTCTATGGTTATCCCCTTAGTATTATGTATCTTTACTATATCTAGGGGTGAATGTGCGGTCTCCCTTAATGGGGTTATATAGACCATCTCTGTATGCTACCTATTCTAATAAGGACTCTGCTGAGGTATCCATATGAGTTATATGCTAAGTACTCATATATAAAACTAAAAAAATTTTTGTTACAGTTAAAATGTAATAAATGAAAGCAACTCTGTTTTTGTTGCTGTAATGTACACTTAGTGTGAGTTATGTGTATTTGGTTTTGTAGATTGTATCTATCCCACTTGTGTGTCTCCATGCCCCTTATACACACTGTAAAGAACACATATTCTTTTTCTAATTTTAAGTAAACTGTTATTTCCATATTACTTCATATGGTTACTTTATGTTCACTTTCTTCAAAATTTCTGTTTTTAATGAATGTTCTTGTATTAGTCCCAATTCTATGACCTTGTGTGATGTATTTGCACAACTTGACATGGGGTGAGTATGGGTTAGATTTTCCTCAAGTCGGGGTTACTTTTAACCCCTGTTTGTTATCTCTCCATAGTTCATTATCCTGTGGTTCTGTGATGTTCCTATCGATCAATTTCTTGTATCCTTCATTTAGGAGTCATCTGGGCTTGTTGTGGATAGGTGGTATCCTTAGGTTTGTTACACGTTTTAAGGCTGTTCACTACTTTAAGGCTGCTCAGTGTTTTAAGTATACTTAAGATCTTGTGGGTAATTGGAAAAAGAGACCGAGTATTGTTAACTTGGAGGGGATCATCTCCATGTCCCCCCCCAAATATCACTTGTCGCGCCCCGCACTAGGCAGTCTACCCCTCAAGTGGCCTGACTTCCAGTGCAACGCTACATGTTACTCTAGGTCTATGTGCCATACCCCTGTATGTATCTCTTGACTATACCCTTTAATAGGGCTGGGGGGTGGCAGCTATTGGCACTTAAAATGGAATTTCTGTCGGTGGGTTTACTGTAGAGTGTAGTTCCCAAGGCACTACCTTCTATGTAGATATTAAGATCTAGAAATTGTATTTCTTTGTGATGGTGTGTGAGCTTGAACCTTACTGGTGTAGGTGTATTATTCCAATCCCTGAACCAGTCTAGAAGTGCCAGTTGTCCCCCACGCCACACCATAAACACATCGTCGATATATCTAACGTAGAAGACAATCGGCGATGTGTCCCTGTTCCATAGGAATTGGTTTTCAAACTGAGACATATAGATGTTGGCATACGATGGGGCCATATTTGACCCCATCGCCGTGCCAGTAAGTTGCAGATAAAAAGATGTCTCAAAGCGGAAGTAATTCCTGGTGAGGCAGTATTCCATTAGTGTCAAGAAAAAATCAATAGGGGGGCCCTCATATTGTGTACTCTCTATGAGGTGTTGTTTAGTTGCCATAAGTCCTGTGTCATGTGGGATGATGGTGTAGAGACTGTTGACATCCAGGGTAACCAGGATGTCACCAGTCTCCACACGCACATCCCTCATCCTCCTAATAAGGTCATTAGTGTCTGAAATATATGATCTGACTGTCTTAACAATAGGTTGGAGGTAAATGTCAATTACTTGTGCCACCGGCTGTGTGAGGGACTGAACGGCCGACACTATCGGCCGCCCAGGTGGATGATCTAGAGTTTTGTGTATTTTCGGGGTGGTGTATAGGATTGGGATTCTAGGGTGTGTTGTGGTGCAGTACTCAAAGATTTGTTCCGTTAGGTGTCCTTGTTCAAATCCTAATTTTAGGATACTATCCAGTTCCTTCTTGTACTTGACCGTAGGGTCACCTGGTAGTTTGCTATAGGTGTTATTGTCAGTTAACTGTGTGAGTATATCTTCCCTGTAGTCCCCATAGTCCATTAGGACTATTGCTCCGCCCTTATCGGCGGGGCGGATGACCAAATCCCGGTCATCTTGTAGGGTTTTGATCGCCGCCCTTTCAGTTTGTGTGAGATTATGTCTCCATTTATTGGTTTTTCTATGTGTTTCCATGTCTTGTGCTACTAGCCTCATAAAGGTCTTAGTGCTAGCACTACTATTGGTTGGTTCAAATGTACTTGGCTTTTTACACTTATGCACAGGGCTAGTATGTTCAAGGCTTGTGGGAGCATTCTGGAAATGTTCTTTGATTTTCATTGTCCGGTTTAGTCTGTGTAAGTCTAACTTAAGGTCCATTTCAGTGATGTTGTGACTAGGTATAAAAGATAAGCCTTTGTTCAACATGGAGTTTTCTGCTGCTGTCAGAACGTGTTTACTAAGATTGACCACTATATCCTCCGTCTGTTGCGGCGTGTGGGTCTGTACCTGCCCCCTTGCCCTCCTAATGTGTGGTCTATAGTTCCTCCCCCTCCTCTGCGTGACCTCGTTGTTACCCCTAAAAAATGGTCCGGGGTAGACTGTCCCCTATGTGTATATGGGGGATGGTATGGAGGTTGAGTTTGGTACATATTAGGGGATGTTGGTGTATGTCGTGTGATGCTAGTATCTGTTTCTGACGACTCAGCACCACTGGTATCAACTGTTGTGAATTGTACTCTCCTAGGACGGTAGGGTCTCCTGGGCCTGCCTTCTAATGAATTGGTTAGCCACTTGTAAACTCTACCGTTAGTGTAATCTGCTTTCACTGACTCTAATTTTCTATTCTTAAATACTAGTAGTTCAGTTTTATATTTGTCTACTTGTTGTTGTAATTTGGTAAGCCAATTCTCTTGTTGGTCTGTTACTAGTGTCTCGTTGTGTGATTGTTCAAATATCACTATCTCACTTTTGATCCTGTTGAGGACTATAGTCACTTCCTCTATTACGAGTAAAATCAGATCTAGGGAGCACTTATTTAATATGTGACACCATTTCTTTCTAAATTCAGGGTTGTCCCTGCCTATTGTGGGGATGTTCTTAACCCTGAAGCCCCTCGGGATGTGGCTCAATCTGTAATATTCTGAAAGATAGCTACCATGTAGTGTTAAATCTATTTCACGCTTCTTAAGTTTCAATAAATTGTGGTATATATTAACAGGGGTCTCACCAGTAGCTGCTCTGTTGATAGGGGCAAAGAGAATCCTTGCTGCGTCGTCTGGAGTATATGTGACAGTACCAATCTGGGCTCCACGGGCTTGTGCTCCTACATCTGGGTCTTGTTCAGCAGTATTTGTCCCAATTGGCGGCAGTGTCAGGGGAGAGAGAGGTACTGGCTCCATAGGTATAAATCAATCTACTGAGTGCTGTAAAAATTACACAACCGTAAGTGAATAAGCTGGTATACGTAAATCCCAACGTATATTGATGTATACAACACAAAGTGGTTCAAAACCAATGACAGAACTATAGTTCACTGAGTGAAGGAATCAGGCTGAGGGGGTACACTTGTATATAAATATCCAATCCCATCCGGTGTACAGTGTTACCCTCCAGTGGTCATCTGCCTGGGTGCAAACATGTATTAAATATTCCTGGAAAAACGTCGCACTCACAGGTCTTTGGATAAAGCAAATAAAATACTTTTAATGAAACGTTTTCAGGGAATTTCTCCCCATTATCAGCATAAACACAAACTGCATCAAACAAACTTATATAGAAAGTGCAAATAATCAAACTAATTTTCAAAAAACCTGTGTAGGGTGTCCTCTCAGTGTGGTGGCGCCAAACATTGTGTGTGTGGAACGCAAACTGCGTTCCAGTATGTGAACCGGAAGTGCTACCTGTGCTACCCTTTCCGGTATAAACATTATTCAAAGAAGTTAATTTTTAATTTTTAGCAAATGTACTTGCAATAGCTGCCTATTGCTAGTTGCTTCTTATACATTATGTTTGTCAAAATATCAAAGTGTACACAATATTACATAATCTATGTCCCGTGTTCTATGTATATACCTCTCTATGTGAGTACCACGGTTTGCGTGAATCAATCTTACATGTGTGATCATACCCTATTAAAGCAAACGTGTGTATATTATTATAAGTGTTAACATCTTGTTGTTGCCCGCTATGTTATTTCAATCAACTTATTTTCCTACATGTGTCCCTCGATCAGCTGTGTGGGCTCCGTATATGACCCCGCGGTCATAATCTGGTTGTCATAGGAACCGTTAACTATGCCGGATCTGATTTAGGCGGATGGCTCTATGGTTATCCCCTTAGTATTATGTATCTTTACTATATCTAGGGGTGAATGTGCGGTCTCCCTTAATGGGGGTTATATAGGCCATCTCTGTATTCTACCTATTCTAATAAGGACTCTGCTGAGGTATCCATATGAGTTATATGCTAAGTACTCATATATAAAATTAAAAATTTTTTTGTTACAGTTAAAATGTAATAAATGAAAGCAACTCTGTTTTTGTTGCTGTAATGTACACTTAGTGTGAGTTATGTGTATTTGGTTTTGTAGATTGTATCTATCCCACTTGTGTGTCTCCATGCCCCTTATACACACTGTAAAGAACACATATTCTTTTTCTAATTTTAAGTAAACTGTTATTTCCATATTACTTCATATGGTTACTTTATGTTCACTTTCTTCAAAATTTCTGTTTTTAATGAATGTTCTTGTATTAGTCCCAATTCTATGACCTTGTGTGATGTATTTGCACAACCTGACATGGGGTGAGTATGGGTTAGATTTTCCTCAAGTCGGGGTTACTTTTAACCCCTGTTTGTTATCTCTCCATAGTTCATTATCCTGTGGTTCTGTGATGTTCCTATCGATCAATTTCTTGTATCCTTCATTTAGGAGTCATCTGGGCTTGTTGTGGATAGGTGGTATCCTTAGGTTTGTTACACGTTTTAAGGCTGTTCACTACTTTAAGGCTGCTCAGTGTTTTAAGTATACTTAAGATCTTGTGGGTAATTGGAAAAAGAGACCGAGTATTGTTAACTTGGAGGGGATCATCTCCATGTCCCCCCCCAAATATCACTTGTCGCGCCCCGCACTAGGCAGTCTACCCCTCAAGTGGCCTGACTTCCAGTGCAACGCTACATGTTACTCTAGGTCTATGTGCCATACCCCTGTATGTATCTCTACTTAAATGAGCGCCTTAAAATCTGGGGGGGAGTTTAATCCTCCTGGGGCTATAGTGCCCAATCTATACATCCACTCCGCCTCTCTTCTTAGCAGGGCCTTATTCCTATCACCTCCCCTGTCCAGGGGGTGGATGTGGTCTATCAGGATATATCTGATGGTGGACACCTGGTGTCCCATTCTTGCACAGTGTCTGGCCACTGGTTGGTCTGAATCCCCTTGGTCCAACGCCAGCCGTATGGCCCGTCTATGGTTGGCCATCCTTTCGCGGAGTGTTCCGCTCATTTTCCCCACGTAGAACCGGGCACATGGGCAAAATAGCAAATATACTACATATGTAGTGTTACAGGATATTGAATGTTTGATCTTAAATACTTTGTTTGTATGTGGATGGTGAAAGTTCTTAGTTGCCATTAGGCCATTACATGTTGTGCACCCTAGGCATCGGTATGAGCCTTTGATGTTTATGTGTGTTGTATCCATATAGCTTAATTTGGGGTCTGTGCGTACCAGGCTGTCCTTCAGATTGGTACCCCTCCGGTATGCTATCATTGGTGTCAGGTTGTGCGTAAAGGTCAGTTTGGGGTCAGATTGTACTATTGGCCAATGTTCCCTTAGTACTCTTCCAGCTTGTGTGGTATTTGGTGAGAACGTCGTTGCCATTATCAACCTGTTGGATTTCTCTGTCCGAGTGTCCTTGTATATCAGACTGTCTTGGGTATGTGGGAGGACTTCTTTTAGGGTACTGTTAACTATCTGCTGCTTGTACCCCCGTTGCAGGAACTTGTCCCTCATGTGCTGCAGCTGTGAGACCCCTGTGGCTATGTTGGAATTATTTCGTACGACCCTAGTCATTTGTGACTTGACTATACCCTTTAATAGGGCTGGGGGGTGGCAGCTATTGGCACTTAAAATGGAATTTCTGTCGGTGGGTTTACTGTAGAGTGTAGTTCCCAAGGCACTACCTTCTATGTAGATATTAAGATCTAGAAATTGTATTTCTTTGTGATGGTGTGTGAGCTTGAACCTTACTGGTGTAGGTGTATTATTCCAATCCCTGAACCAGTCTAGAAGTGTCAGTTGTCCCCCACGCCACACCATAAACACATCGTCGATATATCTAACGTAGAAGACAATCGGCGATGTGTCCCTGTTCCATAGGAATTGGTTTTCAAACTGAGACATATAGATGTTGGCATACGATGGGACCATATTTGACCCCATCGCCGTGCCAGTAAGTTGCAGATAAAAAGATGTCTCAAAGCGGAAGTAATTCCTGGTGAGGCAGTATTCCATTAGTGTCAAGAAAAAATCAATAGGGGGGCCCTCATATTGTGTACTCTCTATGAGGTGTTGTTTAGTTGCCATAAGTCCTGTGTCATGTGGGATGATGGTGTAGAGACTGTTGACATCCAGGGTAACCAGGATGTCACCAGTCTCCACACGCACATCCCTCATCCTCCTAATAAGGTCATTAGTGTCTGAAATATATGATCTGACTGTCTTAACAATAGGTTGGAGGTAAATGTCAATTACTTGTGCCACCGGCTGTGTGAGGGACTGAACGGCCGACACTATCGGCCGCCCAGGTGGATGATCTAGAGTTTTGTGTATTTTCGGGGTGGTGTATAGGATTGGGATTCTAGGGTGTGTTGTGGTGCAGTACTCAAAGATTTGTTCCGTTAGGTGTCCTTGTTCAAATCCTAATTTTAGGATACTATCCAGTTCCTTCTTGTACTTGACCGTAGGGGCACCTGGTAGTTTGGTATAGGTGTTATTGTCAGTTAACTGTGTGAGTATATCTTCCCTGTAGTCCCCATAGTCCATTAGGACTATTGCTCCGCCCTTATCGGCGGGGCGGATGACCAAATCCCGGTCATCTTGTAGGGTTTTGATCGCCGCCCTTTCAGTTTGTGTGAGATTATGTCTCCATTTATTGGTTTTTCTATGTGTTTCCATGTCTTGTGCTACTAGCCTCATAAAGGTCTTAGTGCTAGCACTACTATTGGTTGGTTCAAATGTACTTGGCTTTTTACACTTATGCACAGGGCTAGTATGTTCAAGGCTTGTGGGAGCATTCTGGAAATGTTCTTTGATTTTCATTGTCCGGTTTAGTCTGTGTAAGTCTAACTTAAGGTCCATTTCAGTGATGTTGTGACTAGGTATAAAAGATAAGCCTTTGTTCAACATGGAGTTTTCTGCTGCTGTCAGAACGTGTTTACTAAGATTGACCACTATATCCTCCGTCTGTTGCGGCGTGTGGGTCTGTACCTGCCCCCTTGCCCTCCTAATGTGTGGTCTATAGTTCCTCCCCCTCCTCTGCGTGACCTCGTTGTTACCCCTAAAAAATGGTCCGGGGTAGACTGTCCCCTATGTGTATATGGGGGATGGTATGGAGGTTGAGTTTGGTACGTATTAGGGGATGTTGGTGTATGTCGTGTGATGCTAGTATCTGTTTCTGACGACTCAGCACCACTGGTATCAACTGTTGTGAATTGTACTCTCCTAGGACGGTAGGGTCTCCTGGGCCTGCCTTCTAATGAATTGGTTAGCCACTTGTAAACTCTACCGTTAGTGTAATCTGCTTTCACTGACTCTAATTTTCTATTCTTAAATACTAGTAGTTCAGGTTTTATATTTGTCTACTTGTTGTTGTAATTTGGTAAGCAATTCTCTTGTTGGTCTGTTACTAGTGTCTCGTTGTGTGATTGTTCAAATATCACTATCTCACTTTTTGACCCTGTTGAGGACTATAGTCACTTCCTCTATTACGAGTTAAATCAGATCTAGGGAGCACTTATTTAATATGTGACACCATTTATTTCTAAATTCAGGGTTGTCCCTGCCTATTGTGGGGATGTTCTTAACCTGAAGCCCCTCGGGATGTGGCTCAATCTGTAATATTCTGAAAGATAGCTACCATGTAGTGTTAAATCTATTTCACGCTTCTTAAGTTTCAATAAATTGTGGTATATATTAACAGGGGTCTCACCAGTAGCTGCTCTGTTTATAGGGGCAAAGAGAATCCTTGCTGCGTCCGTCTGGAGTATATGTGACAGTACCAATCTGGGGCTCCACGGGCTTGTGCTCCTACATCTGGGTCTTGTTCAGCAGTTTTGTCCCAATGGCGGCAGTGTCAGGGAGAGAGAAGGGTACTGGCTCCATAGGTATAAATCAATCTGCTGAAGTGCTGTAAAATTACACAACCGTAAGTGAATAAGCTGGTATACGTAAATCCAACGTATATTGATGTATACAACACAAAGTGGTTCAAAACAATGGACAGAACTATAGTTCACTGAGTGAAGGAATCAGGCTGAGGGGTACACTTGTATATAAATATCCAATCCCATCCGGTGTACAGTGTTACCCTCCAGTGGTCATCTGCCTGGGTGCAAACATGTATTAAATATTCCTGGAAAAACGTCGCACTCACAGGTCTATGGATAAAAGCAAATAAAATACTTTTAATGAAACGTTTTCAGGGAATTTCCTCCCCATCATCAGCATAAAACACAAACTGCATCAAACAAACTTTATATAGAAAGTGCAAATAATCAAACTAATTTCAAAAAAACCTGTGTAGGGTTGTCCTCTCAGTGTGGTGGCGCCAAACATTGTGTGTGTGGAACGCAAACTGCGTTTCCAGTATGTGAACCGGAAGTGCTACCTGTGCTACCCTTTCCGGTTAAACATTATTCAAAGAAGTTAATTTTTAATTTTTAGCAAATGTACTTGCAATAGCTGCCTATTGCTAGTTGCTTCTTCATTACATTATGTTTGTCAAAATATCAAAGTGTACACAATATTACATAATCTATGTCCCGTGTTCTATGTATATACCTCTCTATGTGAGTACCACGGTTTGCGTGAATCAATCTTACATGTGTGATCATACCCTATTAAAGCAAACGTGTGTATATTATTATAAGTGTTAACCATCTTGTTGTTGCCGATATGTTATTTCAATCAACTTATTTTCCTACATGTGTCCTCGATCAAGCTGTGTGGGCTCCGTATATGACCCCACGGTCATAATCTGGTTGTCATAGGAAACCGTTAACTATGCCGGATCTGATTTAGGCGGATGGCTCTATGGTTATCCCCTTAGTATTATGTATCTTTACTATATCTAGGGGTGAATGTGCGGTCTCCCTTAATGGGGGTTATATAGACCATCTCTGTATTCTACCTATTCTAATAAGGACTCTGCTGAGGTATCCATATGAGTTATATGCTAAGAACTCATATATAAAACTAAAAAATTTTTTGTTACAGTTAAAATGTAATAAATGAAAGCACTCTGTTTTTGTTGCTGTAATGTACACTTAGTGTGAGTTATGTGTATTTGGTTTTGTAGTTTGTATCTATCCCACTTGTGTGTCTCCAATGCCCCTTATACACACTGTAAAGAACACATATTCTTTTTCTAATTTTAAGTAAACTGTTATTTCCATATTACTTCATATGGTTACTTTATGTTCACTTTCTTCAAAATTTCTGTTTTTAATGAATGTTCTTGTATTAGTCCCAATTCTATGACCTTGTGTGATGTATTTGCACACCTGACATGGGGTGAGTATGGGTTAGATTTTCTCAAGTCGGGTTACTTTTAACCCCTGTTTGTTATCTCTCCATAGTTCATCTATCCTGTGGTTCTGTGATGTTCCTATCGATCAATTTCTTGTATCCTTCATTTAGGAGTCATCTGGGCTTGTTGTGGATAGGTGGTATCCTTAGGTTTGTTACACGTTTTAAGGCTGTTCACTACTTTAAGGGCTGCTCAGTGTTTTAAGTATACTTAAGATCTTGTGGGTAATTGGAAAAAGAGACGAGTATTGTTAACTTGGAGGGGATCATCTCAATGTCCCCCCCAAATATCACTTGTCGCGCCCCCGCACTAGGCAGTCTACCCCTCAAGTGGCCTGACTTCCAGTGCAACGCTACATGTTACTCTAGGTCTATGTGCCAATACCCCCTGTATGTATCTCTACTTAAATGAGCGCCTTAAAATCTGGGGGGAGTTTAATCCTCCTGGGGCTATAGTGCCCAATCTATACATCCACTCGCCTCTCTTCTTAGCAGGGCCTTATTCCTATCACCTCCCTGTCCAGGGGGGGGAGTGGTCTATCAGGATATATCTGATGGTGGACACCTGGTGTCCCATTCTTGCACAGTGTCTGGCCACTGGTTGGTCTGAATCCCTTGGTTCCAACGCCAGCCGTATGGCCCGTCTATGGTTGGCCATCCTTTCGCGGAGTGTTCGCTCGTTTTCCCCACGTAGAACCGGGCACATGGCAAATAGCAAATATACTACATATTGTAGTGTTTACAGATATTGAATGTTTGATCTTAAATACTTTGTTTGTATGTGGATGGTGAAAGTTCTTAGTTGCCATTAGGCCATTAGATGTTGTGCACCGTAGGCATCGGTATGAGCCTTTGATGTTTATGTGTGTTGTATCCATATAGCTTAATTTGGGGTCTGTGCGTACCAGGCTGTCCTTCAGATTGGTACCCCTCCGGTATGCTATCATGGTGTCAGGTTGTGCGTAAAGGTCAGTTTGGGGGTAGATTGTACTATTGGCCAATGTTCCCTTAGTACTCTTCCAGCTTGTGTGGTATTTGGTGAGAACGTTGTTGCCATTATCAACCTGTTGGATTTCTCTGTCCGAGTGTCCTTGTATATCAGACTGTCTTGGGTATGTGGGAGGACTTCTTTTAGGGTACTGTTAACTATCTGCTGCTTGTACCCCCGTTGCAGGAACTTGTCCCTCATGTGCTGCAGCTGTGAGACCCCTGTGGCTATGTTGGAATTATTTTGTACGACCCTAGTCATTTGTGACTTGACTATACCCTTTAATAGGGCTGGGGGGTGGCAGCTATTGGCACTTAAAATGGAATTTCTGTCGGTGGGTTTACTGTAGAGTGTAGTTCCCAAGGCACTACCTTCTATGTAGTTTTATATATGAGTACTTAGCATATAACTCATATGGATACCTCAGCAGAGTCCTTATTAGAATAGGTAGAATACAGAGATGGTCTATATAACCCCCATTAAGGGAGACCGCACATTCACCCCTAGATATAGTAAAGATACATAATACTAAGGGGATAACCATAGAGCCATCCGCCTAAATCAGATCCGGCATAGTTAACGGTTCCTATGACAACCAGATTATGACCGTGGGGTCATATACGGAGCCCACACAGCTGATCGAGGGACACATGTAGGAAAATAAGTTGATTGAAATAACATAGCGGGCAACAACAAGATGTTAACACTTATAATAATATACACACGTTTGCTTTAATAGGGTATGATCACACATGTAAGATTGATTCACGCAAACCGTGGTACTCACATAGAGAGGTATATACATAGAACACGGGACATAGATTATGTAATATTGTGTACACTTTGATATTTTGACAAACATAATGTATAAGAAGCAACTAGCAATAGGCAGCTATTGCAAGTACATTTGCTAAAAATTAAAAATTAACTTCTTTGAATAATGTTTATACCGGAAAGGGTAGCACAGGTTAGCACTTCCGGTTCACATACTGAGACGCAGTTTGCTTTCCACACACACAATGTTTGGCGCCACCACACTGAGAGGACACCCTACACAGGTTTTTTGAAAAATTAGTTTGATTATTTGCACTTTCTATATAAGTTTGTTTGATGCAGTTTGTGTTTATGCTGATGATGGGGAGAAATTTCCCTGAAAACGTTTTCATTAAAAGTATTTTATTTGCTTTATCCAAAGACCTGTGAGTGCGACGTTTTTTCCAGGAATATATATATTATATATATATATATATATATATGTATATATACACTGTGTGCAGAATTATTAGGCAAATGAGTATTTTGACCACATCAATCCTCTTTATGCATGTTGTCTTACTCCAAGCTGTATAGGCTCGAAAGCCTACTACCAAATAAGCATATTAGGTGATGTGCATCTCTGTAATGAGAAGGGGTGTGGGTACTAATGACATCAACACCCTATATCAGGTGTGCATAATTATTAGGCACTTCCTTTTACTTTGGCAAAATGGGTCAAAAGAAGGACTTGACAGGCTCAGAAAAGTCAAAAATAGGGAGATATCTTGCAGAGGGATGCAGCACTCTTAAAATTGCAAGCTTCTGAAGCGTGATCATCGAACAATCAAGCGTTTAATTCAAAATAGTCAACAGGGTCGCAAGAAGCGTGTGGAAAAACCAGGCGCAAAATAACTGCCCATGAACTGAGAAAAGTCAAGCGTGCAGCTGCCAAGATGCCACTTGCCACCAGTTGGCCATATTTCAGAGCTGCAACATCACTGGAGTGCCCAAAAGCACAAGGTGTGCAATACTCAGTGACATGGCCAAGGTAAGAAAGGCTGAAAGACGACCACCACTGAACAAGACACACAAGCTGAAACGTCAAGACTGGGCCAAGAAATATCTCAAG
The DNA here is from genome assembly GCF_027579735.1 of Bombina bombina. Lineage (NCBI taxonomy): Eukaryota > Metazoa > Chordata > Amphibia > Anura > Bombinatoridae > Bombina > Bombina bombina. The sequence goes on along the minus strand of NC_069503.1, from coordinate 408,078,003 downwards.
ACTGATTTTTCTAAGGTTTTATGGACTGATGAAATGAGAGTGAGTCTTGATGGGCCAGATGGATGGGCCCGTGGCTGGATTGGTAAAGGGCAGAGAGCTCCAGTCCGACTCAGACGCCAGCAAGGTGCAGGTGGAGTACTGGTTTGGCTGGTATCATCAAAGATGAGCTTGTGGGGCCTTTTCGGGTTGAGGATGGAGTCAAGCTCAACTCCCAGTCCTACTGCCAGTTTCTGGAAGACACCTTCTTCAAGCAGTGGTACAGGAAGAAGTCTGCATCCTTCAAGAAAAACATGATTTTCATGCAGGACAATGCTCCATCACACGCGTCCAAGTACTCCACAGCGTGGCTGGCAAGAAAGGGTATAAAAGAAGAAAATCTAATGACATGGCCTCCTTGTTCACCTGATCTGAACCCATTGAGAACCTGTGGTCCATCATCAAATGTGAGATTACAAGGAAGAGAAAACAGTACACCTCTCCTGAACAGTGTCTGGGAGGCTGTGGGTTGCTGCTACACGCAATGTTGATGGTGAACAGATCAAAACACTGACAGAATCCATGGATGGCAGGCTTTTGAGTGTCCTTGCAAAGAAAAGGTGGCTATATTGGTCACTGATTTGTTTTTGTTTTGTTTTTTGAATGTCAGAAATGTATATTTGCTGAATGTTGAGATGTTATATTGGTTTCACTGGTAAAAATAAATAATTGAAATGGGGTATATATTTGTTTTTTGTTAAGTTGCCTAATAATTAGCACAGTAATAGTCCACCTGCACACACAGATCCAAATCCCCCTATAATAGCTATAACTAAAAACAAACTAGAACTACTTCAAAACTATTCAGCTTTGATATAATGTGATTTTTGGGCTTAATTGAGAACATGGTTGTTGTTCAATATAAAATTAATCCTCAAAATACAACTTCCCTAATAATTCTGCACTCCCTGCACATTCTGTACATATACAGTACATATTTAGAAATGTTTATGTAAGTATGTCTATGTTAAAGGCCTGCCTTTTTTTCTAACACCTGAGATCTCATATCTTTGAGCCCTTATAACTTTTTTGTGTGATATTATTTTTAAAATAATTTTTATTAGTTATTGTTATTACGAGATGTAAATGTATTGTGTAATGTATTTTTGTTTTGTGACACTTTTTTGTTTTGCAAAACAGTTAAAGGGACACCTCAAGTCAAAATTAAACTTTCATTATTCAGATAGAGCATGAAATTTTTAAACAACTTTCCAATTTACTTCCATTAAAAAAGTGCCCAGTCTTTTTAAATTTAAACTTTTTGAGTCACCAGCTCCTACTGAGCATGTGCAAGAATTCACAGAATAAGCATATATGCTTAATATTTTGTAATATTTGTGATTGGCTGATGGCTGTCACATGGTACGTGTATGCATTTTGTGATTGGCTGATGGCTGTCACATGGTACAGGGGGTGTGGAAATAGACATAACTTTTAAAATTGTCAGAAAAAAAATCTACTATTCATTTGAAGTTCAGACTAAGTGCTTTTTTTATTGTCTTCTTCTATTGTTATCTTGCATTTGTTGATTATGCAAATCTACTGTATTGACTGTCCTTTAAAGGGATAATAAACCCAACTTTTTTCTTTTTTTAATTCAGATAGAGCATGCAATTTTAAGCAACTTTCTAATTTACTCCTATTACCAAATGTTATTCGTTCTCTTGCTATATTTTATTTGAAAAGCAGTAATCTAAATTTAGGAGCCGGCAATTTTTGGTTTAGCACCTGCTTGCTTGCTGAGTAGTGGCTATTGGGCATTCAGAGTAGTTGGGCGTTGCAGAAGCAGACACCACCTGGATTGGAATTAGTCATATTGCAGGTGTGGTTCATAAACAAATACAACTTAGCTCATACTTACTTTAGGCTACTGTTACAAAGAACTGAAGTACAGTTTGTACACATGCATGGGGATGCATTATTAAAAGGACAATACTTCACTGTCATCATCCTCAGGTTTCTGAGTAATAAAATGAGCAAGAAGTAAAACTTATACCTCTAATCCTGTTAGCATATTATGACAAACTTTATGACTAACAGGTTATATTAAAGGGACATTCCGGGTCAAAATTTAAATGCACACAAATAAATTACATATTTGAATAGAAACATATGTGCAATATACATGTCTTGACAAAATGCTTCTAGTAAAAGTTATCACTGTTTTAGTGTTTAGCATTTTTCTCTGCACGTGCATGTGAAGCATAGCTAGATATTCTCATTGCAGCAGTATTTTAAATACGGCAGCTACTCAGAGCACCAGTAGGGCTTGTATCATGTCAGCAATTGAGTCATTACCATATGGTACCAGCCTATTAGACCCTCTGAGCAAGTGCTGTGTTTAAATACACTTTGAAACAGCTATAGCTTTTATTAGAAGCATTTTTTGCTAATACATGTATGTTATAAAAATGCTTATATTCAAAACTGAAATGCATTGATGTGGATTCTAATTTTAGCTGTAATGTCCCTTTAAATTTAAATATATATCCTCTTGTTATGGTATTTCACTTTATTTGTAAACAATTTTTTTCCCCTAAACTATTTCCTTCAATAATATATTTGTACTTTTAACATGCCATTTTTAAGTTTATAATTGTCTTTTATTGTATAGAAAAATAGAGAAATGTTAAAAAATTACAAATATTCACTGTCCCTTTAAGATGATATGTCAGCTGCTTATGCCAACCCCTATCTATAATTTCATATGCCTATGTGTAATGTGTACCTAGGAGATGATCTCTTGATGATGAAAAACTCACAGATTATGCAAAATAATATTCTAAGATCTTTTATAGTATACATTTCTTAAATACAAGTTTTGAAAGCTTTATTGAACATTAAAGGGACACTGTAACCAAAAATTTTCTTTCGTGATTCAGATTGAGCATGAAATTTAAGCAACTTTCTAATTTACTCTATTATAAAATTTTCTTCATTCTCTTGGTATCTTTATTTGAAATGCAAGAATGTAAGTTTAGATGCCGGCCCATTTGGGTGAACAACCTGGGTTGTCCTTGCTGATTGGTGGATGATTCATCCACCAATAAAAAAGTGCTGTCCAGAATACTGAACCAAAAAAAAGCTTAGATGCCTTCTTTTTCAAATAAAGATAGCAAGAGATCGAAGAAAAATTGTATAATAGGAGTAAATTAGAAAGTTGCTTAAAATTGCATGCTCTTTCTGAATTACAAAAGAAAAATTTTGGGTTCAGTGTCCCTTTAACTTTTTATGTGTAATCTTTGCTTTGTTTTTGTTCTAAGTTTACAATAAACAGTGTTATTATTAAACAGTATTTCAGCGTCACCAATCGTTTCCAATGCTAATAAGTATAATTGGGGCCCCCAGAGCAATATGCCTGTATTTTTCTCATGCTTAGGGAAGTGTCAAGCACATTTTTGGGGGTGGAAGTGACTCTGGCCTTTTTTATGGCTTCTTTATAGGTATTTATGGACTTCTTGGGGACTTGAGTTGGAGATCTGTCCCTTTCTTTGTTTTGGTCACCTATAAAAATGTAAAGAGAAAGGACAAGTATCAAGTGTTTACATGTGTACTCCACATTGTCTTCTCACTGGGCCTTAACAATGATGATTTCTTTATAGTTACTTATTTCTTCTTTTTTGATCTGTCATTTTCATAGTTGTGATCATCTAAAAAACATGGAGAAAGACAGTTTGAACGGTTAAAATGTGCATATTTCTTTGCTTTCACACAATGCAACAATAAGCCTTTTCTTTTAATTTCCTTTGTAGATATTCACAAACTATTGATGACTTGCTTTGGCTATCTGTCTATGTTGATTTGCAACCTGAGAATGAATGAAAAATGTAAGTTTAGAAAAGTTAAAATGTGTGTGTCTTAGGGGCTTGATGATCAAAAACTCGTATGGAGAGAAGTAACGTAAAATCTATCGGCTAGATTACAAGTTGTGCGTTAGGCTTAAAAAGCAGCGTTGGCCGGTCCTAACGCTGCTTTTAATGCCCGCTGGTATTAAGAGTCTTGCAGGTGCAGGTGTGTACCGCTCACTTTTTTGGTCAGACTTTGGAAATACCGCAAATCCCACTTACGTAAATTGCGTATCCTATATTTTCAATGGGACTTGCATAGCACCGGTATTACGAGTCTGACAAAAAGTGAGCGGTACACCCTCTCCTGTCAAGACTGGTAACGCATTTAAAAGTCAGTAGTTAAGAGTTTTACACGACAACGCCCTAGCATAAAACTCAACTAAAGTGCTAAAAAGTACACTAACACCCATAAAATACCTATTAAACCCTAAACCGAGGCCACCCGCCCCCCCACATCGCAAACACTAAAATAATTTTTTAACCTCTAATCTTCCCAAACCGGACATCGCCGCCCCAATGTCGCCGCCACTATATTAAAGTTATTAACCCCTAAACCTAACCCTAACCCTAACACCCTCTAACTTAAATATAATTAAAATAAATATAAATAAAAATTACTATAATTAACTAAATTATTCCTATTTAAAACTAAATACTTACCTATAAAATAACTCTAAGCTAGCTACAATATAACTAATAGTTACATTGTATCTATATTAGGGTTTATTTTACAGGCAAGTTTGTATTTATTTTAACTAGGTACAATAGTTATTAAATAGTTATTAACTATTTAATACACACCTAGCTAAAATAAATACAAAAGTACCTGTAAAATAAAACCTAACCTAAGTTACAATTACACCTAACACTACACTACAATTAAATTATTTCCCTAAATTAATACAGATGGCCCTTGGTTTACGACGGTTTCAATTTGCGCCGTTTCAGAATAACGCCCTTTTTTTTCCAGTCATGTGACTGCTATTGTGTTGCAGCAAAACACATGCAAAGAAAAGCAAACCAGACGTAATCAATGGATGAGCTTTCAAAGGAACAAGATCTAGCGCCACTTCCCTTAGATGCAGACTCAATGCAGAGAACTGGTTGGCAGAAAATGGCAAGTAAAATAAACGTTTTGTTCATTAAACTTAGTTTGATGATGATACAGTCTGTGTGTGATTATTTTGTTTTTGTTCAATAAACTTAGATTGGATGATGATGCAGTCTGTGTTTGTGTGATAATTTTATTAGGTGCTGTTTAGCAAATGTTTTTGTTTATTAACCCCTTAATGACAACGGGACATACCAGGTACGTCATGCAAAAACTAGCAGTTAATGACAAGTGGACGTACTGGTACGTCAGTTGGTCTAACAGAGTGCTGGAAGCCATCACAAATGCTTCCAGCAGCTCTGAGGGTATTGCAGTGATGCCTCGATATGGAGGCCTCCTGCAATACCACTTTACAAGCCTCCGATGCAAAGAGAGCCACTCTGTGGCCCTCTCTGCACCGGTAGCGATAGTGCCAGACTGCCAGTGTCCACTATCCGGGGTGTGAAGGTGCGTGCGCGCATGCACGATTGCGCGTGGCACGATGGGATGAGTGTGCACGTAATGTGCATGTGCGTGTGCACGGTGTCACGTGCACAGTGCGCACGTGCACGGTGCTCGTGCCACGTGCGCACATTATCCACACTGACACCAATGAATGAGGGGCAAAAAAGGGAGAGAAAAAGGAAAAAAAAATTTTGAAACATAAAAGGATCTGGGAAGGGGAGGGGGGGGGGGGGTTTTGGGGGGGGGGGCTGCTACACTACAGAAATAGTTTTAGTTAAATATAAAGTTTAAGTTAAGTTTAAAAATAAAATAAAAATACTTTTTGGGGGGTTTTTGGGGCCAAACTGGTATTGGCAGAAAGCTGCCAGTACCTCAAGATGGCGGTAATTAAGGTAGGGGAGAGGGTTAGAGATGCTGGAGGGGGGATCAGGGAGGTTGGAGGGCTAAGGCAGGGGTCCATCACAGCTAAAAATATTTTATTATTTTTATTTAAAAAAAAAAAAAAAAAAAACTCCTTTATTTTGTACTGGCAGACTTTCTGCCAGTACTTAAGATGCGGGAACAATTGTGGGGTGGGGGAGGGGAAGAGAGCTGTTTGGGAGGGATCAGGGGTGGGATGTGTCAGGTGGGAAGCTGATCTCTAAAATTTAAACCCTGCAAACTCCTACAAGCTACCTTATTTAACCCCCTTTCACTGCTGGGCATAATTAAGCTTGTGGTGCGCAGCAGCATTTAGCGGCCTTCTAATTACCAAAAAGGAAAGCCAAAGCCATATAAGTCCTGCTATTTCTGAACAAAGGGATCCAGAGAAGCTTTTACAACAATTTCTGCCATAATAGCACAAGCTGTTTGTAAATAATTTCAGTGAGAAACCTAAAATTGTGAAAAATGTAAAGTTTTTTTTTTTATTTGCTCGCATTTGGCGGGTAAAATGGTGGCATAAAATATACCAAAATGGGCCTAGGATCAATACTTGGGGTTGTCTACTACACTACACTAAAGCTAAAATTAACCCCTACAAGCTCCCTACAAGCTCCCTAATTAACCCCCTACACTCCTGGGCATAAAACACGTGTGGTGCGCAGCGGCAATTTAGCGGCCTTCTAATTACCAAAAAGCAACCCCAAAGCCATATAAGTCTGCTATTTCTGAAAAAAGGGAATCCCAGAGAAACATTTACAAACCATTTGTGGCATAATTGCAGAAGCTGTTTGTAAATAATTTCAGTGGAAACCTAAAGTTTGTGACAAATATTGTGAAAAAGTGAACTTTTTTTTTTTTTATCGCATTTGGCGGTGAAATGGTGTGCGATGAAATACCAAAATGGGCCTAGTTACTATACTTTGGGTTGTCCTTCTAAAAAAAATATATACATGTCAAGGGATATTCAGGTATTCCTGACAGATATCAGGGTTCCAATGTAACTAGCGCTAATTTTGAAAAAAAAGTGGTTTGGAAAATAGCGAAGTGCTACTTGTATTTATTGCCCCATAAATTGCAAAAAAAGCAAAGAACATGTAAACATTGGGGTATTTCTAAACTCAGGACAAAATTTAGAAACTATTTAGCATGGGTTGTATTTTTTGGTGATTGTAGATGTGTAACAATTTTGGGGGGTCAAAGTTAGAAAAAGTGTGTTTTTTTCCATTTTTTCCTCATTATTTTATTATTTTTTTTTAGTAAATTATAAGACATGATGAAAATAAATGGTATCTTTAGAAAGTCCATTTAATGGCGAGAAAAACGGTATATAATATGTGTGGTTACAGTAAATGAGTAAGAGGAAAATTACAGCTAAACACAAACACTGCAGAAATGTAAAAATAGCCATTGTCATTAAGGGTAAGAAAATTGAAAAATGGTCCGGTCATTAAGGGGGTTAAACTTAGTTTTGATGATGATACAATCTATTTTATTAGGTTAATAATGCTGTTTCACATTTAAAGTCTTCATTTCAAGCTTTTAAAAATATGTATTAGGTGTTACGGTATGTCAATTTTGAGAGGGGCCTGGAATCTAACTCCTCCACTTCCCATTGACTTACATTATAAACTGGGTTTTCAATTTACAACGGTTTTGATTTACAACCATTCCTTCTGGAACCTAACCCCCGGCGTAAACTGTAGGCTACCTGTACAATTAAATACAATTACATTATCTAAAGTACAAAAAACCCACTAAATTACAGAAAATAATAAAACAAATTACAAGATTTTTAAACTAATTACACCTAATCTAATCCCCCTAACAAAATATAAAGCCCCCCCAAAATAAAAAAGGCCCTACCCTATACTAAATTACAAATAGCCCTTAAAAGGGCCTTTTGCGGGGCATTGCCCCAAAGTAATCAGCAACATTAAAAACCCACCACCAGCAAAACCAACCCTACTCTAAAACCCACCCAATACCCCCTTAAAAAAACACTAACCCCTTGAAGATCACCTTACCCGGGAGAAGTCTTCATCCAACCGGCGCCGAAGTCCTCAATGTAGCCGGGAGAAGTCTTCATCCAAGCCGGGGCGAAGTGGTCCTCCAGACAGCAGAAGTCTTCATCCAGACAGCATCTTCTATCTTCATCCCATCCAGCGCAGAGCGGGTCCATCTTCAAGACATCCGACGCAGAGCATCCTCTTCTATTGACATCATCCAAGATGGCGTCCCTTCAATTCAGATTGGCTGATAGAATTCTAGCAGTCAATCGAATTAAGGTAGAAAAAATCCTATTGGCTGATGCAATCAGCCAATAGGATTGAGCTTGCATTCTATTGGCTGAATTGGAACAACCATAGAATGCAAGCTCAATCCTATTGGCTGATTGCATCAGCCAATAGGATTTTTTTCTACCTTAATTCCGATTGGGCTGATAGAATTCTATCAGGCCAATCGGAATTGAAGGGATGCCATCTTGGATGACGTCATTTAAAGGAACCTTCATTCAGTCTTAGCCGTCGTCAGAAGAGGATGCTCCGCGTCGGATGTCTTGAAAATGGACCTGCTCCGCTCAGGATGGATGAAGATAGAAGATGCCGTCTGGATGAAGACTTCTGTCCGTCTGGAGGACCACTTCGCCGGCTTTGGATGAAGACTTCTTCCGGCTTCGTTGAGGACTTCGGCCCGGTTGGATGAAGACTTCTCCCGGTAAGGTGATCTTCAAGAGGTTAGGTGTTAGTTTTTTTAAAGGGGTATTGGGTGGGTTTTAGAGTAGGGTTGGTTGTGTGGGTGGTGGGTTTTAATGTTGGGGGCGGATTTGTAATTTTTTTTACAGGTAAAAGAGCTGATTACTTTGGGGCAATGCCCCGCAAAAGGCCCTTTTAAGGGCTATTTGTAATTTAGTGTAGGGTAGGGCTTTTTTTAATTTGGGGCCTTTTTTATTTTGTTAGGGTGGATTAGATAAGGTGTAATTAGTTTAAAAATCTTGTAATTTGTTTATTTATTTTGTTGTCCTTTAGATTTATTTAATTTAATTGTATTTAATTGTATTTAATTTAGGGAAATAATTTAATTGCAGTGTAGTGTTTGGTGTAATTGTAACTTAGGTTAGGTTTTATTTTACAGGTACTTTTTGTATTTATTTAGCTAGGTAGTTATTAAATAAAATAAATACAAATTTGCCCTGTAAAATAAAAATAAACCCTAAGCTAGCTACAATGTAACTATTAGTTATAAGCTAGCTTAGGGTTTATTTATAGGTAAGTATTTAGTTTTAAATAGGAATAATTTAGTTAATTATAGTAATTTTATTTAGATTTCTTTTAATTATATTTAAGTTAGGGGGTGTTAGGTTTAGGGTTAGACTTAGGTTTAGGGGTTAATAACTTTAATATAGTGGTGGCGACGTTGGGGGCGGCAGGTTAGGGGTTAATAATAATGTAGGTTGCGGCGATGTCGGGGGCGGCAGATTAGGGGTTAATAAGTGTAAGATTAGGGGGTGTTTAGACTTGGGTTCATGTTAGGGTGTTAGGTGTAGACATAAAATGTATTTCCCCATAGGAATCAATGGGGCTGCGTGAAGGAGTTTGTATGCTGCTTTTTTGGCAGTTGTTAGACTTTTTTCAGCCGGCTCTTCCCGTTGATTCCTATGGGGAAATCATGCACGCTGGTATTGGGGTGCGGTAAGGAGCAAAATTTTGCTCAATGCTCACTTCTTGTCTGGGTTGTAAAAACCCCGTAATACCAGCGCTGTCTGTATGTGAGCGGTGAGCATTAACTAGCTCGTTAGCACCGCACAGCCTCTAACGCAAAACTCGTAATCTAGGTGTATGTTTTTTTTTTAGTATTATATAGTATGTGTCTCTCCTTCACACCCAACACCCGTGCCAATAGATAGACAGCTCTAAACGCTAACATAAGATTTTTTAAGATTCTTTGAGGAACCTAGCAGTACTGACAAGACTTCCTTAGATAATCTCGCCATAGCAGAGAGCTTTGGATCATCTGGCTTTTTTGTCTTGACACATAAGGCCTGATGAAATAAACCTTTTAACTCAGACAAGATGATATAAAATGATCCTCCAGCACTGCAAGATCTCTAGTAAAATTCTAAAATGGCAGAATTTGCTATACTTCTCCAAAGAGTGTTTCTTGCATTTCTGTTAACCCCTTACGTAACTTCGCCCCCCAGCGCAACCTAACCCTGCTACACTATTAACCCCTAATATGCTATAACCTAATGACCTAGCCACCTCCCAACCTATTAAACCTAAACCACTACAACCCCCAACACAAACTACCCCTACACTACCTTAACTACTTAACAGCTAACAACCCCCCCCAGACACTAACCTAACATCCCATAAGTTGCAGTAAATATAAAATACTATAATTTTAAAAAAAAAAAAGTTACCAATAATATCAAAACAAAGCACTACCAAAAATAAAACAAACAAACAATTTAGCTACCCTAAAACTAAAGTCCCCTTAAAAAAATCCCACCCCAAAAATAAAAAACCCTATACTATTACTAAAACCTACTCTACAATTGCCCTTAGAAGGGCATTTTGTAGGGCATTGCTCTAACTAATTTAGGTATTTATGTTTAAAATATATAATCCCTATCCTAAAATCAAAGTAACCCTCCACTCCCTCAACAAAAAGCCTATCTTAAAAAATTGCCCTAAGAAGCGATTATAGCTCTTTTACATAAAAAAAAACTATTCTAAAAAAAAAAAAACTATCATAAAAATTAGATTGAAAGGGCATTTGGTAGGGCATTGTCCTAAAGTGATTTAGCTCTTTTGAGATTGAAAAAAAGAAAAACCCTATTCTAAAAAAATAACTATCCTAAGCTAAGGGAAAAAACCCTATGTTAAAAAACCCACCCCAAAAAATCCTAACTCTAAACCCCAAGGTTTATACTCACCCAACTTCTTCTTGCTCAGCTCTGGCGGTGCACCTCTTCTTTCTTCATGGTGGTGGTCCTCTGGGGCGGTCCTCTTGTAGTGTCATAGCAGCGGTCCTCTTGTAGCTTCATCCATGGTGGCACTTTTCCACTGATGTATCTTCTGTCTTCCATCTGGTCCTCTTCCATCTGATGCTTCTTCATGCAATCGCCACCGCACACTGAAGCTTGAATGTGAGGTACCCCCTTATATAGGGGTACCCTTGCATTTCTACAGGCTGATTTTCAAAACCAAAATTTTAATCAGCCCATAGAAAAAAATGTTTATTCTTTTGGCTTGATTTGAATTTGGTGTGTATTAAATGTTGAATGTTGTATTTATAAATGACATGTTATTGAATTGTTTTTTCAAGCTAACCAGATTTCCTGAGGGTGTATGAAACATCAGATCAGTATGTATTCCATATTGTATACCTGTAAGCTCTGGTGTCATAGCTTTACACAGCATCTTCAGCCATTCACTGAATTTGATACTTTACTGCAGCTTTACAGTCATAATTTCCAAGTGTGACACTAGGTAATAGTCTATTGGGGCTACTAGCATTACATGCTGTCCTGACTCTGGCCTATATAGTATTTTTCTTAGATGCACTGACTTTATTTTCAGATGTTGCAAATGATATATCATGGTGCTCTACAACAGCATAACTTGCCATATGGTCATGAAGTATATATTTGTCTCCTCCTAATCTTTCTATAAATATTGGTGGTTTTTTTTAATTTAGATTTCTCAATTTGTGCGTCCTCTGACTAATCCATCCTTCTCCAGTATTGATGACTCCCTACATGGGATATTTGGATTTTTGCCATGTGTCCCCTCCCTCTCTGCCATCTGTCTCTGTATGTGACATAACTTTCTGTTTTGGTGAATAATCCTCTTGGCCTTGTGTGGTGTTTCTGTGTTTTGGGGAACTTTTTTCCCCCTCAGCTGCCTCCATTATCTTATCTTACCTCAATAACTCTTGGACTCTACTGCCTTTTTCATTGCCCATTCTTTTTTTTTATTATTATTCAATATAATTTTCTTTTCTCTGTGGACTGCTCTGCCAAACTGTCTCCTGCCATTATTGAGCCAAATGTAAAATGGACGCTCTACATAGAGGTTTTTATATTGTGCAACAATGTTGCTTTTTGATATTTGATTGAAATTTGTGACTGTGTCAAAAGTTGATAGCCATGTGTTTGTTGCCATTTTTATTTATTCTGGATGCTGGTGTGGAAAATGTACTGTAGATTGAATGTGTTTTGACTCTGTAAGACTTCTATCCCTTTGATTAAAAAAAGGAATGATCCTGTTTTTTAGATAACAATGTCTATTATATTGTTAACATTATAATGTTGCAAACTTAATATAGGGACTTTTCATCATAAGATAGTTCATCATAACCTGTTAAGCATAAGGATGTTTGCTCATAGTTATGGTCACTCTTAGGTATGTTCATCATAAGACAGTCTATCATAGGACTGTTCCTTATCTGTCTGTTTATGATAAGGATTAAAGAATCAAACAACTGCTCATCACAGGTTTGTTCATACCAACATTGTCTTTTAATCACAGAACTTCCTTTCATGGGTCTGCTCAGAATATATAATGTGTAGAGGTGGCACTCCAAACGCTTCTCGGTTCCATCTGAACGTGGGGCAGATCTCAAGAAACCAGAATCACAATAGTGATAAACCTTAAATACCACACTGAGTACTTTATGCAAAATACTTACAGGATAAAGGTGTATTCAACCACATTTATTGTGGTATTTTATCACAGGACTGTTCATCACAGAAATATTCAACCTAGGATTTCATTATATGAAAGAGTCATAATAGAATTCTAATTATTCATGGGAGTGTTTGTCATTTTGTCATAGTGAACTTTGTTATATGATAACTGACCTAAAGCTAATAAAAGCTATTTGAAACGGAGCGTGCCTTCCCTGCAACTTTGAATATTATTTTGATTAGAAGTGCACCCCGGAGGCTGTTGTTTATGGAGTGCTGGTTCCCCTTCTTTATTATATATATATATATATATATTATATATATATATATATATATATATATATATATATATATATATATATATATAAGGGAACTGCACTCCAAGACCGGACCAGGTACACATCATGTGACTCAGCAACATCCAGCCCTAGGTGCTAAATAACACTCCAAAAAAGCTGTAATATCACCAGAGCCACAGGCAGTTAACCCCAGTCCGGAATGGGTGCAAGAAAACAAGGGGGATTACAAACAAAAAGTAATACAACACATAGAAACACCCAGCACTCACCAGCTAGCTCACAGCTAAGATAAAATCACAACTGGAAAGGTTAGTTACTGCATCTGGCCAAATGGGAAAGCTCAGACACCACGTCAAGGTCCTTTCCACTGTCTGAGTCCCTAACACAGCCACACCATCATGCAAGCTCACAAAGCCAAACAGACTGAGAGCAAAGAAGGGGTGCACAGGTGGATGTAATTACCCAGAGAAAATATGGAAGGGAACTGCACTCCAAGACCGGACCAGGTACACATCATGTGACTCAGCAACATCCAGCCCTGGGTGCTAAATAGCACTCCAAAAAAGCTGTGATGTCACCAGAGCCACAGGCAGTTAACCCCAGTCCGGAATGGGTGCAAGAAACAAGGGGGATTACAAACAAAAAGTAATACAACACATAGAAACACCCAGCACTCACCAGCTAGCTCACAGCTAAGATAAAATCACAACTGGAAAGGTTAGTTACCGCATCTGGCCAAATTGGAAAGCTCAGGCACCACGTCAAGGTCCTTTCCACTGCCTGAGTCCCTAACACAGTCACACCATCATGCAAGCTCACAAAGCCAAACAGACTGAGAACAAAGAAGGGGTGCACAGGTGGATGTAATCACCCAGAGAAAATATGGAAGGGAACTGCACTCCAAGACTGGACCAGGTACACATCATGTGACTCAGCAACATCCAGCCCTGGGTGCTAAATAGCACTCCAAAAAAGCTGTGATGTCACCAGAGCCACAGGCAGTTAACCCCAGTCCGGAATGGGTGCAAGAAACAAGGGGGATTACAAACAAAAAGTAATACAACACATAGAAACACCCAGCACTCACCAGCTACCTCACAGCTAAGATAAAATCACACTGGAAAGGTTAGTTACTGCATCTGGCCAAATGGGAAAGCTCAGGCACCACGTCAAGGTCCTTTCCACTGCCTGAGTCCCTAACACAGCCACACCATCATGCGAGCTCACAAAGCCAAACAGACTGAAAACAAAGAAGGGGTGCACAGGTGGATGTAATCACCCAGAGAAAATATGGAAGGGAACTGCACTCCAAGACCGGACCAGGTACACATCATGTGACTAAGCAACATCCAGCCCCTGGGTGCTAAATAGCACTCCAAAAAAGCTGTGATGTCACCAGAGCCACAAGCAGTTAACCCCAGTCCGGAATGGGTGCAAGAAACAAGGGGGATTACAAACAAAAAGAAATACAACACATAGAAACACCCAGCACTCACCAGCTAGCTCACAGCTAAGATAAAATCAAAACTGGAAAGGTTAGTTACTGCATCTGGCCAAATGGGAAAGCTCAGGCACCACGTCAAGGTCCTTTCCACTGCCTGAGTCCCTAACACAGTCACACCATCATGCGAGCTCACAAAGCCAAACAGACTGAGAACAAAGAAGGGGTGCACAGGTGGATGTAATCACCCAGAGAAAATATGGAAGGGAACTGCACTCCAAGACCGGACCAGGTACACATCATGTGACTCAGCAACATCCAGCCCTGGGTGCTAAATAGCACTCCAAAAAAGCTGTGATGTCACCAGAGCCACAGGCAGTTAACCCCAGTCCGGAATGGGTGCAAGAAACAAGGGGGATTACAAACAAAAAGTAATACAACACATAGAAACACCCAGCACTCACCAGCTAGCTCACAGCTAAGATAAAATCACAACTGGAAAGGTTAGTTACCGCATCTGGCCAAATTGGAAAGCTCAGGCACCACGTCAAGGTCCTTTCCACTGCCTGAGTCCCTAACACAGTCACACCATCATGCAAGCTCACAAAGCCAAACAGACTGAGAACAAAGAAGGGGTGCACAGGTGGATGTAATCACCCAGAGAAAATATGGAAGGGAACTGCACTCCAAGACTGGACCAGGTACACATCATGTGACTCAGCAACATCCAGCCCTGGGTGCTAAATAGCACTCCAAAAAAGCTGTGATGTCACCAGAGCCACAGGCAGTTAACCCCAGTCCGGAATGGGTGCAAGAAACAAGGGGGATTACAAACAAAAAGTAATACAACACATAGAAACACCCAGCACTCACCAGCTACCTCACAGCTAAGATAAAATCACAACTGGAAAGGTTAGTTACTGCATCTGGCCAAATGGGAAAGCTCAGGCACCACGTCAAGGTCCTTTCCACTGCCTGAGTCCCTAACACAGCCACACCATCATGCGAGCTCACAAAGCCAAACAGACTGAGAACAAAGAAGGGGTGCACAGGTGGATGTAATCACCCAGAGAAAATATGGAAGGGAACTGCACTCCAAGACCGGACCAGGTACACATCATGTGACTAAGCAACATCCAGCCCTGGGTGCTAAATAGCACTCCAAAAAAGCTGTGATGTCACCAGAGCCACAAGCAGTTAACCCCAGTCCGGAATGGGTGCAAGAAACAAGGGGGATTACAAACAAAAAGAAATACAACACATAGAAACACCCAGCACTCACCAGCTAGCTCACAGCTAAGATAAAATCACAACTGGAAAGGTTAGTTACTGCATCTGGCCAAATGGGAAAGCTCAGGCACCACGTCAAGGTCCTTTCCACTGCCTGAGTCCCTAACACAGTCACACCATCATGCGAGCTCACAAAGCCAAACAGACTGAGAACAAAGAAGGGGTGCACAGTGGATGTAATCACCCAGAGAAAATATGGAAGGGAACTGCACTCCAAGACCGGACCAGGTACACATCATGTGACTCAGCAACATCCAGCCCTGGGTGCTAAATAGCACTCCAAAAAAGCTGTGATGTCACCAGAGCCACAGGCAGTTAACCCCAGTCCGGAATGGGTGCAAGAAACAAGGGGGATTACAAACAAAAAGTAATACAACACATAGAAACACCCAGCACTCACCAGCTAGCTCACAGCTAAGATAAAATCACAACTGGAAAGGTTAGTTACCGCATCTGGCCAAATGGGAAAGCTCAGGCACCACATCAAGGTCCTTTCCACTGCCTGAGTCCCTAACACAGCCACACCATCATGCATGCTCACAAAGCCAAACAGACTGAGAACAAAGAAGGGGTGCACAGGTGGATGTAATCACCCAGAGAAAATATGAAAGGGAACTGCACTCCAAGACCAGACCAGGTACACATCATGTGACTCAGCAACATCCAGCCCTGGGTGCTAAATAGCACTCCAAAAAAGCTGTGATGTCAACAGAGCCACAGGCAGTTAACCCCAGTCCGGAATGGGTGCAAGAAACAAGGGGGATTACAAATAAAAAGTAATACAACATATAGAAACACCCAGCACTCACCAGCTAGCTCACAGCTAAGATAAAATCACAACTGGAAAGATTAGTCACCGCATCTGGCCAAATGGGAAAGCTCAGGCACCACGTCAAGGTCCTGGTGAGTGCTGGGTGTTTTCTATGTGTTGTATTACTTTTTATTTGTAATCCCCCTTGTTTTCTTGCACCCATTCCGGACTGGGGTTAACTGCCTGTGGCTCTGGTGACATCACAGCATTTTTGGAGTGCTATTTAGCACCCAGGGCTGGATGTTGCTGAGTCACATGATGTGTACCAGGTCCGGTCTTGGAGTGCAGTTCCCTTCCATATTTTCTCTGGGTGATTACATTCACATGTGCACCCTTTCTTTGTTCTCAGTCTGTTTGGCTTTGTGAGCTCCCATGATGGTGTGGCTGTGTTAGGGTCTCAGGCAGTGGAAAGGACCTTGACGTGGTGCCTGAGCTTTCCCATTTGGCCAGATGCGGTAACTAACCTTTCCAGTTGTGATTTTATCTTAGCTGTGAGCTAGCTGGTGAGTGCTGGGTTTTTCTATGTGTTATATTACTTTTTGTTTGTAATCCCCCTTGTTTCTTGCACCCATTCTGGACTGGGGTTAACTGCCTGTGGCTCTGGTGACATCACAGCTTTTTTGGAGTGCTATTTAGCACCCAGGGCTGGATGTTGCTTAGTCACATGATGTGTACCTGGTCCGGTCTTGGAGTGTAGTTCCCTTCCATATTTTCTCTGGGTGATTACATCCACCTGTGCACCCCTTCTTTGATCTCAGTCTGTTTGGCTTTGTGATCTCGCATGATGGTGTGTCAGTGTTAGGGACTCAGGCAGTGGAAAGGACCTTGATGTGGTGCCTGAGCTTTCCCATTTGGCCAGATGTGGTAACTAACCTTTCCAGTTGTGATTTTATCTTAGCTGTGAGCTAGCTGGTGAGTGCTGGGTATTTCTATGTGTTGTATTACTTTTTGTTTGTAATCCCCCTTGTTTCTTGCACCCATTCCGGACTGGGGTTAACTGCCTGTGGCTCTGGTGACATCACAGCTTTTTTGGAGTGCTATTTAGCACCCAGGGCTGGATGTTGCTGAGTCACATGATGTGTACCTGGTTCGTTCTTGGAGTGCAGTTCCCTTCTATATTTTCTCTGGGTGATTACATCCACCTGTGCACCCTTTCTTTGTTCTCAGTCTGTTTGGCTTTGTGAGCTCGCATGATGGTGTGGCTGTGTTAGGGACTCAGGCAGTGGAAAGGACCTTGACGTGGTGCCTGAGCTTTCCCATTTGGCCAAATGCGGTAACTAACCTTTCCAGTTGTGATTTTATCTTAGCTGTGAGCTAGCTGGTGAGTGCTGGGTGTTTCTATGTGTTGTATTACTTTTTGTTTGTAATCCCCCTTGTTTCTTGCACCCATTCCAGACTGGGGTTAACTGCCTGTGGCTCTGGTGACATCACAGCTTTTTTGGAGTGCTATTTAGCAGCCAGGGCTGGATGTTGCTGAGTCACATGATGTGTACCTGGTCCGGTCTTAGAGTGCAGTTCCCTTCCATATTTTCTCTGGGTGATTACATCCACCTGTGCACCCCTTCTTTGTTCTCAGTCTGTTTGGCTTTGTGATCTCGCATGATGGTGTGGCTGTGTTAGGGACTCAGGCAGTGGAAAGGACCTTGACGTGGGGCCTGAGCTTTCCCATTTGGCCAGATGCGGTAACTAACCTTTCCAGTTGTGATTTTATCTTAGCTGTGAGCTAGCTGGTGAGTGCTGGGTGTTTCTATGTGTTGTATTACTTGTTATTTGTAATCCCCCTTGTTTCTTGCACCCATTCCAAACTGGGGTTAACTGCCTGTGACTCTGGTGACATCACAGCTTTTTTGGAGTGCTATTTAGCACCCAGGGCTGGATGTTGCTGAGTCACATGATGTGTACCTGGTCCGGTCTTGGAGTGCAGTTCCCTTCCATATTTTCTCTGGGTGATTACATCCACCTGTGCACCCCTTCTTTGTTCTCAGTCTGTTTGGCTTTGTGAGCTCGCATGATGGTGTGGCTGTGTTAGGGACTCAGGCAGTGGAAAGGACCTTGACGTGGTGCCTGAGCTTTTCCATTTGGCCAGATGCGGTAACTAACCTTTCCAGTTGTGATTTTATCTTAGCTGTGAGCTAGCTGGTGAGTGCTGGGTTTTTCTATGTGTTGTGTGTATATATATATATATATATATATATATATATATATATATATATATATATAGCTATTTAAATTTGTAATGAACAGTACTATGATGAGCAGTGCTTTGATAAATAGTTATATGATGAACAATCCTACAATTAATGATGAGGAGGATGACAGTCCTATGATGAAGACCTGTGAGGAGCAGTTGAAAAAAATCCTTATATTCAAAATATTATGCTAAACTGATGAACTATCCTAAAAGGAAACTGAATACCTGTGTATATCACTTAAGAGGTCACACAACAAATGAAGCTGGTTTGGTTTGTCTAAACAAAAGCTTTACTGTACAACTTATATCAATATATTTTTTGTCACCTTTAATAGTATAAGTAGAAATTTATGATTCCTTAATTTCTTAACTACCTTAAATGCTTGATAGTATAGCTGAATACTAATCAAAATGATAGGGATATAAAGTTAACTGCACTACGAATATATAAGATGACGGAATGAATTTATAAATATTAAAACATCACAAAGTGAAATATGTCAGGTATTGCCTTACAGCTGCTGAACTACATACTCTATCCTCCTAAGTAATGTTGTATTAGAATGCCATTTTGTCAGTAGAATTGCCTCTTGTTATAAATCAATAATAATCTTCCTTTATGTTGCTTTGTTATTTGAGTTGATAATAAATAGGCAAACTGTAATAATGGCAGTGGCATCTGACTAAGGGTTTTTTTTCCAATCTATTAAAAGAGCTTTTCAAATATATATTAAAAAAGGGGAGAGTGACACAGACTATGAAAGAGGCAGGGTTTGGGTCAGCAAGAGTGACAGAGCTGTACAGCCTATGAAACATGCTGGACATAACAGGCTAGGCTTAGTGAGTGAGCGAGTGAGTGAGTGAGTGGATGGGCTCCATCCTACTAATAAGCACAAAGAAAGGCTGAACACAAGAGGCCACTAGTAATCTACTGGTAAGACCTAGTGCCCCTAGTGTAATGTGTCAGAGGGTTTTGATTCAGTGATTGAGTTCTGTAGAAATTGCAGAATTCTCTTACAATTAAAATAACAGGTACAATTTCCACTTTGAAAATGCAATGTTGTTTAAATATGAAGGTTTGTAAGCAGTTTCATACCAGAGAACTGATCAGGTGATACTAATAATAAGTAGTTATTTGGTATTATTACCAAAGCATACAGGTGTATCCTAACTTGTACAGCAGAGTTGTTAAGAAAATAAGAAAAACATATTTAAAATTAACACATGGTTCATTCACCTGAATTTTTATTTAGTTGATTTTTAACTAATTTCATTGGTTTATTAGTGTCCCCAGCTTATGATCTATCAATTGCATGATAAAGTACAAATCCAATCGAAGAGTGTTGTAAGCAACATGGTAGCATGTTACAACTAAAAAGAATTTCATATTTACACATAAAAATCTATAAAGGTTCAGTGATTAAAAACACTTTTTCCCGGTGTATAGTATTGGTCTTTGCCATTACCCAAAAAAATCAAAGTAAATCTAGTACAAAGACAGTGACAAACTAGCTTCACCAAATCAATATGGCTGACATTATGTAGGTCTGCATTTCCTATTGACTAAAGCTTGAAGAATATTGACCTAGATTTGAACTGTGTGTCTTGATACCTATATGTATCATATACTCTTTGTACTAATTGGTTTATAGACTAATGCATAGAGCCGTGAAACACTTGGTAATGCTCAGCCACACAAGAATAATTCTCAAAGAGGAATTAACAGTGACAGAAAATACACAAAAACGAGAAGAGAGTAATGTATGTCCCATTGGGGCCCCAGTGACAGCTATGGTCAAAGAGGCGAAAGCCTCTGTCTGAAATCGTTTTGTGAAAATGTAAAGGACTTTCTGGAAAAACACTGAAATCATTTTAAACAAACAAGCATTTGATTGATAGAAAGCACTTTAGATAAATGAAACATTTAAAGATATCAATTTATCTAAATAAGTATTCTATATAAAATTGTGAAAAATAAAATAAAGTTGTAGCTTTAGTTTTGTTAGTAATTAAGAAATTGTATTTCTTTTTGTTTTTTTATTATTTTTTTTTTTTCTAGCACATTTCTAATGTTCTAATAGGGTTATCTGTGTCCTTATTGATTTTTTTTTTTTTTTAAAAATCCAATTCCTCCTTTTGGTTTTATGAAAAAAAAAAATTGCATTTAACACTAGTTTAAAAAAGGGGCATTTAGCTAAAAATAAATGCTGTCTTAAAAGTGAGATTGTTAGACAAATTGGTAAAACTTTTTACCCCCACAAATATAATTCCCCTTTGATTTAAAGGGGCACTAAACTTAAAATTGTATTCACTATAAAAAATGTTATGGCAGAAATAATACAACTTGCCTACAAAGGGCTAGATTATGAATGGAGTGCTATTTATCGTTCCTGCTCACGTGTTAACCCTGCTAGAAGTAATCTTTTTGCACACGTCGGTTAGCTCTCATATTCCAAGTTAAAAGTAAAAAGTTGTCACTCGCCTGCTAACCCAACATGCACAATATCGTGATTGCATTAACATATTCCCCCATAGAAGTGAATGGAGCAAAAAAGTGAAAAAAAACCCCATCCTACTCGCGTACAAACATGATCGCGTTTTCTGAAGTGAGCTAACCCAACATGAAACTATTAATATTTCACATTCCAATGTTCTTCTCATAGCAGAATATGCTCCATGTATTCATTAAAACATATTTCTACATATAGCTGATGGTATTTTGCTAATACAGGTATCCCTCAGTTTACGCCGGGGATAGGTTCCAGAAGGAATGGTTGTAAATCGAAACCGTGGTAAATTAAAACCCAGTTTATAATGTAAGTCAATGAGAAGTGAGGCAGATAGGTTCCAGGCCCCTGTCAAAATTGTCATAAGTAACACCTAATACATTATTTTTAAAGCTTTGAAATGAAGACTTTAAATGCTAAACAGCATTATAAACCTAATAAAATAATCACACAACACAGAATATATAATTAAACTAAGTTAAATGAACAAAAACATTTGCTAAACAGCATTATAAACCTAATAAAATAAACACAGACTTCACTTGCATTTTTTCTGCAAACAGTTCTTTCTATGCATTCCAATCTGGACTGATTTATAGACAGGAAGATCATGTCCCTTTGAAATCTGCTCGATAGCTCAGGTCTGGTTAAACTGATTAATTTCAGCTTGCTTGGCTTTGCTGCAACACAAGCGGACAGCTCCACCTTCTGGCTATTTTAATAAATGTACTGCTTCTCACTGCTTTTTAATAGCAGTCACTTGACTGGAAAAAAGGTTGTTATTCTGAAACGGTGTATAAAACGATGAAAGGATCCAGCAAGGAGTATATAAAACGTAATTTATTGGCAAAAGTTAAAATAGCCAAACATAGGCTGGAGGGAGCAACTAACAAACGGTGTGTGAGCGTGACACCAATGGCTTACATGTTTCGGCACTCAGCCGTAATCATAGCCCTAGGTGTCACAGATGTGAATTGCTTAAAAACCTGACGTTACATTCTGATAGGTTAAAACCTTAAGTATAAAACATGCCCATTAAACTGCAGAACAATAATAGATTAACCCATTATGCCAGTATATAACAACTCATAGACATTTGCAGAAAGTACAGAAAGAACAGGCTACAAAACAGACCAAAATATATACAATAGTCGGAATGGAGTACACTTTTATGATCTAATAGCTACATTTATAGTATTATACAGAATAATGGACACAAAAGGTGCAATGAAGTATATTAAGATATCACATAATGCCGAACTTAAATATATAAGAGAATACAGAAATATCCAGCAAAACATGCAAATATACAAAAGTATATAATAATAAGAAAAAACTAGAGATTGTCTCCCAAAAATTGATCAGGTCGTATTTGGAATTTAGACCAAATGGGAGTCTAGTTTTCAATACAAAAATCCAGTAAACTGCACATTTAGCCAGGATATTCTCCAGATTACCTCTCCTGTTAGGTACCCTAGCTTTCTCAATAGCTGCCCACCTAAAAGAAGTAAGACTACAGTCATGTTTAGTGGAAAAATGTTGAACTAGGGGTGTGGTAGATGTGCCCCTAGAAAGCGTTGAGAAATGTTCCCTGATGCAGGAATTAACATCCCTAGAGGTTAATCCTACGTACTGAACGTTGAATTTAGTGCATAAGATCATATAGATCACATCAGTACTCTTACAATTAAGGCAGGTCTTAATGGGGTACGTCTGACCAGTGACTGACCATGTAAACTCAGGGGCCACTAAGTGCATAGTCACACTGTTTACACTTGCGATGACCACACTTAAACATGCCTAAATGTGGGAGCCAAGAACTGGATGGGTGTGTTATCTGTTTGAGTTGGGTTGGAACTAAGATGGAAGCAAGTGTAGGGCATTTCTTATAAGAACACCTAATACCTTGTCTGACAGTCTCTACGAGTTTGTCATCTGCAGCCAAAAGAGGGAAATGTTTCTTGATAATACTGCAGATTTGTGGGTATTGGGCACTGAAGGTTGCTACAAAATGAACCCCTTAAAATCTTCTATCAACAAGTCCCTCTCAAGGTTATCCACTTTGTTTTTGGCTTCTGCAATATGACTTTGTGCATATTTTCTTTCTTTAAGTCTAGTCTCTAGCAACTTAGCCTCCTGCACGTAGTCCATTTGTCTACTGCAATTTCTTTTGAGTCTAACAAACTGTCCTTTAGCTACTGCATATGAGGTGTTTTTAGGGTGACAGCTGGAAGCATGCAGGAGGGTGTTGTCAGAGATAGTCTTGCGGTATACCTTGGTGTGGATAGGCCCTTCAGCATCCCCTATAAGGCATAAGTCTAAATAGTTAATGCAGGTAGAGTCTGAAGTGTATGTGAGACTCAGATTTAAATTGTTACAATTTATTCTTTCCATAAAGTGGACAATTTCAAAATGAGAGCCAGACCAAATCAAGAGAAGGTTGTCTATATATCTTTTGTAAAAACATATATAGGACCTAAAGGGATTACTGTCTCCAAAAATGCTGTCAATTTCCCATTTGCCTAAATACAAATTGGCATATGAGGGGGCATATTTAGCCCCCATAGCAGTACCACACTTTTGGACAAAGTAGCGCCCCTCAAACGAAGAGAAATTGTGCGTTAGTATGAATTCGAGAACACGTACAATGTATGTCTGGAAATTAGTTGCATAGTCTGTAAATGTCCTGAGAAAGTATTCCACCGCTTCAATACCTTTAGAGTGGGGGATGGTTGAATATAAAGAAAGGACATCCACTGAAATCCAGCTGTAATGGAAATCCCACTTAAAATCTGCTAAACAAACGGTGTGAGCGTGACACCAATGGCTTACATGTTTCGGCACTCAGCCGTAATCATAGCCCTAGGTGTCACAGATGTGAATCTATGCCAGCAATAGCACGTACCAATCCTAAAATGGACTGCGAAAAAATCTTTTCTGATGAAAAAGGAACATTGTCATTAAGTACTTTATTTGACTTAATGGAGACTTTACTATTTAAAGAAACAAAGGCACAATGGGACATTTGGACATTCCAATCATATATAAAAGCCAAAATGATCCCTAGAGGATTAAGAATATACACATTTTCCACCTTTGAGGTTGATGTTACTGATAAAGTTTTTGTTGATGCATGGAATAATGTCCTGTCGGAGTGCTCAATGCAATTGATGTTATTACTAATACAGTACAGAACACAACATCCAAATGATATCAAGGCAGAAATAGATAGTCTCCAATTAGAATTAAATACACGTAGCTCAGACCCTGATTTCCCCAAATTTGACAACATACTGCAGGATTCTCTAGCCCGTGGTAAACAGGTAATTATGGAAAATAAACATATTAAATTTATAAGATTTAAAACTGACTACCTCAAAAATTCTGTTTATATTTGGAACAGAAAACAACGTTCTGATTACAGATGTAGTTTACCACAGTCTAAAAACCGCAGAGGGAATCACAGAAACAGGAATAGGCAGTCCAAACAAGTCACTTTCTCGGATAGTGAAACTGATAGATCCTCTGATGAATATATATCTGGTATAGAGGACAATACAAGTACAATCACTCATACTAATACAATTTCTAATCTACAATCAGACATTTTGAAAAATACACCTACTCCTGCTGTGATGATCCCCACACAATCATAAACAGGGGCGAGAGCTAAAGACAAGAATAATTCTTCTAATATGAGTTCTAAATATATCCCTACTGGTATATCCATTGAACCATAGCCACCACAGGGGGTAGGGGGATACACATAACCAATACAGCCAATCAAGAGAGTTATTCATTGAGAGGCAATCACACTCAGACAAAATACAAATAAATAATGTTATTAATCTATCATCAGTTAAATTAACTTAGGATCAAATTGATTTATTGGATCTGGGTTTGGGCTTTGCACCTACTACCCATTTTGACCTGTTCCAAACTATGATAGATATTAACAGATTTATTCGCAACATTACTCTCAGAAAACATTAGTCTGGTACACCATCATCCCCTGTGGAGGCTGCAGGTGATTCCACTGTTCCCATACCCGAGATCCAGAAATTTGCAGAAGTCTGTGATATGATCTCGCTTCAGAATCTGGCATTGGAAACTGAGACTATACCGGGTGATGTGAATAGTTGAACCTCTTTCAAAAACAAATATACGGCTAGATTTAGAATTTGGCGTTAGCCGTCAAAAGCAGCGTTAAGTGGTCCTAACGCTGCTTTTTACCGCCCGCTGGTATTTAGAGTCAGCCAGGAAAGGGTCTAATTCTCACTTCCCTACTGCGACTCCAGGCTACCGCAGATCCCCTTACGCCAATTGCATATCCGATCTTTTCTATGGGATCTGCCTAACGCCGGTATTTGGAGTCTTGGAACAAGTGAGCGGTAGAGCCTCTACCGACAAGACTCCTACCGCCAAAAAAAGTCAGTAGTTAAGAGCTTTATGGGCTAGCGCGTGAATATAAATCTCTTAACTTCTGTGCAACAAAGTACACTAACACCGATACACTACCTATGTACCCCTAAACCGAGGCCCCCCCCACATCGCCGCCACTATAATAAAAATGTTTAACCCCTAATCTGCCGACCGGACACCGCCGCCACTTACATTATACCTATGAACCCCTAATCTGCTGCCCCTAACATCGCCGACCCCTCTATTTATTAACCCCTAATCTGCCCCCCAACGTCGCCGCTACCTAACTACACTTATTAACCCCTAATCTGCCGACCGGAAATCGCAGCCACTATAATAAATGTATTAACGCCTAAACCGCCGCAATCCCGCCTCGCAAACACTAGAATAAATAGTATTAACCCCTAATCTGCCCTCCCTAACATCGCCGCCACCTACCTACAATTATTATCCCCTAATCTCCTGCCCGCAACGTTGCCGCTACTATAATAAAGTTATTAACCCCTAAACCTAACTCTAACCCTAACACCCCCCTAACATAAATATAATTTAAATTAACCGAAATAATATTCCTAAAATTAAATAAATTAATCCTATTTAAAACTAAATACTTACCTATAAAATAAACCCTAATATAGCTACAATATAATTAATAATTACATTGTAGCTATTTTAGGATTTATATTTATTTTACAGGCAACTTTGTATTTATTTTAACTAGGTACTATAGCTATTAAATAGTTAATAACTATTTAATAGCTACCTAGTTAAAATAAGTACAAAATTACCTGTAAAATAAATCCTAACCTAAGTTACAAATACACCTACCACTACACTATCATTAAATTAATTAAATAAATTACAAAAAATAAAAAAGAATTACAAGAAGTTTAAACTAATTACACCTAATCTAAGCCCCCTAATAAAATAAAAAAGCCCCCCAAAATAAAAAAATGCCCTACCCTATACTAAACTACCAAAGTAATCAGCTCTTTTACCAGCCCTTAAAAGGGCTTTTTGCGGGGCATTGCCCCAAAGTAATCAGCTCTTTTACCTGAAAATAAAAATACAATACCCCCCCAACATTACAACCCACCACCCACATACCACTACTTTAACCCACCCAAACCCCCCTTAAAAAAACCTATTGTTAACCCCTTGAAGATCTCCCTACCTTTAGTCGTCTTCACTCTTCACCCAGCCGAGCCGAATTCTTCATACAAGGTGCGCAGAGGAGGTCCTTCATCCGGTAGAAGTCTTCATCCAAGCGGGGCAAGAAGAGGTCCTCCATCCGGTACAAGTGTTCATCCAGGCGGTGTCTTCAATCTTCATCCATCCGGAGCGGAGCCATCTTCAAAGGAGCTGTTGCGGGGCCATCCTCTTCTACCGACGACTTCCCGACGAATGAAGGTTCCTTTAAGGGACGTCATCCAAGATGGCGTCCCTTCAATTACGATTGGCTGATAGAATTCTATCAGCCAATCGGAATTAATGTAGAAAAAATCTGATTGGCTGATGCAATCAGCCAATCAGATTGAAGTTCAATCTGATTGGCTGATCCAATCAGCCAATCATATTGAGCTTGCATTCTATTGGCTGTTCCGGTGTCCCTTCAATTCCGATTGGCTGATAGAATTCTATCAGCCAATCGGAATTAATGTAGAAAAAATCTGATTGGCTGATGCAATCAGCCAATCAGATTGAAGTCCAATCCGATTGGCTGATCCAATCAGCCAATCGTATTGAGCTTGCATTCTATTGGTTGTTCCGATCAGCCAATAGAATGCGAGCTCAATACGATTGGCTGATTGGATCAGCCAATTGGATTGAACTTCAATCTGATTGGCTGAGATTAGGGGTTAATAATTGTAGGTAGGTGGCGGCGATGTTAGGGACTACAGATTAGGGGTTAATACTATTTATTATAGTGTTTGCGAAGCGGGAGTGCGGCGGTTTAGGGTTAATACATTTATTATAGTGGCGACGAGGTCCGGTCGGCAGATTAGGGGTTAATAAGTGTAGTTAGGTAGCGGCGACGTTGGGGTGGGGCAGATTAGGGGGTAATAAATATAATATAGGTGTCGGCAATATTAGGGGCAGTAGATTAGGGATTCATAGGGATAATGTAGGTGGTGGCGGTGTACGGAGTGGCAGATTAGGGGTTAATAATAAAATGCAGGTGTCAGCGATAGCGGGGGCGGCAGATTAGGGGTTAATAAGTGTAAGGTTAGGGTTGTTTAGACTCGGGGGTTCATGTTAGGGTGTTAGGTGTAGACTTAGAAAGTGTTTCCCCATAGGAAACAATGGGGCTGCGTTAGGAGCTGAACGCTGCTTTTTTGCAGGTGTTAGGTTTTTTTTCAGCCCAAACTGCCCCATTGTTTCCTATGGGGATATCGTGCACGAGCACGTTTTTCCAGCTTACCGCTACAGTAAGCAACGCTGGTATTGAGGGTTGAAGTGGAGCTAAATTAGGCTCAACGCTCCCTTTTCTGAGCCTAACGCAGCCACTCAGACAACTCTAAATACCAGCTACGCGGGTCTTTACCGGCAAAACTTTAAATCTAGGCGATAGTTTCTATCCCATACATAGAAGGGGTCCTGTTGTTGAGACATTCCATTCACAAGTTGAAGCTGATCTTCAAATTCTGAAAGAAAATTCATATAAACTAATACATAATCTGCCTAAAAAACAACTACAAGCTCTTAGGTCCCTCCAACAGAATGATAATCTAGTCATACGCCCCGCAGACAAAGGGGTACTATTGTTGTTATGAATAGAGCTGATTATGTATCTGAAGCCTTACAACAATTAAATAACCCTTGTGATTATTCTATTCTGGATAGAAACCCTACAAGTGACTATAGGAGACTATTAGTAGACATTTTGGATGATGGTGTTGAACATGGATTTCTTGATGAAAACACTACAGTTTTTCTAAATGTCACGTATCCAAATATATGTCAAATGGGAAATTGACAGCATTTTTGGAGACAGTAACCCCTTTAGGTCCTATATATGTTTTTACAAAAGATATATAGACAACCTTCTCTTGATTTGTTCTGGCCCTCATTCTGACATTGTCCACTTTATGGAAAGGATAAATTGTAACAATTTAAATCAATCTGAGTCTCACATACACTTCAGACTCTACCTGCATTAACTGTTTAGACTTATGCCTTATAGGGGATGCTGAAGGGCCTATCCACACCAAGGTATACCGCAAGCCTATCTCTGGCAACACCCTCCTGCACGCTTCCAGCTGTCACCCTAAAAACACCTCATATGCAGTAGCTAAAGGACAGTTTGTTAGACTCAAAAGAAATTGCAATAGACAAATGGACTACGTGCAGGAGGCTAAGTTGCTAGAGACTAGACTTAAAGAAAGAAAATATGCACAAAGTCATATTGCAGAAGCCAAAAACAAAGTGGATAACCTTGAGAGGGACTTGTTACTAGAAGATAAGTCCCAAGGTAATGCAGACAGATTTAAAGGGGTTCATTTTGTAACGACCTTCAGTGCCAAATACCCACAAATCTGCAGTATTATCAAGAAACATTTCCCTCTTTTGGCTGCAGATGACAAACTCGTAGAGACTGTCAGACAAGTTATTAGGTGTTCTTATAAGAAATGCCCTACACTTGCTTCTTTCTTAGCTCCGACCCAACTCAAACAGATAACACGCCCATCCAGTTCTTGGCTCCAACATTTAGGCATGTTTAAGTGTGGTCATCGCAAGTGTAAACCATGTGACTATGCACTAGTGGCCCCTGAGTTTACATCGTCAGTCACTGGTCAGACGTACCCCATTAAGACCTGCCTTAATTGCAAGAGTACTGATGTGATCTATATGATCTTATGCGCTAAATGCAACGTTCAGTACGTAGGATTAACCTCTAGGGATGTTAATTCCTGCATCAGGGAACATTTCTCAACGATTTCTAGGGGCACATCTACCACGCTCCTATTTCAACATTTTGCCACTAAACATGACTGTAGTCTTAATTCTTTTTGGTGGCAGCTATTGAAAAAGCTAGGGTACCTAACAGGGGAGGTAATCTGGAGAATATCCTGGCTAAACGTGAAGTTTACTGGATTTTTGTATTGAAAACTAGACTCCCATTTGGTCTAAATTCCAAATACGACCTGATCAATTTTTGGGAGTGAATCTCTAGTTTCTACCTGTTTTTTCTTATACATATAGGTATATTATCAATTACTGTATCCCATATTTAGATACTTTGTACTTACATTTTTTCACTGTCATCTTTTCATTGTCTTTTTTTTTCCTCTCTTTATTTTGTACATATATACATCATTATAAATCACTGTACATATTCACAATTTTTGTTATTCTCAATGTAGACTTATGTCTTTACTACTAATAAGTCTTTAGAAACCTAGTATATCTATTCAAGTTGTTAGATGTGTTTAACCTAACTATTATTCTAGTTGTACACCTATCTGCCTTATTTGCATATTGGTAATTCGAGATTATTATATACTTTTGTATATTTACATGTTTTGCTGGATATTTCTGTATTCTCTTATATATTTAAGTTCGGCATTATATGATATCGTAATATACTTAATTGCACCTTTTGTGTCCATTATTCTGTATAATACTATTAATGTAGCTATTAGATCATGAAAGTGTACTCCATTCCGACTATTTGTATATATTTTGGTCTGTTTTGTAGCCTGTTCTTTCTGTACTTTCTGCAAATGTCTATGAATTGTTGTATACTGGCATAATGGGTTAATCTATTATTGTTCTGCAGTTGTGATGGGCGTGTTTTATACTTTAGGTTTTAACCTATCAGAATGTAACGTCAGGTTTTTAAGCAATTCACATCTGTGATACCTATAATATATAATTACGGCTGAGTGCGAAACATGTAAGCCATTGGTGTCACGCTCACACACCGTTTGTTAGTTGCTCCCTCCAGCCTATGTTTGGCTATTTTTACTTTTGCCAATAAATTACATTTTATGTACTCCTTGCTTGATCCTTTCATCGTTTTTTGCATTCAACTACACCAGCTATCGATCCCGCTGTTCCTCTTAGCAAGTTTGTAACCCCGGGAGAAGACTATCCCCCCCCACACACGTCACGCCACACGTCATTACTGACGTCATCGTTTGGAGCCGAGTGCCGCGCCTAAGTACCTGGTAGGAGGTTGCTCCGGGAGGTAGCAGTGTCATGCTCGCCGAGTAAGCTCTCGGTCTGTTGGTGTACAGTCTCCCGGATGTCGTACAGAAATCCTCTGATGGCGGATGAGCAAGTCTGGGCAACTCTAGCACTACAGTACATGGGGTGAGTGGATATTTTGTTCTAAGTCCCGGGAACAACTTTGTAAGCTGTTTTGCTATATACATTTATCTGCATTTCATAGGAGCTATTACCAACCCTTTCTTTTTTGATATATATATATATATATATATATATATATATATATATATATACACACACAGTTGTAATCAAAAGTACTCAACCTGCATTGCAAATCAGGTAAATCAAACAAATGTAATTGAAATAGCTCAACACAATGTATGCTTCAAGTGTTTTCCCCAAGTTTAACTGAAAATGCAACTTTTTTTTAATTCTGTAGTCTCAGAATTATTTAACCCCTTCATGGCAAGCATCTTTAGTACTTAGTAGAGCACCCGTTTGCTGTTATGACCTGCTGCAAATGAGATGCATAGCCAGACACCAGCTTCTGGTAGTGTTCCTGATAAATCTTAGCCTATTCCTCATTAGCAATGGCCTCCAGTTCAGTAATATTCTTGGGTTTGTGTGATGCAACCACCTTCTTCAAATCTCACCAGAGATTTTCTATGGGGTTCAAGTCAGGTGACTGTGATCGCCTCTGTAGAATCTTCCAGGATTTCTGCTGCAACCAAGCCTTGGTGGAATTTGAGGTTTTATTGGGATCATTGTACTGTTGGAAGGTCCAATGATGCCCAAGATTCAGCTTCCTCACAGACGGCATGGCGTTTTCTCCTAGGATTTCCTGATACTTCAATGAATCCATCTTGCCATCCACGCGCTGTAGGTTTTTTAGTGCCAGAGGATGCAAAGCAGTCCCAGAGCATCACAGAGTAACCACCATGCTTAACTGTAGGCAGAGTGTTCTTTTAAGTGTATGCTTCATTCTTCTTCCTCCAGACATACCGCTGATCCATCGGGCGGAAAAGTTCCCGTTTTGTTTCTTCGTTCCACAGTACAGAATCCCAAAACTTATGTGGCTTATTTATATGATTTTGAGCATATTGGAGCCAACTTCTCTTGTGCTTTTGGGTCAGTATTGGTGTACATCTTGGAGTTCTGGCACGGAAACCTTGTGCATTTAGTACGTGCCTTACTTTGCAACTGAAACCTCAGTGCCTGTTGCCACCAAGTTTTGCTGTAGGTCTTTTACAGTCATTTGAGGATTTTTCTCAACCTGCCTTCGCAGAAATCTGGTTGCAGCTGTTGATAGCTTCCTATTTCTGCCCCATTCGGGTAATATTACTACTGTTCCTTTAACTTTGAACTTGCAAACTATGCATCCAACGGTGTCTCTATGAACATTCAGAGCCTTCTCTATCTTTTTGTATCCTGTTCCTTGTTTGTGAAGGGCGATGATCTCTTCTCTTAACTTTTTGGACCATATTTCTAACATGCAGTCAAATTTACACTCAACAAACCCCTAGCTAGTTTAGGTATTTCATGTGTCCTAGCTCAAGCACACCTGGTGTAACTAATGGAGCATTTGATTTGTTGCATCAGGCGTGCTTGAGACAACACCTGTTTTGCATATTGTGCTGTTTACGAGGGATTCTATTCAGGGGGTTGAATAATTTTGACACTGCAGAATTCATTAAAAGTTGCATTTTCAGTTAAATTTGGGGAAACCACTTGAAGTATTCGCTGTGTTGAGCTATTTCAATTGCATTTGTTTGATTTGTTGATTGCAAACAGCTGGAAGTCTGTACATTTTGACATCTGATTTACAATGGGGGTTAAATATTTTTGATTACAACTGTATGTGTATATATATATATATATATATATATATATATACAGTATATATATATATATATATATATATATAGTCATGGCCAAAAATATTGGCACTCCTGCATTTCTGTCAGATAATGCACCAGTTCGCCCAGAAAATTGTTGCAATTACAAATGTTTAGGCAATCTAATTTTTATTTATTTTTGTTTGCATTGATACGACACAAAAAAGTGGAGAAAAAAAAGCCAAATCTGACACATTCCACGCAAAACTCCAAAAATGGACTGGACAAAATTATTGGCATCCTCAATTTAATATTTGGTAGTACACTCCTTTGAAAAAATAAGTGAAATCAATCGCTTCCTGTAACCATCAATGAGTTTTTTATACCTCTCTACTGGAATTTTGGACCACTCTTCATTTGGCCAACTGCTCTAGGTCTCCCATATTGGAAGGGTTAACTGGTTGTCGGTGTGATTTTTATATTATCAGCACCTGTTGATTGATACAGGTGAGTTTATATACAAATTACAGGAGAATCACAAACTTGGAATGCCATTATTTCTTGAGACGGTGCCAATAATTTTGTCCAGTCCATTTTTGTAGTTTTGCGAGGAATGTGTCATATTTGGCTTTTTTTCTCCACTTTTTTGTGTCATACCAAAACAAACAAAACAAATAAACATGAGATTGCCTAAACATTTGTAATTGCAACAATTTTCTACATATAAATATGTTGACATGTATATGTATGTATCTCTATGTTAAAGGCCTTTGCAGTCATCTTTGAGCCCTTCTAACTTTTTTGTGCAATTTTTAAAAAAATATTTTTTATTAGATAGTGTTATTATGAGTGTAACTATACTTTTAATGTAATTTTGATGTGTTTTGTAACACTTTTTTGTTTTGCGAAACAGTTAAAGGGACACTGAACCCAATTTTTTTCTTTTGTGATTCAGATAGAGCATGCAATTTTAAGCAACTTTCTAATTTACTCCTATTATAAATTTTTCTTCGTTCTCTTGCTATCTTTATTTGAAAAAGAAAGTACAGAACCTTGGACAGCACTTGTTTATTAGTGGATGATTTTATCCACCAATCAGCAAGAACAACCCAGGTTGTTCACCAAAATGGGCCGGCATCTAAACTTACATTCTTGCTTTTCAAATAAAGATACCAAGAGAATGAAGAACATTTGCTAATAGGAGTCAATTAGAAAGTTGCTTAAAATTGCATGCTCTATCTGAATAACAAAATAAAAAAATTGGGTTCAGTGTCCCTTTAACCAGAACTCTAAGGATGTGCTATCCCTACGCTCGTTAACTTCAATTGCGCTCAAGCGATCACGTTTACTTTCAACTTTTAATACTAGCGATAAACCTGACGTGCGCAAGCTCATGCAATAAACCCCTGTTAGCTTGCTCGTAACTGTTAGCTTGCCACTCCTAATTTGGCCCATTATGTTAAAATCACAAGGTTTACTAAGAAACATATACTTTTTTATCAATAACAAGTTAATCATTAAATAATGATAATTAGATGTGGACTTTGTCCTATTGATAGTTAATAGTTAATTAATAGTGAGTAATAACAAGGAAATATACGTGCATGGAATACACAGCACACTGGACACGTTTATAGCAAATAACCTTATATCTGGAACAGCAGCAGTATTAATTAAAGATGTTTAAAAAAAAAAACAGAAACCAATAATTTGCAAGTATTTTCAAAAGCCACAGAACTGCTTACCTGGTTGTAATATTAAAAAGTCACAATTAATTCATAAGAAGCCATTAAACCCCATTTTATTACACCATCTGCAACATAAAAACATAGATGTTGATGGCAAAAAAGAGCCACAGGCCCAACAAGTCTGCCCAAAATTTCCTAAAAGCATAAACTAGTTTGTAGGATAGCCTTATGCTTATTGCACACATTCTTGAAGTCCCCCACAGTGTTTGTCATTACCACCTCTTGTGGAAGTTTATTCAATGAAACCTTACAGTTTTAAAAAACAGTAACCACTCATAAAACCCTGACCACAATACCCTAACCATGACCTCATCTACCTTTAGTCACACTGCCCCCACATTATTACTGGACCCCCCAAGTTTAACTATAACTGCACCCCTCTACCACAATAGTCTCCTAGCTTCTGGACTTCCAAATGTATAAACCTTAACAGGAAACCTTCATGCATTAACCTTGAATGAGTAATATTATATGGTATTACCCCCTACAGAAGCGCTCAGTGCAAAGGGACATGAAACCCAAATAATTTATTTCATGATTTAGGTAGAACATACAATTTTAAACAACTTTCCAGTTTACTTATATTATCAAATTTGCTTCATTCTCTTGGTATCATTTGTTGAAAGAGCAGCAATGCACTACTGGTTTCTAACCGAACACATGGGTGAGACAATGACAGTCAGTATATATATGCAGCCACCAATCAGCAGCTAGAACCTAGGTTATTTGCTGCTCCTGGGCTTACCTAGCAAAATATAACAAGAGAAGGAAGCAAATTAAATAATAGAATAAATTGTAAAGTTGTTATTTAAAAGGTATGCTCTGTCTAAATCATTAATGTCTAATTATGACTTCACTGTCCCTTTAACACTGCAACCCCATCCAGTGATTCCAATCCTCTCAACTACATTAATGCTAATTACAACTGCTGCATTGCATTAAATGAAAATTCTAGTGCAAATTTTGCAAGTTTTATTTTATTTGTAGTAAACTGTTTTCAAATTTTCTTTTGTGCATACAGTATATGTTAAAATGGACTCTAGGGAGTTCTAATTAATTTGTTTAGTAATGTTTTGAAGCTGATTTCATTAACCAACAGCTGTGATTAGGGGGGAGGGAGTTGGGATGTTTGCAGTGATTTTATTTTTTAGCAAGATATTAGTTTTACGGATTTGTTTTTTTTTAATCTAGGCCTATATAGCAAAACACACAAATGAATATGTAAAGGATCACTCATAAGGATATTAAGCATAACAATTTGACTTTTTATTATAAGGCACTCTAGATTTTTTATTACATTTTAGTGTTTTTGGGCAAACTAGATGATTTGCAGAGCTTTTAGTTTACATTCACCTAGATTACGCATTTTGCGCTAAACAGTGTGCAAAACCAATGGCAAAAAAGTTGCATTATTTCACCCTCCATAGCGCTGCCATTATGAGTTACTGAAAAGCCTCCTTGTGTGTGCGATATGGTGGCATTAAGCTCCACACCGCACAAAAGCCAAGGGCTGCTTTGATGTGCTCTTGTATGCTTTCCCCCATAGACATCAATGGGGAGAAGGTGTTAGAAAAAAACTAACACCTGAAGTGCAAAATGAAAAATCTCTGTAATGCAGCCCTATTGATGTCTATGGGAAAAGAAAAAGTTACGTTTAAACCTAACACTCTAACATAAACCCCAAGTCTAAACATCCCTAATCTGCTGCCCTCGACATCGCCAACACCTAAATAAAGTTAATAATCCCTAATCTGCCGCTCCCGACATCGCCAACATTAATAAAAGTTATTAACCCCTATTCCGCCGCTCCCCGACATCGCCGACACTATAATAAAGTTATTAACCCCTAAACCCCCGGCCTCCCACATCTTCGCAACTAAATAAACCTATTAACTCCTAAACTTCCACCCCCCACATCTCTGCCACTAATTAAACCTATTAACCCCTAAACCGCTGACCCCCCACAATGCAAAACACTTAATTAAACTATTAACCCCTAAACCTAACATCTCCCTAACTTTAAATTAAAATTACAATATAACTATATTTATATATATAAAAACTTACCTGTTAAATAGAAATATACTGTACAATACTAGTGTAATCCATGGCCATCCGAATTTACCGAATAAATCCAAACTAATTCGGATTTATTCTGTAAATTCGGCAGTATTTTAATTCGGAAATTCGTATCGATCCGAATCTCCGAATTTGCTGAATTTTCAGAATTTCTGAATCGATACGAAACGAATTGCACATGTCTACTCATTGCCCCTAAAGGTTTGATTTGAACAGCCAATAGGATTTCAGTAGCTCTCATCCTATTGGTTGTTCAAATCAAACCTTTAGGGGCAATGAGTAGCTTAGGTTTTTTTTTTAGAGTTAGTTTTTTTTTATTTTGGGGGGTTGATTCGGTGGTGGTTTTTTATTTTTGATAATTTTGTTTATTATTTTTTGTAAGCTTAGTGTTTTTTATTTTTCATAATTTAGTGTTTAATATTTTTTGTAATTTTAGATTTTTTTACATTTTTTCCCAGTGTTAGGTTTTTTTAATTTTGTAATTTAGTATTTTTAATTGGTAGTATTTTTTATTTTATTAGAATACTAAGGTTAAGTTAATTTATAGTTTAATGTTAGGTTTATATTTATTTCACAGGTAAGTTTTTATTTATTTAAATATAGTTAAATTGTAATTTTAATTTAAAGTTAGGGGGGTGTTAAGTTTAGGGGTTAATAGTTTAATTTAGTGTTTTGCATTGTTGGGGGGGGCGGGGGTTTAGGGGTTAATAGGTTTATTTAGTTGCGGAGATGTGGGAGGCTGGAGGTTTAGGGGTTAATAGGTTTATTTAGTGGTGGCGATGTCCGGGAGCAGCGGAATAGAGGTTAATAGCTTTATTATAGTGGCGGTGATGTCGGGGAGCAGCGGAATAGGGGTTAATAATTTTTATTAGTGTCCGCGATGTTGGGAGCAGCAGATTAGAGGTTAATACATTTATTTAATAGTCGCAATGTGGGTGGGCGGCAGATTAGTGGTTAATAGTTTTAATATAGTGTTTGCTATGCGGGAGGGTGGCAGTTTAAAAATGAATAGGTAGTTTATGGGTGTTAGTGTACTTTGTAACACTTTACTTATGAGTTTTATGAAACATTTTTGTGGCGCAAAACTCATAACTACTGCTCTCAGATGGCGGTATGGATCGTGTTGGTATAGGCTGTAACACAAGCATTTTAGCCTCACCACACAACCTGTAATACCTGCGCTATGAAAATCCCACACAAAAACGTCATTTTTTTGGAGTGCGGGATGGACTTTGCATTACAGAATAAAATGCTTGTGGTATAGCTATACCGACACCACTCGCAATAACTGCGTTACTGCTTTTACTCTGAAATTGCCATTTTCTCAGCTGTAATGCAAAACTCGTAATCTAGGTGAATGTGCAGTAAAAACACTTTGTGAAATGAAAAAAAGTATTAAATAGGTCAGATGGCAGTCGAGATGTATATTCCATGGGCTAACTCTTTTGCCAGATTAATTGATGCATTGATTTTTTCCTATGCTTTTTGATCCCTAGAGTTATATTACTTTATATGATAAGGCACTTTACCTTCTCTGATATTAGAATAATGTATAGCATGTTAACATATATTCACAGAAGTGACTTCTAAATCATTTTCTCCAAAGGAAAGTAAAATATAAATTCAGTACTGGCTTCATTATCAATGTGCTAACATATAGTAGATGTTTTTGCATGTACTTTTTGGTATATGCAGGAAGTTATAAAAAAATCTCTTATTTTTGAATTTTCTAAATATAATTGTATTCTGTCAGTTTAATTTTAGATAAATATTAAGCCATTGCTATTTGCATCTTGTTTGAAAACATATTTCACTTGAGATTTAAACAAGCCTAAATAATACTATTCTGTTTAAACTCTTGTTGAAATAACTTAAAACTACAAAACTCTTGTAGACTAAATTTTGAATGATTTATAGGTAAGAGCTTAAAAAATTAACTCCACTAGCTCAGACTTGAACCTTAGGATACCCTTTATCAGTGAAGAAGGCTTAGTTTAGGTGGAAAGACTCATTCAACATAACTACAGACACGGTCTTCATGAGCTCCAGGACTGTGGGACTCAGCTCAGAATAAAGGTAATCTGGAGGCACATTGTTGGCAGTCTGATTGTAGGCTTTTGGTACTGGAGCATTTTCTGGGTGGTCTCTACTGCATAGGGCTTTGGTCACTCTTAATCTTGGTTTGGGCATACATGAGTCTGCATAGTCCCATGTTCCTTTTAAAGAAAATAGGACAAAGATATAAATAAAAAAATGCAGGAAATACATCAGGGTAGTGCTCTAATCCATGGCAATCCCTCAAGCAATGAAAATAGAGTAGAGGAGGAGCACATTCAGCATCTATGTTTATTTATCAAAAGCTAAAAGCAGCATAAAAAAATACGGCAACAATACAATGCTTAACAAAGCATTGGTTATACATCAGCCTTGTAGGTCATGCCTGCTTACACGCTTCAACCATAGCCTTAATCATATCTACTGCAAAATGTACTATGCTTGTACTTTAAGTTTAATAGTGGTCACTGAATCTAGAACCTCTACACAAAAGTATATCTTTGTAGAAGCTAGACACTCCAAGGTAGTTACCTAGAGGCATTATGAAGGAGACAGAAGGAGATAAAGAGAGGAGGGAGAATGAGGAGAGAAAAATAAAGAGACAGAAGAGTGAGGAAAGGCGGTAATACAGAAAAGAGAGATGATGGTTGAGTGAAAGTGAAAAAAGTCAAAGGGAAATTTAGAGGGAAACAATGGAGTGAAAATGCAGAAGGAAGAGAGAATTAGGAAAAATAGAAATAGTGTTAAGAAGAAAGGGGAGGGTCAGAAGGGGAGCAAGAAGTGACAAGAACAGGAAGGAAATGAGTGAGAGTAAGATGAATTTAAAGAGGGAGAAAGATGATAGAAATTAAGAAAACCAGAAACTAAAGAGATGGTAAAGCAAAGAAAAAGAGGTAAGAGAGAAATAAGAAAAAAACTGTGAAAAAATGTAGACAGGAAAAAAGATTATTGGAAAGACAGAATTAGAGAGAAAAAGAAGAATTTGGCTAAACAAAAGAAGAGATTCAGAGGTGAGAGCAGTGAGATGTATGGAAGGTTAGAAGGCTGGGTTGACTGAATGGAGAGAGGGAATGCAAAGAAAAAGAAAAGTGTAAGCTTTGGAACAATGAAAAGAGAAGAGATATAGTTCTATTTTATATATGAAAAACCTTATATTTAATTGAGCTCTAGATTCAGTGCAGCCTTACACAGGCCACCTGACTCTTCCACAAGCTATTCCTGAAGCAATATAGATTACCCGTTAAAGGACAGAATACAGCCGCAGGGTTTCGTGCAGGTAAAAAAAGGGAGACTTTATTGTAAGAACATTCACAGGGTGTATGACAGACTCGGGGGTACACTGAGAACAATAACAAGTGTCCGACGCATTTCCTGCCCGGAGGCACTTCGTCAGGGATTTAACTTGTAAATACAACAAACAACTTAAAAAGGCTTACCTGCCTACGTCACAATGAGAGCACCTGTGTATTACAATTAAAGGGGCAGTTACTACTGTTTATGAGAACAGATTATTACTGGGCTGAAACAGAACCCTTTAAAACCCTTTAAAAAGGTTGAGTGTAAGTCATGATTGGATTTAAAGTATTCAATGTGTATGAATCTTGTATCAATATAAATTACTTTAAGAATACAATACAAAAGACTAAACACCGTAAGAACATATTGTTGAAACTGTCTGTTCCCTATTCAACAGATGTAATACAGGAATTGCTCCGTAGGCAGACTAAATAAACAAGTGCTACAAAAGTAAATATATATTATGATAAGCTGAAATTGAAAAGGAAAAATAAAAATATAATAATATTGTTATGACAATGTGCAGCGGACTTTCAGAGGGAATGTGAGATAATTTTAATTTTTAAAGATCTTAACGGGTAATCTATATTGCTTATTTGAGCTTTTGCTTTTGGATATCGGAGGAGGGGATCCACACCTGTTAATTGGGACGGCCTGAGGGAGAGATCTGAAAGCGGCAAGAGTGGTGAGAGCATACTAGCTTTACTTCTAAACTGCAGTTTACATATTGGAATCACTGCAAAATTGAACTTTATCACTACCAACACTCGATTGCTGTATGACTCTATCCTCAGCGATTACAAGATGATTATTTTCACTGATTATTTTCACTGACTGCATGCTACATTTGGTACGGTACTGTTTGATCTAAAAATACACGATACAAGCTATATGATGTTTACGAAATTCTTTGTACCTAATCAGTGGTTTGATTTACAACGTGCAGCTTCTGCATTTGTGTGTTTCAATTTTAGCTATTCCTGAAGTCTGTGTTGGTTTGCAGGGGTCAAGAATGAGGAGCAAGAATGAGAAGACTCAAAACCAGAGACCGTAACTGCACCTGCACCACTGTGTGTGAGGAAGGTAGATTAAACAAAATCAAACACTGTTCAGCGGGGGAAAGAGACATTATAATGTGCTGTGGTTCCACAACCTCACAGTGAATATCATCGGCAGAAGGGGGGATTTTAGGACCATAATGATTTAATTTCTTTTCTCTCTCATCATGTAATGGTGACAGTCACTTAAATGATTGTAAAGGAAGAAACCAAATCATGTGTCACACAGCCCTACCATGGGAGTTAACAGGACAACTCAAGAAGTAGGAAGACTATTAGTGAAATAACAAACTTTCGGCCAGATTACGAGTTTTGCGTTATGAGCGGCTCATGCTAACTTGCAAGTTATTTCCACCACTCACCTTTAATAGCGCTGCTATTACAGGTTTGCAAAAACCCGGCGTTAGCAGGCAATATGGCAGCGTTGAGCTCCATACCGCACACAAATACCAGCACTGCTTTGAGCTGGTTTTACGTGCTCATGCACGATTTCCCCATAGACATCAATGAGGAGAGCCGACTTAAAAAAGCCTAACACCTGCAATAAAGGAGCGTAAAGCTCCGTAACGCAGTCCCATTAATTCCTATGGGGAAAGAAAATTTATGTTTACACATAACACCCTAACATAAACCCTGAGTCTAAACACCCCTAATCTGCCGCCGACACCTACATTACACTTATTAACCCCTAATCGCCTGTCCCCGACATCACAGACACCTACCTACACTTATTAAACCCTAATCTGCCACCCCCAATGTCGCCGCCACCTACATAAATGTATTAACCCATAATCTGCCACCCCAACGTCGCCGCTGCCACTATACTAAAGTTATTAACCCCTAAACATCTGGCTTCCCACATAACTAACACTAAATAAATATATTAACCCCTAAACCTAAGTCTAACCCTAACCTTAACACCCCTAATTTTAATATAATTAAAATAAATCTAAATAAAAATTACTATCATTAACTAAATAATTCCTATTTAAAACTATATACTTACCTATAAAATAAACCCTAAGCTAGCTACAATATAACTAATAGTTACATTGTAGCTAGCTTAGGTTTTATTTTTATTTCACAGCTAAGTTTGTATTTATTTTAACTAGGTAGACTAGTTAGTAAATAGTTAATAACTATTTAATAGCTACCTAGTTAAAATAAATACAAATTTACCTGTAAAATAAAACCTAACCTGTCTTACACTAACACCTAATATTACAATAAAATTAAATACATTACATTTATTAAATACAATTAAATAAATAAAAAAAAAATAAACACTAAATTACACAAAATAAAAAAGAAATTATCAAATATTTAAACTAATTACACCTAATCTAATAGCCCTATAAAAATAAAAAAATCCCCCCAAAATAAAAAACCCTAGCCTAAACTAAACTGCCAATAGCCCTTAAAAGGGCCTTTTGCGGGGCATTGCCCCAAAGAAATCAGCTCTTTTGCCTGTAAAAAAAAATACAAACAACCCGCCAACAGTAAAACCCACCAACTAAACCCCCCAAATAAAATACTATCTAAAAAAACTATGCTCCCCATTGCCCTGAAAAGGGCATTTGGATGGGCAAATATTTACTAACTACCTAGTTAAAATAAATACAAAGTTACCTGTAAAATAAAACCTAACCTGCCTCACTAACACCTAACATTACACTAAAATTAAATAAATTACATGAATTAAATACAATTAACTAAATTACAAAAAAATAAACACTAAATTACACAAAATAAAAAAGAAATTATTAAATATTTAAACTAATTACACGTAATCTAATAGCCCTATCAAAATAAAAATAAAAAACCCTAGCCTAAACTAAACTGCCAATAGCCCTTAAAAGGGCCTTTTGCGGAGCATTGCCCCAAAGAAATCAGCTCTTTTACCTGGCAAATAAAAATACAAACATCCCAACAGTAAAACCCACCACCCACACAACCAAACCCCCCAAATAAAATCCTATCTAAAAAAACCTAGTTATATTGTAGCTAGCTTAGGGTTTATTTTACAGGTAAGTATTTGGTCTTAAATAGGTATTCTTTAGTTAATAATAGTAGGTTTTATTTAGATTTATTTTAATTATATTAAAGTTAGGGGTGTTAGGGTTAGACTTAGGGTTAGGAATTAAAATATTTATTTAGTGTTAGTGATGTGGGAGGCCAGAGGTTTAGGGGTTAATTACTTTAGTATAGTGGCGGCAACATTGGGGGCAGCAGATTAGGGGTTAATAATATTTAACAAGTGTTTGCGATGCGGGAGTGTGGCGGTTTTGGGGTTAATATGTTTATTATAGTGGTGGCGATGTCCGGAGCGGCAGATTAGGGGTTAATAATTTTATTTTAGTGTTTGCAATGTGGAGGGCCTTGGTTTAGGGGTTAATAGGTAGTTTATGGGTGTTAGTGTACTTTGTAAAACTTTAGTTATGAGTTTTATGTTACAGCTTTGTAACGTAAAACTCATAACTACTGACTTATAGTTATGGGCTGTACCGCTCAATTTTTGGCCGGAAAGGCAAACTCGTAATACCGGCGCTGTAGAAGTCCCAATGAAAAAGGACTTTTTGAAAAGTGCGGTAGTTACGTTGCGTGACGGCCAAAAAAGTTTGCGGTACAGCTATACCTACAAGACTCGTAATAGCAGCGGTAGTGAAAAAGAGCCATAACACTGCTTTTTCACTCATAACGCAAAACTCGTAATCTAGCCGTTTGCCTTTAGAAGATGGTTGATAAGTTAAATATTTATTAAAATGTTTTATTTTGCTTATCGAAGATGGCATCTATAATAAAAGAGCATCATTATTGCTATCTATATATCAATCTGTAGAACATTTCATTATGGCAAGTGCTGCTTCTATTAGCTTTTAAATATATATATATAAATGTATATATACATACGTTTATTTTATGTGTGCTTAACCTTAAAAGGACATTACATTATATTTTTGTTTCTTGCATAAATACATGTTTATTTTTCTGTAAAACAACAGATTCCTATGCTGGTTTTTTTATTTAAAAAATCCTTGAGATGTGTATCCATAACAACTAACAGAATTTAATTATCAAATCTTTTGTGCCAATGTGATCCTGAGCTACATCATTTTTCACTTTATTGCTATTGATTACAACACAAATCTCCTATTGATTAGTACGCAATCTTTTTTGCAAGGGAGCAATATTACATGTCTGAATTCATGTAAAATGGAGTTGGTTTTACACAAGAATGTGGTCTCTTAAGGTAAAGACATTCCAAAAAATCATGGATGGCTTGATGACATATATTCAAATACCATGCATTCTATATAAAAACAGGGAATACTAATGTATTTTATAGCCAGTATGATGAATTTGTCTGCTCTGTGTCCATCAACTAATATCC
This sequence comes from Bombina bombina, assembly GCF_027579735.1. Lineage (NCBI taxonomy): Eukaryota > Metazoa > Chordata > Amphibia > Anura > Bombinatoridae > Bombina > Bombina bombina. The sequence goes on along the minus strand of NC_069503.1, from coordinate 408,033,855 downwards.
TCTCTAATTACAAGAAGAAAATCAGGTCTGCCTCTCTCTAAGTGCAGATCTTTTGACCCATAATTAGGATTGTCTATACAAACCTTCAACCCAGAAAAGTAAAAGTTCCTAGTGATGATGTGTTCAAATAAGTGGATAGTTCAGTCTTTAATAATAAATATTATCACACGGAAGAATTATTAAGATGGTTATCATGCAAATGAATGGCATATCATTATCAGGAAAACACACAAATGGATATGTAAAGGATCACTCATAACGATATTAAGCAAAACAATTTGACTTTTTATGTTACTAGGTGAACTTGACAAGGCGACAACATTTTTTTAGTTTAATTTTTATAAAATTTTAGTGTTCTTGAGCAAACTATCTGATTTGCAGAAATTTTAGTTTACAAAATTGTTCCAGTTTTTTACAGGAACAAGGGATGGGATTTTATTAAAATCTCTTCATTCCAAAGAAGGACGACACTCTCAGATCAAATTTGGATCAGAAATCTCTGAACAAATTTGTAAGAATTCCATCTTTCAAAATGGAAACTATCAGGACTATTCTGCCTTTCATTCAACAAGGTCACTTTATGTCCACAATAGATTTAAAGGATGCTTACCTTCACATCCCAGTTTGCTCAAAACATTACCAGTTTCTGGGGTTTGCTTTTCTGGAAAAACATTATCAGTTTCTTGCTCTTCCATTTAGTCTAGCTACAGCTCCAAGAATATTTACCAAAGTCCTGGGTGCTCTTTTGTCTGTAATAGGAGCTCAGGGTATTGCAGTGCTTCCTTACCTGGATAATATCTTGGTACTAGCTTAATCTTTTCATTTAGCAGAATTTCACATGAAACAACTATTGTTTCTTCAAAGACATGGGGGCATATTTAAGAAGGTGCGAGTGGACATGATCCAATATTGCATCATGTCTGCCGCACATCGATAAATGCCGACAGCATACGCTGTCGGCATTTATCATTGCACCAGTGGTTCTTGTGAACTGCTGGTGCAACGCCGCCCCCTGCAGATTCGCGGCCAATCAGACGCTAGCAGGGGGTGTCAATCAACCCAATCATATTCGATTGGGTTGATTTCCAGCAATGTTTGTCCACCTCCTCAGAGCAGGCGGACAGGTTATGGATTCGGATTGTGAGCGGATTGTTGACTCTCGCCACCATGAAAGAAATGTATTTATCAGGTAAGCATAAATTATGTTTTTTTCTTTATTGCTTACAATCAGAAGATACAGCTATATATCCCCCTATTTTTACAATTATAAAGCAGGGTTGCTGGTATGTATGATACTTGTTACAAAAAAAGAGCAGGAAATATTTATGTAACAGTTTCAGTTAATATATTTTAATCAAATTAAATGGTAAGGAACCTTAGCTTTAATAATCACCAGCCCTTTAAATCATTTGTTGAATTTTCTGCTCATGAAATCTGTTTGTGTTCTCAGTTAATCTGCAAAACTTCCTGTGAAAGACCACCACACTAAGATCTGGATTTGCACAGATCTTAGTGTGGTGAAATTTCGCAAGAATAAATCCAGCTCTGATAAAAAAAATGGCTTGAGCGGCTGCATACTTCCTCATTCGGATCTTCCCAAAGGATCCGAAAGCACATATCTAGTAAAATTGCTTAGTCCGCAAATGCAGAATTAAAAGACAATGCAACCATTTACTCTGAATTTCAAATTATCAATAGATTTTTTCAAAGATTGTTTTTATTTCCCTGCCCACTATATCATGTGACAGCAATAAGCCAATTACAGACATATATACATATGCACTGTGAACTTGTGCACATGCTCAGTGCGAATTGTTGCCTCAGAAAGTGTGCATAAAAAAGGACTAACAACAAATTGATAATGGATGTAAATTGTAAAGTTTAATTTTGACTTAAAGTGATGGTAAATTTCAGACTATAAGAAATTTGCAATGAAAAATATATTTGCAAGTAAAACCACCTAATTAATTTTTTTTAAAAAAAGTGTATATATATATATATTTTTAATACAAGATTTATAATACTAATTGGTATTGTCTGTTCCTCCACCCCCCTTAATTTCCTCTTTTGGCTGGGCTGTGATGTATAGAGAAGTCAAATCCACTCTCTACATAGGCTTTCTATGGAATTTAAAGGGGCTGGCCTACAAGATCGTCAAATGACACACATGCTTATTGGATGTTCACTAGAATTGCAATAGAAGCATTACTATATGCACTTATTTAACTCTTTAACAGATGGATTAAAAGCAGAAAAGATACACATATACTTTTTTAATGGCAAATATTAAATATATGGCATTTGATTAGTTAAGGTTTACCATCACTTTAAGTTTCCTATTAAAAATGTAATTTATTCCCTGTGTTGGAAGTGAGTTATTTTGCATGTCTCAAACAGTTAATCAAATACTATAACATACTTTAAAACAATAGAGAAGCATTGTTGATTAAAAAAAATGTAAATTTTCATTATTCATAGCTCAATCTAATATTACTCTCATATTCAAGTTTGTACTTAATATATTTTCTATTAAACATTTACACACTGCACTGATATACATTAATATATGGATGTGATCAAGATTGTATATTTGCCTTTTAAAGCACCGACTAGAAGAAAAAGTGCGAGAAATGACAAATTCTAGGTCACAACATAAAAAGATGGCAAAGTTTAACGTGTTAAAATATCCGGTACCCATCTGATACCCATTTATTTATGGATTTTAGACTAAAAGCTGTTTTTCGGTGCCAACTTTCTTTGTAAGCACTTATCTCAACATGCTCATTAGATGATTTTGCCTCTTCTTTTTTTTCAGATCCCAGCCATGCCCTTAGTTGTCTCTTTTGTTCTATTCTAAAGCAGCATTGGCTTTAAAGATATCTATCCACCAGTTCCAACTTTTTTTTTTTTGTAATTAGTCTTAGATGAAGAGTAGAAAAGACTGAAAAAATACAAAAAAACATTGAACAAAAGAAAAGATGTTCTTTACTCCCACCATATGCTGTTCAGATTATGTTCAACCCCTTTTATAGCTTACACATCAGCTTTGTCTCCATTTGACTTACACAACAGCTCTATGCATGGGAAGCATGCCGGGAAGATGTGTGAATAACAAAAAAAGATAGTTAATACAGCATTGCCTTAACAACATGCTGGAAATGTATTTTTTTGTATTTTTTTTACTGGAATCATTAAATTATATATTTACAAAATTAAAAAGCCTAAATCACTTTTTTCTCTATTAATTATTAGATACAATGTATAAGTACTACATAATGTAATTATTCAATGTGAAAAGAAGCCCTGTTGTTATTCACAAATATATGAGAACAGGTTAATCCACGTTCTTCTTATGCAACGTAAACAATTATTGAAGAACACCCTTATGTTCTTCTACAAAAACAAAGGAATGGGCTATGTAAGCCCCAAATCATCACTTTTGTACTATTTTTATATTTCATTAAAATTGGTTTTAAAAGACCCGAGAGTGGTTGCTTTCAACACTTTATATATATATATATGATTTTATCTTAGCTGTGAGCTAGCTGGTGAGTGCTGGGTGTTTCTATGTGTTGTATTACTTTTTATTTGTAATCTCCCTTGCTTCTTGCACCCATTCCGGACTGGGGTTAATTGCCTGTGGCTCTGGTGACATCACAGCTTTTTTGGAGTGCTATTTAGCACCCAGGGCTGGATGTTACTGAGTAACAGGATGTGTACCTGATCCGGTCTTGGAGTGCAGTTCCCTTCCATGTTTTATATTTTCTATGGGTGATTACAGCCACCTGTGCACCCCTTCTTTGTTCTCAGTTTGTTTAGCTTTGTGAGCTCGCATGATGGTGTGCCTGTGTTAGGGACTCAGGCTAAGGAAAGGACCTTGATGTGGTGCCTGAGCTTTCCCATTTGGCCAGATGCGGTGACTAACCTTTCCAGTTGTGATTTTATCTTAGCTGTGAGCTAGCTGGTGAGTGCTGGGTGTTTCTATGTGTTCTATTACTTTTTATTTGTAATCTCCCTTGGTTCTTGCACCCATTCCGGACTGGGGTTAACTGCCTGTGGCTCTGGTGACATCACAGCTTTTTTGGAGTGCTATTTAGCACCCAGGGCTGGATGTTACTGAGTCACAGGATGTGTACCTGATCCGGTCTTGGAGTGCAGTTCCCTTCCATGTTTTATATTTTCTATGGGTGATTACAGCCACCTGTGCACCCCTTCTTTGTTCTCAGTTTGTTTAGCTTTGTGAGCTCGCATGATGGTGTGCCTGTGTTAGGGACTCAGGCTAAGGAAAGGACCTTGACGTGGTGCCTGAGCTTTCCCATTTGGCCAGATGCGGTGACTAACCTTTCCAGTTGTGATTTTATCTTAGCTGTGAGCTAGCTGGTGAGTGCTGGGTGTTTCTATGTGTTCTATTACTTTTTATTTGTAATCTCCCTTGGTTCTTGCACCCATTCCGGACTGGGGTTAACTGCCTGTGGCTCTGGTGACATCACAGCTTTTTTGGAGTGCTATTTAGCACCCAGGGCTGGATGTTACTGAGTCACAGGATGTGTACCTGATCCGGTCTTGGAGTGCAGTTCCCTTCCATGTTTTATATTTTCTATGGGTGATTACAGCCACCTGTGCACCCCTTCTTTGTTCTCAGCTTGTTTAGCTTTGTGAGCTCGCATGATGGTGTGCCTGTGTTAGGGACTCAGGCTAAGGAAAGGACCTTGACGTGGTGCCTGAGCTTTCCCATTTGGCCAGATGCGGTGACTAACCTTTCCAGTTGTGATTTTATCTTAGCTGTGAGCTAGCTGGTGAGTGCTGGGTGTTTCTATGTGTTGTATTACTTTTTATTTGTAATCTCCCTTGGTTCTTGCACCCATTCCGGACTGGGGTTAACTGCCTGTGGCTCTGGTGACATCACAGCTTTTTTGGAGTGCTATTTAGCACCCAGGGCTGGATGTTACTGAGTCACAGGATGTGTACCTGATCCGGTCTTGGAGTGCAGTTCCCTTCCATGTTTTATATTTTCTATGGGTGATTACAGCCACCTGTGCACCCCTTCTTTGTTCTCAGTTTGTTTAGCTTTGTGAGCTCGCATGATGGTGTGCCTGTGTTAGGGACTCAGGCTAAGGAAAGGACCTTGACGTGGTGCCTGAGCTTTCCCATTTGGCCAGATGCGGTGACTAACCTTTCCAGTTGTGATTTTATCTTAGCTGTGAGCTAGCTGGTGAGTGCTGGGTGTTTCTATGTGTTGTATTACTTTTTATTTATAATCTCCCTTGGTTCTTGCACCCATTCCGGACTGGGGTTAACTGCCTGTGGCTCTGGTGACATCACAGCTTTTTTGGAGTGCTATTTAGCACCCAGGGCTGGATGTTACTGAGTCACAGGATGTGTACCTGATCCGGTCTTGGAGTGCAGTTCCCTTCCATGTTTTATATTTTCTATGGGTGATTACAGCCACCTGTGCACCCCTTCTTTGTTCTCAGTTTGTTTAGATTTGTGAGCTCGCATGATGGTGTGCCTGTGTTAGGGACTCAGGCTAAAGAAAGGACATTGACGTGGTGCCTGAGCTTTCCCATTTGGCCAGATGCGGTGACTATCCTTTCCAGTTGTGATTTTATCTTAGCTGTGAGCTAGCTGGTGAGTGCTGGGTGTTTCTATGTGTTGTATTACTTTTTATTTGTAATCTCCCTTGGTTCTTGCACCCATTCCGGACTGGGGTTAACTGCCTGTGGCTCTGGTGACATCACAGCTTTTTTGGAGTGCTATTTAGCACCCAGGGCTGGATGTTACTGAGTCACAGGATGTGTACGTGATCCGGTCTTGGAGTGCAGTTCCCTTCCATGTTTTATATTTTCTATGGGTGATTACAGCCACCTGTGCACCCCTTCTTTGTTCTCAGTTTTTTTAGCTTTGTGAGCTCGCATGATGGTGTGCCTGTGTTAGGGACTCAGGCTAAGGAAAGGACCTTGACGTGGTGCCTGAGCTTTCCCATTTGGCCAGATGCGGTGACTAACCTTTCCAGTTGTGATTTTATCTTAGCTGTGAGCTAGCTGGTGAGTGCTGGGTGTTTCTATGTGTTGTATTACTTTTTATTTGTAATCTCCCTTGGTTCTTGCACCCATTCCTGACTGGGGTTAACTGCCTGTGGCTCTGGTGACATCACAGCTTTTTTGGAGTGCTATTTAGCACCCAGGGCTGGATGTTACTGAGTCACAGGATGTGTACCTGATCCGGTCTTGGAGTGCAGTTCCCTTCCATGTTTTATATTTTCTATGGGTGATTACAGCCACCTGTGCACCCCTTCTTTGTTCTCAGCTTGTTTAGCTTTGTGAGCTCGCATGATGGTGTGCCTGTGTTAGGGACTCAGGCTAAGGAAAGGACCTTGACGTGGTGCCTGAGCTTTCCCATTTGGCCAGATGCGGTGACTAACCTTTCCAGTTGTGATTTTATCTTAGCTGTGAGCTAGCTGGTGAGTGCTGGGTGTTTCTATGTGTTGTATTACTTTTTATTTGTAATCTCCCTTGGTTCTTGCACCCATTCCGGACTGGGGTTAACTGCCTGTGGCTCTGGTGACATCACAGCTTTTTTGGAGTGCTATTTAGCACCCAGGGCTGGATGTTACTGAGTCACAGGATGTGTACGTGATCCGGTCTTGGAGTGCAGTTCCCTTCCATGTTTTATATTTTCTATGGGTGATTACAGCCACCTGTGCACCCCTTCTTTGTTCTCAGTTTGTTTAGCTTTGTGAGCTCGCATGATGGTGTGCCTGTGTTAGGGACTCAGGCTAAGGAAAGGACCTTGACGTGGTGCCTGAGCTTTCCCATTTGGCCAGATGCGGTGACTAACCTTTCCAGTTGTGATTTTATCTTAGCTGTGAGCTAGCTGGTGAGTGCTGGGTGTTTCTATGTGTTATTTATATATATATATATATATATATATATATATATATATATATATATATATATATATATATATATATATATATATATATATATATATATATAGATAGATAGAGAGCACTCTCACTTTCAAAATCCTGATGCCAGGGTGCCAGCAGGTAAATATACACGGTGAAGGAAGGCACTCACTGGTCTTTTCTTCAAAAAAACTTTAATAAGCGTGACGTTTCCGGGACACACTCCCCTTCCTCAGACAAAGAATAAACTGCAAGTGACTGAACATATAAAGCCAAACAAACCCCTCCCAGTGAAAATTGCGCCAAAACAGTTACCATGGTGATCCTCAACAACATTCTAATCATGTGATCAGTGTTAATCATGCAAATTAGTTGCAACTACTGTTGTTACAAAAACTATATGTTACCCACAATTAAACATATTGAAAATCATATTAAACATCAATTTAGCAAAAACATCAAAGAACACATGTGGACAAACTTATCTTAAAAAGCAGCATATACATACAGGGAGTGCAGAATTATTAGGCAAGTTGTATTTTTGAGGATTAATTTTATTATTGAACAACAACCATGTTCTCAATGAACCCAAAAAACTCATTAATATCAAAGCTGAATAGTTTTGGAAGTAGTTTTTAGTTTGTTTTTAGTTATAGCTATTTTAGGGGGATATCTGTGTGTGCAGGTGACTATTACTGTGCATAATTATTAGGCAACTTAACAAAAAACAAATATATACCCATTTCAATTATTTATTTTTACCAGTGAAACCAATATAACATCTCAACATTCACAAATATACATTTCTGACATTCAAAAACAAAACAAAAACAAATCAGTGACCAATATAGCCACCTTTCTTTGCAAGGACACTCAAAAGCCTGCCATCCATGGATTCTGTCAGTGTTTTGATCTGTTCACCATCAACATTGCGTGCAGCAGCAACCACAGCCTCCCAGACACTGTTCAGAGAGGTGTACTGTTTTCCCTCCTTGTAAATCTCACATTTGATGATGGACCACAGGTTCTCAATGGGGTTCAGATCAGGTGAACAAGGAGGCCATGTCATTAGATTTTCTTCTTTTATACCCTTTCTTGCCAGCCACGCTGTGGAGTACTTGGACGCGTGTGATGGAGCATTGTCCTGCATGAAAATCATGTTTTTCTTGAAGGATGCAGACTTCTTCCTGTACCACTGCTTGAAGAAGGTGTCTTCCAGAAACTGGCAGTAGGACTGGGAGTTGAGCTTGACTCCATCCTCAACCCGAAAAGGCCCCACAAGCTCATCTTTGATGATACCAGCCCAAACCAGTACTCCACCTCTACCTTGCTGGCGTCTGAGTCGGACTGGAGCTTTCTGCCCTTTACCAATCCAGCCACGGGCCCATCCATCTGGCCCATCAAGACTCACTCTCATTTCATCAGACCATAAAACCTTAGAAAAATCTTGAGATATTTCTTGGCCCAGTCTTGACGTTTCAGCTTGTGTGTCTTGTTCAGTGGTGGTCGTCTTTCAGCCTTTCTTACCTTGGTCATGTCTCTGAGTATTGCACACCTTGTGCTTTTGGGCACTCCAGTGATGTTGCAGCTCTGAAATATGGCCAAACTGGTGGCAAGTGGCATCTTGGCAGCTGCACGCTTGACTTTTCTCAGTTCATGGGCAGTTATTTTGCGCCTTGGTTTTTCCACACGCTTCTTGCGACCCTGTTGACTATTTTGAATGAAACGCTTGATTGTTCGATGATCACGCTTCAGAAGCTTTGCAATTTTAAGAGTGCTGCATCCCTCTGCAAGATATCTCACTATTTTTGACTTTTCTGAGCCTGTCAAGTCCTTCTTTTGACCCATTTTGCCAAAGGAAAGGAAGTTGCCTAATAATTATGCACACCTGATATAGGGTGTTGATGTCATTAGACCACACCCCTTCTCATTACAGAGATGCACATCACCTAATATGCTTAATTGGTAGTAGGCTTTCGAGCTTATACAGCTTGGAGTAAGACAACATGCATAAAGAGGATGATGTGGTCAAAATACTCATTTGCCTAATAATTCTGCACTCCCTGTATAACCATATGAAGTGAACAATAATAAATGTATCATGCTGGTATGTTAGAAATATAAGGAGAATAGAGCATAGATTCTCATACTCACAAAATAAGTGAAATAAATACCTGTGTGTCCCCTAACACATGTGTTGTATCTATATATAAGTGTTATAGTGACTATACCATAGTGTATATAATAAAAAATGTGTGCGCATTGTCAGCCCCCTGGATAACCTGAATATAAATTCTGATTAAACGACCTGATCTCAAGAATATCCCTATCAAATAGTAATAATAATAATAATATGGGCAGAGTTACAAGACCATTCATAATTGCCACTTCAGTGAAGATAAAACAATGCTGTAATGTATAGTATGGGCAGAGTATTCATACTGCCTCTTATAACAAAATAAGATAAGACAATGCGGCTACAAATACAGCCTGAGGCTCATACACCAATCAATGAAATGTTAAACACATTGTAGCGCAACCATAACTCACCCACTTATTTACTTAAGGTAGAACACACACAATATGCCATTATTAATGTGATCATAACACAAACACCACATACCTGGGCTGACAGCGTGGCCGCCCAATGGACATCTGAGACGCACACAGCCGACTCTGTGTGATGACACTTATATATAGATACAACACATGTGTTAGGGGACACACAGGTATTTATTTCACTTATTTTGTGAGTAGGAGAATCTATGCTCTATTCTCCTTATATTTCTAACATACCAGCATGATACATTTATTATTACACCTGATTGTCTTGTTCACTTCATATGGTTATATGTATATGCTGCTTTTTAAGATAAGTTTGTCCACATGTGTTCTTTGATGTTTTTGCTAAATTGATGTTTAATATGATTTTCAATATGTTTAATTGTGGGTAACATATAGTTTTTGTAACAACAGTAGTTGCAACTAATTTGCATGATTAACACTGATCACATGATTAGAATGTTGTTGAGGATCACCATGGTAACTGTTTTGGCACAATTTTCACTGGGAGGGGTTTGTTTGGCTTTATATGTTCAGTCACTTGCAGTTTATTCTTTGTCTGAGGAAGGGGAGTGTGTCCCCGAAACGTCACGCTTATTAAAGTTTTTTTGAAGAAAAGACCAGTGAGTGCCTTCCTTCACCGTGTATATATATATATATATATATATATATATATATATATATATATATATGCACATACACATGCATACCAGTATAGAGTGGTCAAGCTAATATATATACGTATATGTATATATATATAAATATATATATATATATATATATATATATATATATATATATATATATATATATATATATATATATATATATATATACAGTATATGTATACAGGGAGTGCAGAATTATTAGGCAAATGAGTATTTTGACCACATCATCCTCTTTATGCATGTTGTCTTACTCCAAGCTGTATAAGCTCGAAAGCCTACTACCAATTAAGCATATTAGGTGATGTGCATCTCTGTAAGGAGAAGGGGTGTGGTCTAATGACATCAGCACCCTATATCAGGTGTGCATAATTATTAGGCAACTTCCTTTCCTTTGGCAAAATGGGTCAAAAGAAGGACTTGACAGGCTCAGAAAAGTAAAAAATAGTGAGATATCTTGCAGAGGGATGCAGCACTCTTAAAATTGCAAAGCTTCTGAAGCGTGATCATCGAACAATCAAGCGTTTCATTCAAAATAGTCAACAGGGTCGCAAGAAGCGTGTGGAAAAACCAAGGCGCAAAATAACTGCCCATGAACTGAGAAAAGTCAAGCGTGCAGCTGCCAAGATGCCACTTGCCACCAGTTTGGCCATATTTCAGAGCTGCAACATCACTGGAGTGCCCAAAAGCACAAGGTGTGCAATACTCAGAGACATGGCCAAGGTAAGAAAGGCTGAAAAACGACCACCACTGAACAAGACACACAAGCTGAAACGTCAAGACTGGGCCAAGAAATATCTCAAGACTGATTTTTCTAAGGTTTTATGGACTGATGAAATGAGAGTGAGTCTTGATGGGCCAGATGGATGGGCCCGTGGCTGGATTGGTAAAGGGCAGAGAGCTCCAGTCCGACTCAGACGCCAGCAAGGTGCAGGTGGAGTACTGGTTTGGGCTGGTATCATCAAAGATGAGCTTGTGGGGCCTTTTCGGGTTGAGGATGGAGTCAAGCTCAACTCCCAGTCCTACTGCCAGTTTCTGGAAGACACCTTCTTCAAGCAGTGGTACAGGAAGAAGTCTGCATCCTTCAAGAAAAACATGATTTTCATGCAGGACAATGCTCCATCACACGCGTCCAAGTACTCCACAGCGTGGCTGGCAAGAAAGGGTATAAAAGAAGAAAATCTAATGACATGGCCTCCTTGTTCACCTGATCTGAACCCCATTGAGAACCTGTGGTCCATCATCAAATGTGAGATTTACAAGGAAGGAAAACAGTACACCTCTCTGAACAGTGTCTGGGAGGCTGTGGTTGCTGCTGCACGCAATGTTGATGGTGAACAGATCAAAACACTGACAGAATCCATGGATGGCAGGCTTTTGAGTGTCCTTGCAAAGAAAGGTGGCTATATTGGTCACTGATTTGTTTTTGTTTTGTTTTTGAATGTCAGAAATGTATATTTGTGAATGTTGAGATGTTATATTGGTTTCACTGGTAAAAATAAATAATTGAAATGGGTATATATTTGTTTTTTGTTAAGTTGCCTAATAATTATGCACAGTAATAGTCACCTGCACACACAGATATCCCCCTAAAATAGCTATAACTAAAAACAAACTAAAAACTACTTCCAAAACTATTCAGCTTTGATATTAATGAGTTTTTTGGGTTCATTGAGAACATGGTTGTTGTTCAATAATAAAATTAATCCTCAAAAATACAACTTGCCTAATAATTCTGCACTCCCTGTATACACCCACTGCAATACTATAATATAATAGCCTTTCTGTCCTTCTTCTTCTGTCCTCTGATGAAAAAGGACAGAAATTCTATTCCTTCGAAATGCGTTAGATGACACGGTCACAAGCTAAAGTGACCTTTGGTTTTTAACTTTTGTATTTACTTTTACGAATTTTGTTTTTATAATATTTATATGCATTGGGATCATGAACTTTTAAAAGTGAAATCTTGCAACTGACCTGAGTAAAACTTCTGGTGTACAAAAGAGGATAGGAATGTTTTCAAGGACTGTATCATTTATTGTCCTATAACTACCTCATATTGTATTGAGGGCACTAAATGTGAGCACAACATTGATTGGGCATGGTGTGAGATTGATTTATGTGCGCTATTAAACTGACGGTATTGCGCAATTGTCCTGTTTTTGCTTCTTTTTCATATCATGTGGAGGAAAGTTTCTAGTGTTCCTACTACAAGAAGCACGAAAGGCATTTTTCAGCATCTGAGACGGATTCAGCGGCAGATATCATACGTGCTACATTTAAAGCTCTCCAGGACGGCTCTACACTTACCTCATATCGATTGAGGTAAAATCCTATAAGTATACTCTATACCTATTGAGAACCCATGTTCATGCAAATGACTCTGATACATCTTGCAGACTACTGAGTTTTGACTTTTTTTTACAGCATCCTGAGAAAACTACATCTACTTGTTATATTTAAACTTTCATTATATTATAGTATTGCAGTGGGTGTATATATATATATATATATATATATATATATTAGATTGACCACTCTAAGCTGGTATGTATGTATATGTGCATATATGGATTTGCTTGCATCAGAAAATAGCCTAATATCCCAATCCTTTTGGAATATATATATATATATATATATATATATATATATATATATATATAGTATATATATAAATATATATATGCACACATATATACATAACATACATACATATATAAATGCAGAGTATATGTTAATACTATCTTTACGATAATCAACATTGTAAAGTCAAAAAGTTACATAAATTATTATATTAATAAACATTTACTTTCAATTGGTCAAGTGGATGAATGAAAATAATGGCTCCTCTAATTCACCCACTGTTGTGGCAAATATACAATATCTTAAAATAGTTTTGTTAATTTTATCTCAAAAACAATTATATGCTGATCTACTAGTAGGGTTTATGTTAATGAATCCCCAAAGTTTAGTTAGTTTTGTCCCAAAATAATCTGAGAGATAGCCTATTTAAATGATATGATTTTTGCCCATGTGTGGTATAGTTAATGATATGTGGTAGCTACTATAATAAGTAATTCTCAAAGAGAGTCTGAGTCCTCCAGTGGCTCAGGAGGTAAGGCAACGGGTTGAAGACAACATTTTACGCATCGCTATACAAAAGTACATTACAATCATGAGGGTACAATACAATAAAAACTTACATTGCATAAGACTATACAATGTACAATACTACACTTACATTGACAAAAATAAGCAAAAGTAGAGAAGCGCCCTCCCTTGAGCACAATCAGTTGTAGATGCCCTATACACAAAGTGAGCAACAGTTAGAGGGGCTCTTAAGCTTATTATCTAAAGGAAATACATAGGGAAGTTGAGGAAGAGGGAAACATACGTAGTAGAGATGTCTTAAAGTAAGCTTTATGTTCCCTTGGACAGCTATGTTTTAAGAAACACTTGAAGGTTTTGAGACTAGAGGAAAATCTGACTAAGCGAGACAAGGAGTTCCATATGATAGGTGCAGTTATAGAAAGGTTTGAGGAAGTAATGAGAGATGAGGAGAGAAGTAGGTCTTAGGCAGAGCAGAGGGTTTGAGCTTGGGAGTATTTGCAGACAAGGGCAGAGATATAGGAGGTTGCAGTGTTAGGCTGGCCAGCCTGCAGTGGCTGGAATTGGGTCACTGGGTCAACCTTTATCTGAACTGATTGCTCAATATTTACAACCACTCCTGCAGAATCAATATAGTTATATCAAAGACTCAGGTGATCTTATTAGAAAAATATTGAACATATATAACTAGATTTATCAAGGGCTTGGATAATTCTCAGTTAGATTCTCCTCTGAATTCTCTGCAGCTCATTCTCGGAGAGGCGCACCAGTGTACTCAAGTTTATAAAAAAATAGGTCTATTAAAATGTGCTTTTCAGAAGGGGAGCTGGGACGAATAATGAGAAGCATAAATTTCTCCATGTGAAACAAGAAGTTCTCCTTATTTATTATGTAAAAGCTCTCTGTTTTTAGTTTAGTTTCTGCACCGTCATATATGTATATCAATATATGAACATTTGTGTTTTACATGGGGCAATTTTGACCCATATTTGTAACATATTTTATATAGCATATGTGCGTAATAAATAAGAAATTTAAAATGTATAACCACACATTTGTGTATTTAACCTAGTAAAAAAGACAAAGGGGCATATGTATCAAGCTTCGTATGGAGCTTGATGCGCCGTGTTTCTGGCGAGCCTGCAGGCTCGCCAGAAACAGCAGTTATGAAGCAGCGGTCACAAAGACCGCTGCTCCATATCCTGTCCACCTGCTCTGAGTAGGCGGACACACAGCGCCACAATACAACCCGATCGAGTACGATCGGGTTGATTGACACCCCCTGCTGGCGGCCTATTGGCCGCGAGTCTGCAGGGGGCGGCGTTGCACCAGCAGCTCTTGTGAGCTGCTAGTGCAATGCTGAATACGGCGAGCGTATTGCTCACCGTATTCAGCAAAGTCTGGCAGACCTGATCCGCACTGTCGGATCAGGTCCGCCAGACTTTGATAACTAGAGGCCAATGTCAGTAGTGCCTATACTTCCATAGCTCCCAGTAGTGCATTGCTGCTCTACAGCTAAGCTTAACTATATGCAGGAATTAAACAGACAGTGGTACTTAATGGGGCACATTTTAACCTTATTTATAAAATGTATTTTATATTACTTCTGCATGAAATAAATGTGAATTTAAAATCGTGTAACATATTTGTATAAGTAAGATTCAAAAAGACAATTTCATAATTCAGTATACACACACAGTTATATACTAAATATATAAGATCTCCCTACCTTGTCTTCACCACGCTGGGTTCACCGATCCGTCCACCGAAGTCTTGATCCAAGCCTCCGAAGTCTTGATCCAAGCCCAAGCGGGGGCTGAAGAGTGATGTTCATCCTCCGGCTGAAGTCTTGATCCTTGAAAAACTTACTTCCGGTATTACGAAAAAAAGAAAAAAGGTAATCACCAAACAGGGTATTTAAGGACCTTCATTGTAATGTAAAACCAGTCTTGATAAAGGTCAGTGTATGACCGAAACGCGTCGACTGGTGAGTGATATTCTGGTAAAATTACTTATTTTAAACTATCTACACTATTATTGATTTCTTTTTGGCAGAAGGAATTATCTCTGCAGCAAGTTGAAATTATTGTTTGGGCTACTGCATAGAAGACACATTGCACCTAACATTGGGAGAAAACCACTACACATATTATCACCATCTGACATTCACTATTTGTTGTGGGATTGTTCACACTTTTTCAGGACTAAGTTTTTTAACGTGTTAATTTTTTCCACTATGACATTTTTTATGAAGATTTGATATTTGGATTGTATTTGCACAATTGAAGACTGCATTCTGACTGTCCATTGTTTATATAGACAGATTGTACAAACAATCTGCACCATTCAAGTTGTTTTATGTGCACACACTGTTCTTTGCATATCGTTTTTTTGGGAAGTCTTTCCCCTATTGATATTTTTTGTTTTTTTGAATTTTGATTTTTGACACAAAGAGGTTTATTATATCACAATATATTAAATACTTTGCATTTTCATCTCACTAGGCCAATTCATATTGTAACATTACCCTTCATGGAGACCACTAGCTAAATCCTTTGATCATAAAAGGCAAGCTACACCAACCAATCACTTTGATTTAAGGTCAATTTATAGAGACCACTAGCTAGATTCATCTGATCACACAAATCACCATTTACAAGACACCTCACCACATCGTTTGATAGAAGTATCAACTGACACTATACACCACAAATTAGTAGGACCACTGCTATTAAACCTCCTTAGGCCACATCAGCAAGACAATTGTATAAATTGATGTTTTTAATCTGCCACCGTTGCACAACATTGTGAATACCCAAGAATTTGGGCTTTTTAAACATTGTGAAATCTTGGATCCTTGATTATTGTTTTTATTTGTTTTATTTGCAATTTTATGTAGTATATTATTGTTTTATGCACTAATTTGTTTAAATAAAATTTTTGAACATATGGTTTCATCTAGACCCTGCCATTGTTTTTTGGCGCTCTGATATATTTCTGATTTTTCTGGATCAATTTGTGAAGATTAAGGAGGATTCTAAGGCAGAGCCGGGGGAAAAGAGGAGGAAGAAAGGAAAAAGAGGTACAGAAAGCTGTCAAAGACATTTGCAAATTGGTCCAGGGCTTTCTGCATATTTGCCAGTGTCATCGCGGAAAAATGCCTGGATCAAGGGGCGGCGTTGTTCTGTAATTACGATGAAATCGCATCTGACTACAGGACGTACAGGGGAATGGCCTGGTGGAGGTACGATGAGCAGTTCAGGCAAAGGATCGCAGTGAAACCAGATATGCGGTGTGATGACTGAGACATGGGAATATGGCTATAGATCATGATGCCATTGAGAGGCCACCAGTCCTTTCAGGGATCAAGTACCAGCTATGGAACAGCTGTAGCTGTCAGAAAAGGTCTCTGCTTCCAATTCTTGTGAGCTGCTAGTGCAATGCTGAATACGGCGAGCGTATTGCTCACCGTATTCAGCAAAGTCTGGCAGACCTGATCCGCACTGTCGGATCAGGTCCGCCAGACTTTGATAACTAGAGGCCAATGTCAGTAGTGCCTATACTTCCATAGCTCCCAGTAGTGCATTGCTGCTCTACAGCTAAGCTTAACTATATGCAGGAATTAAACAGACAGTGGTACTTAATGGGGCACATTTTAACCTTATTTATAAAATGTATTTTATATTACTTCTGCATGAAGTAAATGTGAATTTAAAATAGTGTAACATATTTGTATAAGTAAGATTCAAAAAGACAATTTCATAATTCAGTATACACACACAGTTATATATATATATATATATATATATATATATATATATATATATATATATATATATATACATATACAGTTTCTTCCATTGTGGGAGTCCTGTAGATATGCTATTATAGGGGGATAGTTTTAATTTTCAATTACAGGTAAAGAATCTGTGATTAAAAACAATAGGCTAGATTACAAGTGGAGAGCTATTTTAACGTGAGCCTGTAAAGGGGCAAAATTGACCGTCAATGGGAGCACGTTAAATAACCAGCCATTAACTGGCTGGTTAATTCTATCATCAGCTTGCGGTAGCACTTTGCGCTAAACCAATTAACCAGAATTCAGACTTCTGGCTAATTAAAAAAATGTCCCCAGTTGCCTCCATAATATAGTTTACAATTCCTTGTATAAAAAAAAATATGAACATCTTTATTTTTTTGTAAAATAAAAATCTGCACAAAGCAGTTATAAGGGGTTAAAGCGAGGGGATGTGTGATGTTAGAAAAAAAAACACCACTGAAAAGTGCCTTTACATAGCGGTCTATTGGGACTGTGTTTTAAACTGCAAATATGTATGTATTTGCTTATATACATATATATTTAGTGTCAATATGTGTATATACACACAAACACATAAATATATATGTATGTATTCATACTTACACCCTGCACTGCGCTAGGTTCTTTGCTGTGTCTCACGGCATCAAAATGAGGCTACCATTGGAGCCTATGGAAGCACGCTCTTGTGAGCACAATGCTTCCAGGCAAAGCGAGAGCGAGGTCTCATTCGCATTGCGCTTATCTTGTCATACCAGCGCACATTTGCGTGCACTGGTATTATTGAGTGGAGTGCAAATATCTAGCTCACAAAAGCGCAATTTTTTGCACCACTTATAATATAACAACAATATATAGGTTGCACCCGACCTTTAAAAGTAGGATTTGATACGAGATATTGAAGATCCATTTTTAACAGCATCAGTGGCTACACATATTCAGTTTCCAGTGATAAACTAGATATTCAGACATAAACGGGAGATGGGCGATATGGAGAGTAAATTAGAACAAAGGGAGGTGTTTTGAATTTGTACCTTACAAACATACGGCTAGATTTAGAGTTTGGCGTTAGCCGTCAAAACCAGCGTTAGAGGCTCCTAACGCTGGTTTTGGCCGCCCGCTGGTATTTAGAGTCAGTCATTAAAGGGTCTAACGCTCACTTTGCAGCCGCGACTTTTCCATACCGCAGATCCCCCTACGTCAATTGCGTATCCTATCTTTTCAATGGGATCTTTCTAACGCCGGTATTTAGAGTCGTGGCTGAAGTGAGCGTTAGAAATCTAACGACAAAACTCCAGCCGCAGAAAAAAGTCAGTAGTTAAGAGCTTTATGGGCTAACGCCGGTTTATAAAGCTCTTAACTACTGTGCTCTAAAGTACACTAACACCCATAAACTACCTATGTACCCCTAAACCGAGGCCCCCCCACATCGCCGCCATTCTATTAAAAATTTTTAACCCCTAAACTGCCGCTCCGTACACCGCCGCCACCTACATTATACCTATGTACCCCTAATCTGCTGCCCCTAACACAGCCGACCCCTATATTATATTTATTAACCCCTAATCTGCCGCCCCCAATGTCGCCTCCACCTACCTACAATTATTAACCCCTAATCTGCCGACCGGACCACACCGCTACTATAATAAATGTATTAACCCCTAATCCACCTCACTCCCGCCTCAATAACCCTATAAGAAATATTATTAACCCCTAATCTGTCCTCCCTAGCATCGCAGACACCTAACTTCACTTATTAACCCCTAATCTGCCGACCGGAACTCACCGCTACTATAATAAATGTATTAACCCCTAAAGCTAAGTCTAACCCTAACACTAACACCCCCCTAACTTAAATATAATTTAAATCTAATGAAATAAATTAACTATTATTAAATAAATTATTCCTATTTAAAGCTAAATACTTACCTGTAAAATAAATCCTAATATAGCTACAATATAAATTATAATTATATTGTAGCTATTTTAGGATTAATATTTATTTTACAGGCAACTTTGTAATTATTTTAACCAGGTTCAATAGCTATTAAATAGTTAATAACTATTTAATAGTTACCTAGTTAAAATAATTACAAAATTACCTGTAAAATAAATCCTAACCTAAGTTACAATTAAACCTAACACTACACTATCAATAAATAAATTAAATAAAATACCTACAATTACCTACAATTAAACCTAACACTACACTATCAATAAATTAATTAAATACAATACCTACAAATAAATACATTTAAATAAACTAACTAAAGTACAAAAAATAACTAAGTTACAAAAAATAAAAAAATATTTACAAACATTAGAAAAATATTACAACAATTTTAAACTAATTACACCTACTCTAAGCCCCCTAATAAAATAACAAAGCCCCCCAAAATAAAAAAATGCCCTACCCTATTCTAAATTAAAAAAGTTCAAAGCTCTTTTACCTTACCAGCCCTTAAAAGGACCTTTTGTGGGGCATGCCCCAAAGAATTCAGCTCTTTTGCCTGTAAAAGAAAAATACAACCCCCCGCAACATTAAAACCCACCACCCACATACCCCTAATCTAACCCAAACCCCCCTTAAAATAACCTAACACTAAGCCCCTGAAGATCTCCCTACCTTGTCTTCACCACGACGGGTTCACCGATCCGTCCACCGAAGTCTTGATCCAAGCCTCCGAAGTCTTGATCCAAGCCCAAGCGGGGGCTGAAGAGTGATGTCCATCCTCCGGCTGAAGTCTTGATCCTTGAAAAACTTACTTCCGGTATTACGAAAAAAAGAAAAAAGGTAATCACCAAACAGGGTATTTAAGGACCTTCATTGTAATGTAAAACCAGTCTTGATAAAGGTCAGTGTATGACCGAAACGCGTCGACTGGTGAGTGATATTCTGGTAAAATTACTTATTTTAAACTATCTACACTATTATTGATTTCTTTTTGGCAGAAGGAATTATCTCTGCAGCAAGTTGAAATTATCGTTTGGGCTACTGCATAGAAGACACGTTGCACCTAACATTGGGAGAAAACCACTACACATATTATCACCATCTGACATTCACTATTTGTTGTGGGATTGTTCACACTTTTTCAGGACTAAGTTTTTTAACGTGTTAATTTTTTCCACTATGACATTTTTTATGAAGTTTTGATATTTGGATTGTATTTGCACAATTGAAGACTGCATTCTGACTGTCCATTGTTTATATAGACAGATTGTACAAACAATCTGCACCATTCAAGTTGTTTTATCTTTCCACTATTGATATTTTTTGTTTTTTTGAATTTTGATTTTTGACACAAAGAGGTTTATTATATCACAATATATTAAATCATTTGCATTTTCATCTCACTAGGCCAATTCATATTGTAACATTACCCTTCATGGAGACCACTAGCTAAATCCTTTGATCATAAAAGGCAAGCTACACCAACCAATCACTTTGATTTAAGGTCAATTTATAAAGACCACTAGCTAGATTTATCTGATCACACAAATCACCATTTACAAGACACCTCACCACATCGTTTGATAGAAGTATCAACTGACACTATACACCACAAATTAGTAGGACCACTGCTATTAAACCTCCTTAGGCCACATCAGCAAGACAATTGTATAAATTGATGTTTTTAATCTGCCACCGTTGCACAACATTGTGAATACCCAAGAATTTCGGGCTTTTTAAACATTGTGAAATCTTGGATCCTTGATTATTGTTTTTATTTGTTTTATTTGCAATTTTATGTAGTATATTATTGTTTTATGCACTAATTTGTTTAAATAAAATTTTTGAACATATGGTTTCATCTAGACCCTGCCATTGTTTTTTGGCGCTCTGATATATTTCTGATTTTTCTGGATCAATTTGTGAAGATTAAGGAGGATTCTAAGGCAGAGCCGGGGGAAAAGAGGAGGAAGAAAGGAAAAAGAGGTACAGAAAGCTGTCAAAGACATTTGCAAATTGGTCCAGGGCTTTCTGCATATTTGCCAGTGTCATCGTGGAAAAATGCCTGGATCAAGGGGCGGCGTTGTTCTGTAATTACGATGAAATCGCATCTGACTACAGGACGTACAGGGGAATGGCCTGGTGGAGGTACGATGAGCAGTTCAGGCAAAGGATCGCAGTGAAACCAGATATGCGGTGTGATGACCGAGACATGGGAAAATGGCTATAGATCATGATGCCATTGAGAGGCCACCAGTCCTTTCAGGGATCAAGTACCAGCTATGGAACAGCTGTAGCTGTCAGAAAAGGTCTCTGCTTCCAATTCAATGATAGAACGTGTAAATTCGGGATCACATTTAAGTACAAGCATGAATGCACCAATTGCGGGGGTTTGCACCCCCAGGCAAGGTGTTTCAGAAAGGGAAGAGTGGGAGGAAAAGCAGGGGACATGGTTGTTCTGGGTCCGGATGCCAGTGAAGGTAAAAAAGATGGTCCCCTGATTAGAACAGTATGGTAGGAGGGCGGACACGGAGTTATTGTTGTCGGGATTTAGTTCTGTTTTTTGGATCCCATTTATTGAGAGGGTATCGGGTCCATGGGAATTTGAAGTCTGCTAGGGAGTGTCCGGAGGTGGTGAGGGGCAAACTGAAGGAGGAGCAATTAGGGCATTTGGCAGGCCCCTTTAAGGAGTGCCCCATGGCCAATTTGCGAGTGTCACCACTGGGGGTGGTACCTAAAAAGGTACCAGGCCAATTTCGTAGATGATACATCATCTATCATATCCAAAAGGGGCATCGATGAACAATGGAATTGACCCAGCTTTGGCAGCGGTTCGTTATGCCTCCTTTCACAGGGCTGCGGCATTGGTATGGAAAGTGTGGAGGGGGGCCTTATTGGCTAAAGTAGGTGTGGAGGCTGCTTTTCGGATGCTGCCAGTGCTCCTGACCTGTCACCATTTACTGGGATGCTTTTTTGATGGTTTATATTTCGTAGACTTAGCAATTCCTATGGGTTGTTCAATTTCATATTCATATTTCGAAAAATTCAGTCGTTTCGTGGAATGGGTGGTGGCATGGCGGGTGGGGGTTTCATCTGTGGTTCACTACCTGGATGATTTCCTGTTTGTAGAACAGCATAATGGTAGCGAGTGCCAACAGTTGTTGAAGGCGTTATGGGAGGTGTCGGAGGAATTTGGAACCCCAGTGGCTTAGGAGAAAACTGAGGGGCCCTGCACGTCCTTGAATTTCTTGTGAATCCACATTGATTCGATCAAAATGGAGTGCAGCTTGCCAAAAGACAAGTTGACTGACCTGAAGTCAAGATTGGCAGTTTTCTTGGGAAAGCAGAAAGTGACGTTAAGGGAGCTGCAGTCTTTACTAGGGAAGCTTAATTTCACCTGTCGTGTCATTCCAGTGGGGAGGGTGTTTGCGAGCTGTCTCTCTTTGGCCATGGCTGGAGTGAAACATCCTCACCATCGAGTCCGCATTACTAAACAACACAAGGAAGATTTGAAGGTTTTGGCAGCACTTAACAGACTGACTGCAAGCTTGCCGCTGGTGATTTACGTACTTAGGTTGTTTGTTTTGGAGTGTATGAGGAACAATGTGTCTTTTAGGGCTGTGCATGTAGCAGGTGAGCAGAATGGGGTTGCTAACCCTCTTACCCGTTTACAGTGGGAACGCTTTCGGGCATTGGCTCCAGACGCGGAGGAACTCGGGGACCAGTGTCCAAAAGATCTGTGGTCCATGGTGTTCCCAACTTAGCTTGGTTGGTGAGGGGAGTGTTAGTTCAAAACACGTGGAAAGCATACTGGCAGATATGGCAGCAGTGGTGGTTATTTGTGGTCAGAAAAGAGAGAGAGGGTACGTCTGGAGATTGGCAGCAAACACTCTTGAGATGGATGGGGGTCTGGCGGGAGGAGGGGGCTTCTAGAGCCATGGTGCAGTGGAGTTTTTCTGCATTGGCTTTCCTTTTCCAAATTTTGGGCTGGGAAGATGTGACAAAAGCTTTTCTGTTCCGCTTGGTGGCTAGGGGGTGGAAAAGGGGGAAAGTGTGGGGGATACTCAAAGACCGGTGATTTTTTAAATTTTACAAAAAGTAGTGGGGGTTTTACAGGCAATTTGCAGTTCGCAGTATGAGTGGTGTTTGTTCAGGGCGGTTTTTATTATGGCATTCTTTGGAGCTTTTCAGATATCTGAACTGGTAGGGGGGGAATAAACGGGACCCGAGGGGTATTCAATTTTCTGAGGTATGGTTTGAAGGGGGGCAGGGTACATATTTGGTTGAGGCGGTCAAAAACTGACCAATGGGGGAAAGGTTTTTTGGTTAGTCTAGGGGCTATTGGGGGGAATGTTGCCCGGTGGCAGGCTTACAGGGATATTTGGCGGTAAGGGGTAAGGTGGGCCTGTTGTTGATTCACAAGGATGGTTCTTTTTTATCGAGTTTTCAGTTTGTGGCAGTGTTTAAAAAAGCCCTGGCTAGGGCGGGGTTAGTGGCATCGGAATTCGGTTCACACTCATTTAAGATAGGGGCAGCTACAGAGGCCAGTTTGTTAGGTTTGGGGGAGCAGGTGATTAAGAGAGTGGGGAGGTGGGAATAGGGGAGATTTAAAAGTTATGTACTCCCTGCTCTGGTGTTTTGAGTAATGTTGATGGTTTTTCTTCTCGTTCTATTTTAGGTCCTATTTCATGTTGGGTGATCGGTCACTCTTATATTTCAAGAGCCAGGAAGGTGGCCATGGTAAAAGACAAAGGAAGCCAGTTGGGGATTAGCAACGACATGGCTGTTCTAAAATGGTTTGGTTTCAGGGGCATGAAATGGGACCAGGTTCTTATAAAAGTGGTTGAGTACGCTTGGTTGTTTTAACCTCCAGGCATGTTGCTCATTCATGCTGGGGGAAATGATTTAGGGGCTATGCCACAGAAGGTTTTGTTAGACAGGATGAAGAGGGACATGGGGAGGCTGTTGGATTTGTTCCCAGGTCTCATTTTGATTTGGTCGGAAATAGAGACTAGATTGGAGTGGAGGTTTGCATGGAATGAGGCTAGGCTGGATGCTTTCAGATGGAAGATCAGCAGAACAATCAATAGTTTTGTAGCTAAGAAGGGGGGGGTGTCAATTAGGCATGTGGAATTCGAAGTGGACTCTGGGAAATGTTTTTTCCAGAAAGATGGGGTACACTTGAATGAGGTGGGTTGCCACCTCTTTAACTTTAACTTGAGGGAAGGGATTCAAAAGGCCTTGCAGGTGTGGCGGCGCTCGGGGTTGAGGCCAAGCCTGTGGTGGGGGGTGCTTGCAGGGGAGAATTAATTAGGAAAAGTGTAGTGTACCCCCTGGATGTCCAGGGGAGGTAAAAGTTTTGTGAGGACGTGGTGGACTAACTTTGAGGATGTGGACTCATTAGAACTAAGTTAGGCAAGCACCTCCTGGGGATTTGGTGGGGATATTCTGTTTTACAGTTGTTTTATATTTAAGGTTCAATGTTTTTTTTTTTTGTTTTTTTTTAAACAAGCTTTATTGAGACAATAAAAAACATAACAGAAACGAAGGACCATACAATTACGTGCATCTGATAACAAAAAAGATATGTATACATGTTGCTCATGGCAAGGAATGCAGAGTGGTTGAAAGAAAAAGTCTATTGCTAGCCAACAAGTCTATGGAAGGCTCATGTCATGGCCGGCCAGGGTTCTCCCTGTGCCAGCAGACTTTTGCGTCTTTTGTCCTTAAGCACGTTCGTATGGTTCACCTCTAGTTTGTAGCTTGGTTTTCCAACAAAAAGTTATAAGTATACAAACATAAAAACCATATGTTACCATTTAGGTAAGATTAAATACTCATCTGCAATATGAAATGTTCACCGGTTAAAAAGAGATAGCTAGCTTAGAAAGAAAGGAGGAGGAAAGAGGAGGTGGGGGGAGAAAAAAAAAAAAAAGAAAAGGGGGGGGGTGTACGAGAGGGGGGAGCTGATCTAAAGCCAAAGGACCATGACTAATTCTACTAATTTAATTCCACATGGACATCATTATGTCGTAGGTGGAAGACTGATTGCTCATTGAATAATGCAGCTTTTCCAGCACAAGTAGCTCATCTACGGCAGATCTCCAATCCGAGATGGTTGGTATCTCCGATGATTTCCATAGTCTGGGGATGAGCCGCTTTGCTCCTGTGAGCATAATCAAAAGAAGAGCCCTTCTCTGCCTCTCCATTTGTTCAGGGAGGGGCAGGAAGAGGAGGGTTTCTGGCGTGTTTGGTATTTGTATATTTAGTTTCTCCGACATTGCCCTAATAACTGTCATCCAGTAGTTTGTTAATTTGGGACAAGCCCACCAAATATGTAACAGTGTGCCTGTCTCGCCACAGCCTATCCAACAGGCCGCTGTGGCCGTCGGGAAGTAACGATGTAGTCTGGATGGAGAAGGTTCAATGTTTTATATGTTTATAATAAAATGTGGAGCTGCAGCCTTTTGTAACCCATTTTGGTGTCTGTGTCTTTTTCTTGCAGGAACATGCATTTAAGGGGTCAAGGCAGCCTGGAGCGAAGTCCTAGAATGGGAGGGCTTTTGACCCCATGCTGGGAGCAAAGGGGTGGAACTTTAGGTGGAGACATGAGGGGTATAAGTAGGGGGTGGGGGACAGGAAGTAGGCCTCTTTGACAGAACGGAGGTGTGAAGCTGTTCCATCCCTCCCTATACACAAGGTAGTCGCAGCAGTTTGGCAGGGGATGCTTGCTGGGGAGAATTAATTAGGAAAAGTGGAGTGTACCCCCTGGATGTCCAGGGGTGGTAAAAGTTTTGTGAGGACGTGGTGGACTAACTTTGAGGATGTGGACTCATTAGGACTAAGTTAGGCAAGCACCTCCTGGGAATTTGGTGGGATATTCTGTTTTACAGTTGTTTTATATTTAAGGTTCAATGTTTTATATGTTTATAATAAAATGTGGAGCTGCTGCCTTTTGCAACCCATTTTGGTGTCTGTGTCTTTTTCTTGTGGGAACATGCATTTAAGGGGTCAAGACAGGCCAGCCCCTCACCTACCCTGTGATTCATCAAATAATGTGTATTAAATCATACAAGATTGCAGAATCACTACTTAAATAGAACTGAGAATATACATTACTTCAAATTTTTTTTAATTTCTATATTAGATTTTTTTAGAATCTCCATAAAATATCTCTCAGGCCTACTAACCAAGTTGTGGGAAAGTTGAGCAAAGACACTACACAGACTTCTCAGACTAAAAGAGAAAAAGTTGGAACTACAGCGTCTCATCTACCCGACACCAGTCACTATTACTTCCAGCGCTATACGGGTGATCGAAGCTCTACAGAACCACTCGCCTGTGATTGGAGATTTGGAGATCACGTGTACCGGCTCCTGGGCATGTCTGTCGGGCAACTCCTAATAGTCCCGATCTGCGGATTTAGGCACCGAACATGTGCCGCATCGCTTGTGAGTATTTCCATCACGGGGGGAGGTGTTGTGAGCCACCGGTGTATTTTCCAACGATACTGTTTTATGGTTGGCGCCTCTCTTTTTCTCCTAAGTTGTGGGAAAAACTTAGTTTAAAACCAAATCAGCGAAGCTATCTGAATTCCTGAAAGGATAAACAATCTGTTTTGGGTTGGAACTGAATAAGTTTTAATTATTGGTAGCCAAGCTGAATTTTTTTTTTCTCTCTCCCCAGAAATGTTCAAATGCGTGGCTTAAAAAATAATTTGACTTTGGATTTGTTTAAGGAAAAGAGAAAAGTGGAGCAGATTGAGACTTCCAGTTTTTAAGAAAAAGATGCCTGGAGATGAGAACAATAGTATTCAATACTCTTACCTGTCCTGAAGACCGGCGGAGAAGGTCCTGTTCCAGGCGGCGACTTCTTCTTCTTCCAGGAACCAGCCGGCGTGGAGCGGAGGAGTTGAAGACTGATGACCGCAGAGCTGAAGACCGTCCTCTCTGAAACTGAAGACCAGCGATGCAGGAACTGAAGATCGGCAACGCTGGAACTGAAGACCGGAGCCATGGAGCGTGGAGGATCCTCTTCATACGATCTCTGCCGTACACTGAATAGGAATTCAAGGTACGCGATTAAAAATGGCGTCCCTTGAATTCCCATTGGCTGATTTGAGCCTTCAAATTCAAATCAGCCAATCGGATGAGAGCTACTGTAATTCTATTGGCTATTCTAATCAGCCAATAGAATTACAGTAGCTCTTATTCTATTGGCTATTCAAATCAGCCAATAGAATTACAGTAGCTCTCAGCCGATTGGCTGATTTGAATTTGAAGGCTCAAATCAGCCAATAGGAATTCAAGGGACGCCATTTTTAATCGTGTACCTTGAATTCCTATTCAGTGTATGGCGGAGATCGTATGAAGAGGATCCTCCACGCCCCATGGCTCCGGTCTTCAGTTCCAGTGTCGCTGATCTTCAGTTCCTGCATCGCCGGTCTTCAGTTCCAGAGAGGACGGTCTTCAACTCCGCGGTCATCGGTCTTCAACTCCTCCGCTCCGCGCCGGCTAGTTCCTGGAAGAAGAAGAGGTCGCCGCCTGGAAGAAGACTTCTCCGCCTGGAACAGGACCTTCTCCGCAGGTCTTCAGGACAGGTAAGGACCACTTGGGGGTTAGACTTTTTTTTTTAAGGGGGGATCACGTGGGTTTTAGAGTAGGGGTGTGTGGGTGGTAGGTTGTAATGGGGGGGATGTTCTTTTTTTACAGGTAAAAGAGCTGATTACTTTTGGGCAATGCCCGCAAAAGGCCCTTTTAAGGGCTGGTAATAGAGCTGATTACTTTTTTAATTTAGTTTAGGGTAGGGAAATTTTTTTATTATGGGGGGCTTTGTTATTTTATTAGGGGGCTTAGATTAGGTGTAATTAGCTTAAAATTCTTGTAATCTTTTTTTATTTTTTTGTAATTTAGTGTTTTTTTTGTAATATAGATTAGTGTATTTAATTTTATTTTAGTTTAGATAATTGTAGTTTATTTAATTAATTTATTGATAGGGTAGTGTTAGGCGTAATGGTAACTTAGGTTAGGATTTATTTTGCAGGAAATTTGGTAATTATTTCAACTAGGTAGCTATTAAATAGTTATTAACTATTTAATAGCTATTGTACCTAGTTAAAATAAATACCAAGTTACCTGTAAAATAAATATAAACCCTAAAATAACTACAATGTAATTATTAATTATATTGAAGCTATCTTATGGTTTATTTTATAGGTGAGTATTTAGATTTAAATAGGAATAATTTAGTTAATATTATTAATATTATTTAGATTTATTTTAATAATAATTACGTTAGGGGGTGTTAGGGTTAGACTTAGGTTTAGTGGTTAATATATTTAATATAGGTGGCGGCGGTGTAGAGGGATTAGATTAGGGGTTAATATAATAATATATTTAATATAGGTGGCGGCGGTGTAAGGGGGTCAGATTAGGGGGTAGTACATATAATATAGGTGGCGGCGCGGTAGGGGGCTCACATTAGGGGTTAATGTAGTTAAAATAGATGACGGCGGGGTAGGGGGCTCAGATTAGGGGTTAATGTAGTTATTATAGGTGGCGGTGGTGTAGGGTGATCATATTAGGGGGTAATATAGTTAATGTAGGTGGTGGTGGGGTAGGGGGCTCACATTAGGGGGTAATCATTTTAATGTAGGTGGCGGCGGGGTAGGGGCTCACATTAGGGGGTAATCATTTTAATGTAGGTGGCGGCGGGGTAGGGCCTCACATTAGGGGGTAATCATTTTAATGTAGCTGGCGGCAGTGTAGGGTTATCACATTTGGGGGTTAGACATTTAATATAGCTGGCGGCGGTGTAGGGGGGTCAGATTAGGGGGTAAGACATTTAATGTAGCTGGCGGCGGGGTCTGGGAGCGGCGGTTTAGGGGATAAGCACTTTATTAAAGATTGCGGTTGACAGGTAGATAGATAGACATTGCGTTAGGTGTTAGGTTTTATTTTGCAGTTAGTTTAGGGAGTTACGGGGCTCCAATACATTTGTGGCGAGGTGAAAATGGAGTAAGATTTCTCCATTTTCGCCACGTAAGTCCTTACGATGTATATTGGATACCAAACTGCGCAGGTTTGGTATATCACTCTATGGGCCAAAAAACTACGGCCGAAGGGTGAAATATACAAGCGTAACTTCTATGTTACGCCGTATATGTGATACCAAACCAGTGCAAAATTTGGCGTCGACGGCTTTTGCGGGCGACGCTACATATCGGATCGGGCCCCAGATTAAAAACTTGTGCCCTGTAAAACAATATTGTTTACTAAAGAGTTCAAGAGATTTTAAAGGCATTGCCTTTTAAAGTACTGTATTCTGCATTGTAACAGTAATTTCTGAAAGTAGGACTTGACCATTTGTTAATTTGTAGCATATTCTGAAAACCTCTTTCTTGTAAAATAAATGTACTAACTGATTTTACTGGCACAAGAGAAGTTCTTACAAAAAGTTGAACTTTTAGAATGTAAGTTGTTATTTTTATCTTTTAGAAAAAAGTACATTCTACTTAAAATAAATATTCAGAACTATATGCGTATATCCAATGTATGCAGACCCTTAACCCCTTAAGGACCAAGGCCTTTTTTCAATTTATTTCCCTTAACCCCTTAAGGACACGGCCATTTTTCAATTTCTTTCCCTTAAGGACCAGGGCTATTTTTACATTTCTGCGGTGTTTGTGTTTAGCTGTAATTTTCCTCTTACTCATTTACTGTACCCACACATATTATATACCGTTTTTCTCGCCATTAAATGGACTTTCTAAAGATACCATTATTTTCATCATATCTTATAATTTACTATAAAAAAAATATAAAATATGAGGAAAAAATGGAAAAAAACACACTTTTTCTAACTTTGACCCCCAAAATCTGTTACACATCTACAACCACCAAAAAACACCCATGCTAAATAGTTTCTAAATTTTGTCCTGAGTTTAGAAATACCCAATATTTACATGTTCTTTGCGTTTTTCGCAATTTATAGAGCAATAAGTACAAGTAGCACTTTGCTATTTCCAAACCACTTTTTTTCAAAATTAGCGCTAGTTACATTGGGACACTGATATTTTTCAGGAATCCCTGAATATCCCTTGACATGCATATATATTTTTTTAGAAGACATCCCAAAGTAATGATCTAAGCCCATTTTGGTATATTTCATGCCACCATTTCACCGCCAAATGAGATCAAATAAAGAAAAAATTCACTTTTTCATAATTTTTTTCACAAACTTTAGGTTTCTCACTGAAATTATTTGCAAACAACTTGTGCAATTATGGCATAAATGGTTGTAAATGCTTCTCTGGGATCCCCTTTGTTCATAAATAGCAGACATATATGGCTTTGGCATTGCTTTTTGGTAATTAGAAGGCCGCTAAATGCCACTGCGCACCACACATGTATTATGCCCAGCAGTGAAGGGGTTAATTAGGGAGCATGTAGGGAGCTTCTAGGGTTAATTTTAGCTTTAGTGTAGTGTAGTAGACAACCCCAAGTATTGATCTAGGCCCATCTTGGTATATTTCATGCCACCATGTCAACGCCAAATGCGATCAAATATAAAAAAAATTTAAATTCTTTACAATTTTAGGTTTCTCACTGAAATTATTTACAAACAACTTGTGCAATTATGGCATAAATGGTTGTAAATGCTTCTCTGGGATCCCCTTTGTTCAGAAATAGCAGACATATATGGCTTTTGTGTTGCTTTTTGGTAATTAGAAGGCTGCTAAATGCTGCTGCGCATCACACGTGTATTATGCCCAGCAGTGCAGGGGTTAATTAGATAGCTTGTAGGGAGCTTGCAGGGTTAATTTTAGCTTTAGTGTAGAGATCAGCCTCCCACCTGAGAGATCCCACCCCCTGATCCCTCCCAAACATCTCTCTTCCCTCCCCCACCCCACAATTGTCCCCGCCATCTTAAGTACTGGCAGAAACTCTGCCAGTACTAAAATAAAAGGCTTTTTTTTTTTTTTTATGAATTTTTTTTTTTTAAATATCTGTTTAGCTGTGATGGACCCCCCCTTAGCCCCTAACCTCTCTGATCCCCCCCAAACAGCTCTATAACACTTGCCCACATCCTATTTGCTGCCATCTTGGGTACTGGCAGCTGTCTGCCAGTACCCAATTTGCCTCCAAAAAATGTATTTTTTTTATTTTTTTGCATGTAATTAAATGTTTTCTGTAGTGTAGCTGCCCCCCCTAATACCCTCCTCCCTCTCCCCCTCCCAGATCCTTTTGAAAATGATTTCCCCCCCTCCCTCTCTCCCATTCATAAATTCATTGGTGGCAGTGGCTGTTACGCGATCGCGCGCACATATGCGCGCGCACGCGCGCTCCCTGCAGGCCCCCGCACGCTCCCGGCACCCGGCGTGCACATTGCACATTCAGGAACCGGATGCCGGGTAGCGATGGGCCGCCCACCCGCCTCCCTGCAGCTGCTCCCACCCACCAACGATCGGGCCCATCGCTACCGGTGCAGAGAGGGCCACAGAGTGGCTCTCTCTGCATCGGTTTTGGAAAAAAGGTATTGCAGTGATGCCTCAATGTCGAGGCATCACAGCAATACCTTGAAAGCGGCTGGAAGCGATCAGGATCGCTTCCAGCCGCTTTAAACCCTGATGTCGTACAGGGTACGTCGCTGGTCTTTAAAGACCAGGTTGTGTGCGACGTACCCTGTACGACATGTGTCGTTAAGGGGTTAAAGACCAGGGCTATTTTTACATTTCTGCAGTGTTTGTGTTTAACTGTAATTTTCCTGTTACACATTTACTGTACCCACACATATTATATACCGTTTTTATCGCCACTAAATGGACTTTCTAAAGATACCATTATTTTCATCATATCTTATAATTTATTATTAAAAAAATTATAAAATATGAGGAAAAAATGGAAAAAAACAAAAAATCTGTTACACATCTACAACCACCAAAAAACAACCATGCTAAATAGTTTCTAAATTTTGTCCTGAGTTTAGAAATACCCAATGTTAACATGTTCTTTGCTTTTTTTGCAAGTTATAGGGCAATAAATACAAGTAGCACTTTGCTATTTCAAAACCACTTTTTTTCTAAATGAGCGCTAGTTACATTGGAACCCTGATATCTGTCAGGAATACCTGAATATCCCTTAACATGTATATATTTTTTTTAGAAGACATTCCAAAGTATTGATCTAGGCCCATTTTGGTATATTTCATGCCACCATTTCACCGCCAAATGCGATCAAATAAAAAAAATTGTTCAATATTTCACAAATTTTTTCACAAACTTTAGGTTTCTCACAGAAATTATTTACAAACAACTTATGCAATTATGGCATAAATGATTGTAAATGCTTCTCTGGGATACCCTTTGTTCAGAAATAGCAGACTTATATGGCTTTGGTGTTGCTTTTTGGTAATTAGAAGGCTGCTAAATGCCACTGCGCACCACACGTGTTTTATGCCCAGCAGTGAAGGGGTTAATTAGGGAGCATGTAGGGAGCTTGTAGAGTTAATTTTAGCTTTAGTGTAGTGTAGTAGACAACCCAAAGTATTGATCTAGGCCCATTTTGGTATATTTAATGCCACCATTTCACCGCCAAATGCGATCAAATTTTAAAAAAACGTAAATTTTTTCGCAATTTTAGGTTTCTCACTGAAATTATTTACAAACAGCTTGTGCAATTATGGCACAAATGGTTGTAAATGCTTCTCTGGGATCCCCTTTGTTCAGAAATAGCAGACATATATGGTTTTGGCGATGCTTTTTGGTAATTAGAAGGCTGCTAAATGCCGCTGCACATCACACGTGTATTATGTCTAGCAGTGAAGGGGTTGATTAGGGATCTTGTAGGGAACTTGCAGGGTTAATGTTAGCTTTAGTGTAGAGATCAGCCTCCCACCTAACACATCAGACACCCTGATCCCTCCCAAACAGCTCTCTTCCCTCCCCCACCCCACAATTGTCCCCGCAATCTTAAGTACTGGCAGAAAGTCTGCCAGTACTAAAATAAAAGGTATCTTTTTTTTTTATTATTCTTTTTTTTTTAGCATATATACATATGCTGCTGTGTAGGATCCCCCTTAGCCCCAAACCTCCTTGATCCCCCCAAACAGCTCTCTAACCCTCTCCCTCTACATTATTGGGAGCCATCTTGGGTACTGGCAGCTGTCAGCCAGTACCCAGTTTACAAAAAAAAATATATTTTTTATTTTTCCCCCCCACTTTTCTGTAGTGTAGCTTCCCCCCCCAAGACTAAACCCCCACCCCCTCCCAGATCACTTAGATTATATATATTAAATTTTATATACCCCCATCTCTCCCTAAATATAAACAAAATCCGTTCCATAGTGTAATGGTTCCCACCCGCTCCCTCCCCGTGCACGCGTCTGCCCGCCTCCCCTGTGCATGCGCGCGTCCGTGCGTGCCCCCAGCGATCCTGCCCACGATCCCGCCCGCCTCTGCATTACGTACTCCACCGATGGCCGCCCACCCGCCTCCCACGTCGGCTCCCACCCACCAACGATTGTGGCCATCGATGTCCGGTGCAGAGAGGGCCACAGAGTGGCTCTCTCTGCATCGGATGGGGTAAAATGTTATTGCAGTGATGCCTCGATATCGAGGCATCACTGCAATAACCGGAAAGCAGCTGGAAGCGATCAGGATCGCTTCCAGCCGCTTTCAACCCCAACGTCGTACAGGGTACGTCGCTGGTCTTTAAAGACCAGGTTGTGTGCGACGTACCCTGTACGACGCATGTCGTTAAGGGGTTAAGATATAAAGCCCTCTATACCTTAGAAAAAAATTATATGGAACTAAGACTTCGGGGCCGATTTATCATGTCCCGTATTGGCCCCAATGCAGCTGTTTCCGCACGAGCCTTCAGGAGTTAAGAAGCACCTCTGAGGCGGCAGACAG
The DNA here is from genome assembly GCF_027579735.1 of Bombina bombina. Taxonomy (NCBI): domain Eukaryota; kingdom Metazoa; phylum Chordata; class Amphibia; order Anura; family Bombinatoridae; genus Bombina; species Bombina bombina. The sequence continues at coordinate 407,999,931 of NC_069503.1, read as the reverse complement.
CAATCAGCCCAATCGGATACGATTTACACCCCTTGCTAGCGGCCGCAAATCTGCAGGAGGGTAAAGCACAAGCATTTCACAGAGGATCATGTCCGTCCGCACAATGATAATTCGGCCTCATAATGTTTTCCAAGTTGCAAACAAATTATACATCTAGGTTAAGTCAATAAATATCTGGTTTAAAGGAACAGATAGGGCATGCAATTTTAAACAACTTTCCAATTTGCTTTTATTATTAAATTTGCTTTGCTCTCCTGGTATTCTTTGTGGAAAGCTAAATCTAGGTAGGCTCATATACTAATTCTAAGCCATTGAACTGCCTCTTATCTCAGTGCATTTTGACTGTTTTTGACGGTTAGACACTGCTAGTTCATGTGTGTCATATAGATAACATGTTCACTCCCATGGAGTTATTTAAGAGTCAGCACTGATTGGCTAAAATGCGTGTCTGTCAATAGAACTGAGATAAGGGGGCAGTCTGCAGAGGCTTAGATACAAGGTAATCACAGAGGTAAAAATTGTAGTAATATAACAGTGTGGGTTATGCAAAACTGCGGAATCGGTAATAAATGAATTATCTATCCTTTTAAACAATAAAAATTCTGGAGTAGACTGTCCCTTTAAGTCAATAATATTCATAATATGTTCAATAGAATAAGGTGTAAGACTACTTTCAAGAATCTCACCAGATATTCAGTGTAAAAGAAGGAACACAATCAGTCAAGATACCTGGTTTTAAAAACAACAGTGAAATAAATCATTTTTCAAGATCTTGTAAAATAGTAGTTCTTGAAAAAATAGTTGATCTTAAATTTACTATGGCGATTTTCTGGGCATTTTTACTGTAGTTATCTATCTAAATGTCTGTCTATCTTTCTGTCTTTCTATTTGTCTGTCTGTCACTATCTGTCTATCTATCCACATATACATTAAACAGTAACTGCTTGAAAATTTTAATGTTAACATGTCTTTTTTTTATATAAATTAGTAAATATGCTTTTTAAAAGAAAAACAAAAACAACCCAGTACTAAAATATATTCTCCCACAAAGAGGAAGCATAAGACCACTAAAAGACATTGTCTAATATAGAAATATTGCACCAGATCAAAAGTATTTATTTTTCACGTAGGAAGTGCAGATAGAGTCAAGATAAGTTGTGAGAAACACAACTTGTTACCCATATGTTAAAATATGTGTTACATCCCAGAAATGGTCTGCTCTTTTAATTATTGTTAGTTCTAAAGAACAAGTACCCCTGTAGCCCCTTGCCTTTGCTAAGAATTAATACTTTGAGTAGAAAGACAGATGTGGTAACCACTTTGTAGGGTTTAGCAAGGATCCTTACTGTAAACTACAGATTAAACACAAGTGTTATAAAAAGATAACCCTTTTTTCAATCAGTAGAAAGGTCATTTTAATTGTATGAGGCAATCTGCTATATTAATAATTTTTATTTATTTGGTAGAATTATAAACCAGTTTTCCAATGAAATGTATTTTTTCATTGCTAAGAAAAACAGATATTACATTTAATGAATTAAAGTGGACATTTTGATACGGGTAAAAATGTGTTTTACACACAGATATTTCAACATAACCAGTGCTAGACCAGGGCTAGATTACAAGTGGTGCACTAAAGTTAGCGCGGGTCGTGATAAGCAATATCGTTACCCTGCTAACTTGTGTGCGTATTACAAGTTGAAAATGAACAAGTGAGCTCAACTGCAAACAAAATTTGCACTCGCCAGGTTAGTGTGACTGAAGACCTAGGGGCCGATTAATCATGCCCCATATTGACTGTTTCCGCGCAAGCCTTCAGACTTCTTAAGACCGCTGCTCCTTAACTCGTCCGCCACCTCTCAGGTGGCGGCCAGCAATCAGCCCGATCGTATATGATCGGGTTGATTGACACACCCTGCATATGCAGGGGGCGACATTGCAAAAGCTTGTGCAATGATAAATGCCGACAGTGTATGCTGTCGGCATTTATCAATGTGCGGTGGACATGATCCGCTACAGCCCGCACATTGATAATTCAAGCCCTAGCGTAAACGGTAAGTGATTAAAAAAAAAAAGGTTGTACTAACCACAACATAAGTACATTAAAATAAAGTGTTACACTCATATATACACTGATTAAAATTATTCATATAAATATTATTTTTTTATAAGATACATGGGAAATGACAAGGTGTTTGTCTGGAAAAGGCTATAATGTGTATATATACAGTATATATATATATATATATATATATATATATATATATATATATATATATATATATATATATAAAAAGTGGTGATTCTATTCAGCGCTTAGAGGTTTGTGTGGATCTATTAGTAGGCACTTTATATATATATATATATATATATATATATATATATATATATATATATATATATATATATATATATATATGTGTGTGTGTATGTGTATGTGTATGTGTGTAGGATATATATCTCTCCACAGTCTTAACTTATTTCCTTCTACTATATATATATATATATATATACATATGTCTCTCTCAAATAGTCCCACACAATTATAAGGTGGATAGTCTTTGGAGCCGTAGTTGTTCACACAGTCCTGGTCCCTGAGTGTCCAAGAAGAACACGGCAGCTTGTGTGTAATAGAGCGATCCCCTCCGAAGTGAGGTCCCTCCCAAAATTTAGAAATAGACAAGCGCACAGAGGCACTCCTAATGTAATACGTTTTATACTTGAATATATGTGTAAACAAAGGATTTATCCGTACTCACATGATTCTACCTCATTCACTCTGAGGTCTCTTTGCAGCACTGCGTTCTGAGCACAACATTATCTTTATTAATTGAGGCACATTTGAGACAATACAATCATATTTCAGAGACATAGTTGTCTTAAGAATTACAATACATTTTGTTTCAAGTTACAACAAGACATATATATATACAGCCTTAAATAAAGTTCTAAAAATAAAAATTAAACATCATTCTGATTTCTAATTTGTCTCTCTTATTTGTCGATCTGTCTACCCACATGTGCTTCTCATAATTTTATTTATATAAAACAAATTCTAAAGGAAAAGCAAAGGGAAGGGCAAAAGAGGGAGAAAAAAAAACCTCCCCCTCATCGTGGCCCCTCCCATCTTGGCATAGAATATAGCTCCTTTACCCTAGGGTCTCCGAAATACACATATATCCCTAATGCTTCAAAATCCCTTTCTCGGTAATACTTCATCAATTAGAATATTAAGCTTCTCTATACGAAGAATACCAGTTTACTGGAAATATGTCTAATATGGCTAGCTCTGCGAATTTCTCAGAGCTTAAAAAAGGATACAGTATTTGTTTCTGAATCTGTGATGTATATGTTTTAATTATAGGTAACCAGCCTGATATAAATCTTTTTATTTTATGTTCCTTAACACTCTTCATATGAAAGGATTCAAATATAATATGATTTTGAGTTTCCTTAATTATCCTAGCTAATGAGGGTGCAGCTGTAGATTTCCAGTTTTTTACTATCAAATGTCTTACCAGTAGTATAAGCCTATTTAATATTCTAACTTGTATTCTTAGATCAGTTGTATACCTTTTTAAGAACATAACTGACTCCATGTTAAAATATATATTTGTCTTGTAAAGTTTATTTATCCAGAAAACTACTTTTTCGCACAACTGCTTCATTTTAGGACAAAGATAAACCATATGACAAATGTCTGCTTTCAAAAAGTTACAACGTGGACAGCTAGCAATTTGTGATGGGTACATTTTCGTTAATCGTGCCGGGGTTATATAAAAATTATTAATGAGTTTAAAATGGGATTCTTTCCAGCTCGTGGATATAGCTAAATTCCTTATAATCAGAAAGCTTGCATTCATTCTTGGTAGATCTAAATTAGGAAAATTAAATTTCCAATTAGCATAGGTTTTATTCAAAGAAATCAGGCTTTGCTTAGCAAGTAAAATATCACATAACAGTGAGATAGACGTAGAGCCTGCTATGTATTGATGTATATATACTTTAATATCTGACCATTCCTTAAAGTGATTGCTATCCCTTCTCATATCCTCTATATAATGTCTTAATTGCAAATAGGCGAAAAAACTAGTTCTAGGTAATTCAAATTGTAATAAGAGGGTTTCAAAAGAGGTCACACACCTGTTATTAGCTAATACTTGACCAATATACTTCACCCCTTTATGTGACCATTTTCTATAGATATCTTGATTAATTCCTGGTGTGAAACTTGGGTTACCAATAATAGGAAGGTAATCTGAATAATATGGATCCATATCAAGTATGCTACATAATTTATGCCAGGCTATAATAATATTTTTAATAGATATTAAGCAGTCTATATTAACCGGAAGTTTTTTTAAAGGACAATGTAAGATTGCTTTCAGGGAGAAAGGATAAACAAAAAAACTCTTTAGCTAAAAAGGCTAGATTATAAAGATGAATATCGGGTAATGCAAAACCTGCCATTCTATAGGGTTGGGTCATCTTTTTTAACGCTATTCTTGGTTTCTTGTCTTTCCAGATAAAGCTAGAAAAAGCAGAGTTAATTCTCTGTCGGTCGTGCATATTAATAAAAAGAGGAAGATTTTGCAGAGGATATAATAATCTAGGGAAAACAATAGTTTTGATTAGGTTTACTCGTGCTGACATTGATAGGGGAAGCGATACCCATAACTTCAAGTCTGCAATAATTTTTTGAATCAAGGGAAAGAAATTTTCTGCATACCACTTATTAGGATTGGAACTAAGCTTTATGCCTAAATAATTAAGGGTTTCTGTGGTTTTAAACGGAATCTCTTGCAAACTAGTATTAGTTTTATTTAACCACATAATTTCACTCTTATTACAATTTATATTATAACCAGAAAACGATGGAAAAAACTGTAAGGTATCTACTATTAATGGGATTGAATACGTAGTATTCTGGAGAAAAATCAACAGATCATCTGCATATAGCAGTATTTTTAAACTAATCGATCCTACCTTTATTCCTAATATTATATCCCTCAGCCATATTGCTAGAGGCTCTAAAGCAAAATTAAACAACAATGGCGATAGCGGGCAGCCCTGTCTCGTACCTCTACCCATTATAATTTTCGACAAAAGAGACCCATTAACAAGCAAATAGGAAATAGGATTCTTATAGAGATTACGTATAAAATGGAGAAATTGGTTTTGGAATCCAAATTGTGATACTGAGCTAAATAGATATTCCCAATTAATCGAATCAAACGCCTTTTCGGCATCGAGTGTAAGGATTGCTAGATCCTGAGTCAATTGGGGATTCTTTGTTCCATTTATAGACCATATGTAATCCATATATGCAACAAGTTTTCGAATATTTTTCGAGGAGTTCCTATGTATCATAAAACCAGTTTGGTCTGGATGTATAATGTCAGTGAGGCAATGAGCAAGCCTGCCAGCTTTATTGAAGTTAGTATTTTATAGTCAGCATTCAATACTGATAGCAGCACTGTGTTAGTTAAAAGGCAATTCTTTGGTCTGGATTCCTCCTGTCTCCCTTGAACTGGCTCAGGTTTTTTACACAGTCTTTGGAGTTGATGTTCACTCGATACTGTGGAGTAATATTCAAGGGCTATAAGGGGTTAAAGCGTCTTGCTGCTATCTCAGCGAGAGTACAGACTTGTATTGCAGAAAGGAGTGTACTAACACTTGTAATTTATATGTTTAAAAATACCAATATTTAATGATTAAAAATATATATAAAATACATATAATATTAATACATGAAATAAAAAGTCCAGCAAACCAGAGAATTTCTTTCTCTTCACAAGAGGGTGCTTAAGTTATTAAACTGAAGTAAGAGCCGTAGTCAGATAGCTAGTTACAGGATAGTGCTTATTCCTGTTCCTGGCTGACTAAATTGCTCTGTATACACAATGGTTAACAACTATGGAGCGATTAAGGTATATAAAACCACTGCTGCACTGTATCACAATGTGAAGCAGCTGTTACCTCATTTTGCTCTGTGTGTAGATAGAGTAAGTTGTGACGTGCGGCAGGGGGCATATTCTAACGCATTTCACAATCAATCGGTTGCTTCTTCAGAGGTAAGGGCCGCCCCCCTGCCTTGAAAGCTTTATGCGTTAGTGCTACTGGCAATTAGCCTCTCATGGCCCCTCGGTCGCCATCTTTGTTTGGGGTAAAACCTTTCTTGTAATGTTATACTCCCTGTGGACCGGATCCCAATAGAAGACTTAGAAGCCTATTGTACAGTGTCTAATACAAAATGCTTATACAGAATGTCATAACATACATAAGATTTTTTTAGGTAATATTAAAACGTTTGTGTCCAGATTCACTTATCTATGTATAAAATTAATAAATAGGTACAGGTAGGTGCACTTCTCTACAATAATTAACAGGTATCAGGTCTAATAAAACCCTTTTAAAACCCTTATTTTCCACATCTTTAAAATGTCTACATTATTTCCTAGAGACAAATTCATCCATAACAGATAGTGGGTGCCTATATACTTATCTATGGATACATAATAGAGATAATAATCATGGATTAAAAAAGTACCAGATGAAATTCATGGGTTTAAAATATAGGCATCTAAAATATGTAAAATTATATAAAATATATATAAAATATATACACAAATAAATGAAAAGAAAACATCTTCCTATATTTCTGTGTTCATATCGGTAGACATTTCAGTATATATATATATATATATATATATATATATCATATTGCACTTTTCACTACACCCCTGATAACTAAAAGCATATTTAGAACAGAAAACTTATAGGAACGCAGCAAGATCAATATCTTTATTTAACCCTTTAGGTTCTAGTGTGTTTATTTTATGTATCCAAAAGGTTTCACTTTTGCGCAGCTCTAAAAGCCTGCTGCCTCCTCTGTTTCCTTTTTGAACTTGTTCAATAGCCTTAATGAAAAACTCAACAATTCAACATATTCTTAATTGGAAACTTGTCTCCATTTTTACCACTATCTATGAATTTATTTAATGTTTTCGTTTTATGTATATGTGCACAATAAACACAATTTTTTTGTGAGCACAATTTGTTCGTCAGTTAGCCTACCATTATTTTTTGTCTTCTTTTCAGTGGCTCTTATCACACTGGGGGCTAACAAATTTTTTAGATTTTTATTTTTCTTATACGTAATATTCAGCTTGTCTCCTAAAACATTCTTCAATATTGGATCATTTTGTAAAATGGACCAGTTTTTTTGTAATATATTTTTTATTTTCCAATGTCCATCATTGAAAGTTGTCACAAAGTTAACTCTATTATCTCTAATTTGTCTCTTCTTTGCCTGTGTTGTCTCATTTACATTTTCACTGACACTTAAAATATCTGTTTGTTCCTTTTTTCCATGAACCAATGCATGTCTGTCTAGTGCTTTGGCTTTTTTATATGCCCCCTGTATTGTCTTGTTTGAATAGTGTTTTTCTGCAAATTTTTCCTGTAGATTTGTTGCTTCTACTTCAAAATTATCTAATTCAGTACAGTCTATCCCGAGCCTTTGAAACTGTCCGAAAGGAATATTTCTTATCCAATTCGGATGATGGGCACTTCTAGCGTCTAGATAGCTATTGGTGTCTGTGGCTTTCCTGTATAATTTACTCTGTATGTCAACATCTCGAAGTATATAGAGTGACATCTAGAAAATCAATTGATGATGTCTCAATTCTCTGGGTAAATGTTAAATTCATGTTATTGCTGTTTAGCTCTTGTACAAAGGCACTCCATGTTTCCACTTCACCATCCCAGATTACTAGAACATCATCAATGAACCTCCGCCAAAAGATTACTTTTTTATTTTTAAAAAATGGTCCACTATAAACCAAGTCTTCCTCAAAGGCCCCCATATAGAGGTTGGTGAAGTTGGGTGTGAATTTAGTGCCCATGTCTGTGCCTGTATTCTGTAAATAGTATTTCCCTTCAAATAAGAAATAATTATTTTGCAATATAAACCTAATGGACTCCAATATAAAAAAAAAATTGTATCTCTGGTACACAGTTCGTTGTATCTAGGGATTTTTTAATAGCACTTATCCCTGTCTCATGAGGGATAGATGTATACAGTGCAGATACATCTAAAGTCACCCATTTATATGTGGATTTCCATTCTATTCCCTCTATTATTTGTAGTATCCTACACACATACACATATACTGTATGTATATATAGATATATAAAGTGCCTACTAATAGATCCACACAAACTTCTAAGCGCTGAATAGAATCACCACTTTTTGTATCTATCTTCAGTATTAATTTGGGCACTTGTGGTCCACATTTATTACTTATGACATCAACTGCTGGAGAGATGGCTACTTGTAATTTTGGTGTTTATTTTGATCCTAATAACAGAAAAAGAACTCTGTCTGTAGATCTACAGGGAGAAACACATGTAAACAGTGCACCACAGCAAGTAAACCCTAGAAAACTGTAGAGTAGAGAAATTAAGTAAAATTCAAATAAAAAATTGGTGTGATATAATAGGATTAGAAACCTATTTGAAAGCTGGTGTAGTACCCAAGGGTTTAACTTTAACTAAAACCCTGATCTTTAACAGCACAGACATAGAACTCATAACAGAATGGGAGTCAGTTTTATAAGAAAGTTCAGTTAAACTAATGAGAATCATAATCAGATTTAGAGAGGCTAATTTAGAAAAAGTGACTATAGAACTAAAGAAATTAGAGACCCTCCTACTCCCATTTAAAGGAGATGCATATTATGATAAATTGGATATAGATATAAGAGAGTAATCTTTTGGCGGAGGTTCATGGATGATGTTCTAGTAATCTGGGATGGTGAAGTGGAAACATGGAGTGCCTTTGTACAAGAGCTAAACAGTAATAACATGAATTTAACATTTACCCAGAGAATTGAGACATCATCAATTGATTTTCTAGATGTCACTCTATATACTTCAGACGTTGGCATACAGAGTAAATTATACAGGAAAGCCACAGACACCAATGGCTATCTAGACGCTAGAAGTGCCCATCATCCGAATTGGATAAGAAATATTCCTTTCGGACAGTTTCAAAGGCTCAGGAGAAACTGTACTGAATTAGATAATTTTGAAGTAGAAGCAACAAATCTACAGGAAAAATTTGCAGAAAAACACTATCCAAACAAGACAGTACAGGGGGCATATAAAAAAAAGCCAAAGCACTAGACAGACATGCATTGGTTCATGGAAAAAAGGAACAAACAGATATTTTAAGTTTCAGTGAAAATGTAAATGAGAAAACACAGGCAAAAAAGGGACAAATTAGAGATAATAGAGTGAACTTTGTGACAACTTTCAATGATGGACATTGGAAAATAAAAAATATATTACAAAAAAACTGGTCCATTTTACAAAATGATCCAATATTGAAGAATGTTTTAGGAGACAAACCGAATATTACGTATAAGAAAAATAAAAATCTAAAAAATTTGTTAGCCCCCAGTGTGATAAGAGCCACTGAAAAAAAGACAAAAAATAATGGTAGGCTAACTGATATTAGAGGTTTTTTTAAGTGCTCACGAAAAAATTGTGTTTATTGTGCACATATACATAAAAAAAAACCATTTAATAAATTCATAGATAGTGGTAAAAATGGAGACAAGTTTCCAATTAAGAATATGTTAAATTGTCGATCCGACTATGTTGTATACATGTTGGAATGTACTTGTAAGACTCCAATGAGGTACATAGGGTGCACTAAAAGAATCCTAAAAATACGCTGTCTAGAACACATGAAAAACATTGAGGATGGTGTTTTAAAAAACCCACTGATCAACCATTTTTCTAAGATACATGGAAAAAATAAGAATGAGTTTTCATTAAGGCTATTGAACAAGTTCAAAAAGGAAACAGAGGAGGCAGCAGGCTTTTAGATCTGCACAAAAGGGAAACCTTTTGGATACATAAAATAAACACACTAGAACCTAAAGGGTTAAATAAAGATATTGATCTTGCTGCGTTCCTATACGTTTTCTGTTCTAAATATGCTATTAGTTATCAGGGGCGTAGTAAAAAGTGCAATATGAGATACATATATATATATATATATATATATATATATATATATATATATATATATATATATATATATATATATATATATATATATAGGCACCCACTATCTTTTATGGATGAATTTGTCTCTAGGACATAATGTAGACATTTTAAAGATGTGGAAAATAAGGGTTTTAAAAGAGTTTTATTAGACCTATTACCTGTTAATTATTGTAGAGAAGTGCACCTACCTGTACTTATTTATTAATTTTATACATAGATAAGTGAATCTGGACACAAACATTTTAATATTACCTAAAAAAATCTTATATGTGTTATGCCATTCTGTATAAGCATTTTGTATTAGACACTGTAAAATAGGCTTCTAAGTCTTCTATTGCAGCGGTCGCCAACCAGTGGTCCGTGGACCACTGGTGGTCCACGAGAAGATGTTGGTGGTCCCTGACACCATCAAGCAGGGATTAGTTTTCTCTGAAGGTGTTACCCTCATCGCGCCGCAACTCCCTAATGGACATCAGTGAAAACTGGAGGAGGAATTCAATTACAATCTCCCTATGCGCTGTTCAGAGAGGTTGATATAGTCTTGGCTTGAAATAGTAGAATTAAAGTATATAAAAAAAGAAAATCTTAAAAAAAAATCTCTCTTATATTTCATTTATTTTTTTCCCTTTACCTGTCTCTTTGTAGTAGTTTTCCTAATTCCTTTAGATGGACTTACATCATTGTTTTTCTTCCTCCCCTCCATTTTCTTTTTTTTAATTAAATATTAATTATCTGTCATTCGGAAGTATTCTCTCAGTTCTGTCATTCAGTTAGTTAATTCCACAAAAATTATTCTTAAAAATGGGCAAATATATACATAATGTAAATTTAGCTATGGTTACACTAGTTATGTACAGTATGTATATGTACTATATATATATATATATATATATATATATATATATACACACATTATAGATATTTGTACCTTTAAAAAAAAAAATAATGTTAGTTGTCCACGGGATTGAAAATGTGTTTTTTTATTGGTCCCTGAGGTCCGAAAGGTTGGCGACCCCTGTTCTAGTGCATAACTTTTAATTTGTAATATGAGAGGTCTTTAATGGGGTTACGATATCCATTGAAAGTATAAGGCAGGCTAAAGGGATGTTAGCTGCGCTAAACATTCTCTGGTAATTGTATTTTACCATGGACTTGTAATATCAATTTGTGTGCTAATTTTAGCATGGTCCAGCAATATTGATATTGCACCGTGCACTATAAATACCACTCCAATCTGGGCCATAGTTTGATGTCTGTCTGGTTGCTACTTTGCAAAATTGTTCCTATTCATGTTGGGGGGTTCTGACAATTTTAAAGAGACCTTTATCACCTCTTCACTATAGAATTATATGATAAGATCCAACATTTAATAAAATTGTGGTCCCACCATTCAAGTAAGTGGTTTCATGTCCCTACAGAGGTCACATAATTGGCAAAGTAAGAACACATCATCAACAGTTAGCTCAATTGTTTTGGTGTTGCTCACAAATCCTTGTTTCTATGATCAAATAAAAAATGCAGGTCTGAAAATGAATTGGAAAGAGAAATACATTTCTGGTAAGTTCTATTCTTTGGTCAGTATGTAAGTAGGCATAGCATGTATTTATTGCCAAAATGTTGTGCAATTTAAAAATAAATCTAATATTGTTAAAGGACCAGTAAATCCAGTAGATGTGCATAATCAACAAATGCAAGATAACAAGACAATACAATAGCATTTACTCTGAATTTCAAATAAGTAGTAGATTATTTTCTAACACATTTCAAAGTTATGAATATTTCCACTCCCCCTGTACCATGTGATAGCAATCAGCCAATTACAAATGCATATACGTATAGTCTGAGTTCTTGCACATGCTCAGTAGGAGCTGGTGACTCAAAAAAGTGTAAATATAAAAGACTGCTGTATCTGAATCATGAAAATTTAATAAAACCTGAGTGTCCCTTTAAAGTCAAATATCTTATTGCTACTCATTTTCTGCATAAATTACAAGACATTTTGTCTTCTGATTGTGTGTTTATAATATTTAGAATAATACCTTTAAATGCTACAGAAAATACATTTTTATTTTACATTGTTTTACATTTTCATATTTGCTTATTTCTTCAAATTAATATTATTTTTAGTGTTGGTCTTAAAAAATGTAATACTTGTGTGGGCAGATCACAGAAAAAACACTGAGACTGATGAGTAAACATAATGAGTGCCATTTACAGTTCCTGCACAGGTGTGTGAAATGGAAGGGAAGGGGTTAAGAGGAACAACACATTACACTTATTTTAAAATATAGCACAAGTTTTCACACTGGTAAAAGTGTTATAACCTCACATTAATATTATAAGTTATGGGTTGCCTAAACATGTTCCCAAATGAACCTAAAATATTGGTCACAGTTAAATATACAGAAAACCCACAAATAAATATATACTTGTAAAGTAGCTAGCTTGAACAGTTGTTGGCATTCTGACAACCTGAAAGGATATCGCAAAATTTAGACATAACCAATGCCTGTATAGTTTCACTTAATACGATATATATATATATATATATATATATATATATATATATATATATATATATATATACAGTATATATATATATATATACAGTATATATATGTGTGTGTGTATTATATATATATATATATATATATATATATATACAGTATATATATGTGTGTGTGTATTATATATATATATATATATATATATATAAAGTATATATATGTGTGTGTGTATTATATATATATATATATACAGTATATATATGTGTGTGTGTATTTTATATATATATATATAATATATATAATATATATATATATATATATATATATATATATATATATATATATATATATATATATATATATTGAACAAAGGGAGGGGAGAAAGGAAAATATACTTTAATCCACATATATCCGACTTAAAGGAGATCTTGTCTATGGAGCAATTATGACTTTTCACTTCATATAATCATCTATTTAATCAACGTGCTACTGTGTTATGTATTGCTCAAAACATTACCTCCTGGTATGGCTTATGCACTGTGTTATGTCATATGTGGGATTCAATCATGGACTATGTCTTTAATTGCTCAAAAGACAACCTCCAGGTATGGCTTATGGACTGTGCTATGCCATACGTGAGAGTTAACAAGGAGTCATGGACTGTGTCACTTTTTGCTCAAAGATCAACATTTTTCTATGGCTTATGGACTGTGTTATGCCATACTCTAACACAAACACTTCCTCTCATGGAGTTCCCGATTGTCAGAAGTGCTACAAGACGGCAAAATATTCCAAAGGATCCACCGCTATGTCGAACAAGCCTTTCCAAATATTCCAAGCTCTCGACCTAGCGGCATTGCAGAGAGGGTTATACTATAAATGCCATTGGTCAGTGATACTGGCTATAGATAACATTCAGCATAAAAAAAATCAAAGTTACGGGGGGAAAATATACAGTTTCCAAAATAAAAACCCACCATTATACCTAACACTTATCTGCATGCCCCATAAAATAAAAACCCACCATATTACCTAACACTTATCTACATGCCGCATAAAATAAAAACCCACCATTATACCTAACACTTATCTACATGCCCCATAAAATAAAAACCCTTCCAAAGCAAAAGCCCTTAACCCTAGCACTAAAATAAATTTCAATAGCCCTTACAGGGGCCTTTTTTAGGGCATTGCCCTAAAGACAATTAAGCTATTTTACAATTGAAAACAATTACAAAACACCCCTCTACAATACAAGTAACCCTCCCACCCTCAATAATAACATCTACCTAAAAAAACTATCCTAAAAAATAAAAGACAATATTTGGAGTGTGCTTACACGGAAACTATTTTTAGTTTCAGTGAGTGCACTGTCTGCGCCATGTGGAGAGACATCGCTGGTCACCAGCTCTGCTCGGCCACGCCCTTTTTCTTTGAAAATCTTAACATCGGGGCCAGAGATTTTTTTTTTAACTCAGGCTACGGGGGACAGTTGGCTGATCCTGCAAAGAAAATTGATGAATGTTCTGTCAATGCAATGTCAATCATGCCATGCAACTTTAGCATGATCTTTATTAAATATTTATGTATTTTCCAATTTTATATAAAGTGGTGACATGTTTATGATTTGGGGTGATTTAAAAAAATCAAAAAAAATCTAAGGTCAAATGTAAGGTATTTAAAGGTGGTGGTCATGTTTGTTCACTGGTGGTGCTGGCCTGGAGCCCCTTTGAATCTTGCCTACAGTCACTATGTAATATATGTACAACTCAGGGGCGTATTTTGGCCTAGGCAAATAAGGTAGTCTCCTGGGGTGGCAGATTTTTTGGGGGGGCAGCACTTTTGAGTCTTACTACAAACACACTCACTACACACACAAATACATAAATGGCACTACACACACTCACTACACACACTCACCATAAACACACACACACCATAAACACACACACACATACACCATAAACACACACCATAAACACACACACACACATACACCATAAACACACACACACACACACACACCATAAACGCTCACATACACCATAAACACACACACACATACACCATAAACACACACCATAAACACACACACACACATACACCATAAACACACACACACACACACCATAAACGCTCACATACACCATAAACACACACACATACACCAAAAACACACACACAAACATACACAATTAATTCACATAAATATTGTACCTGATGTACTACATTGTCAGAAAAAATTATTTGCAACTATATTTTTTTAAAATGATTCAATGTAATGTCTCTTTAAAAATATCAATATCTCAGGTATTCATTAAAAAAAACCATTATTTGAATATATACATTTGACATCTAGGGCTCCAGTTATTATTATTTTTTGAAATACAACTTTCAGTTCCCCTATCAGTTCTCTGCAGCTCACCTTTGGATAGGCACACATGTGCGCCAATATTTATCATAAAACGGGTAGTATTTTAACACCAGTTTCCAAAGTCGAGATGCGGTGGATTAATGATAAATCTCTCCATTAGTATTACATATGCACCTTATTTATCATTAGAAATACTCCCAAATTCACTTGTTTTTTGTATATAAAATTGTCTTACTTTATTTTTTTATTTAAATACAATTGTTTAAACTACAATTGACCATGTATTACCATATTTAAATTAAAACTATTGTAATTTTAATGTAATAAAATAAAAAAAAATTAAAAAACATTGGCTAGATTACGAGTCTTGCGATAGGCTTTTTAACGCCCGCTGGTATTACGAGCCTTGCAGGTACAGGTGTACCGCTCACTTTTTCAGCCAGACTCGAAAATACCGCAAATCCACTTACGTCAATTGCGTATCCTATTTTTTCAATGGGACTTGCATAGCGCCGGTATTATGAGTCTGACAAAAAGTGAGCGGTAGACCTTCTCCTGTCAAGACTCGTACCACATTTTAAAGTCAGTAGTTAAGAGTTTTATGGTCTAACGCTGTAGCATAAAACTCTTAATTAAAGTGCTAAAAAGTTCACTAACACCCATAAACTACCTATTAACCCCTAAACAGAGGCCCCTCCACATCGCAAACACTAAAAGAAAATTTGTAACCCCTAATCTGCCGAACCGGACATCGCCACCACTGTAATAAATATATTAACCCCTAAGCCGCCGCACTCCGTCCTTGCAAACACTAGTTAAATTTTATTAACCCCTAATCTGCCGTCCCTAACATCGCCGACACCTACCTACATTTATTAACCCCTAATTATTATTTATTTATTTATTATCGGTTATTTGTAGAGCGCCAACAGATTCCGCAGCGCTAATCTGCCGCTCCCAACATTGATGCCACTATATTAAAGTTATTAACCCCTAAATCTAAGTCTAACCCTAACCCTAACACCCGCTAACTTAAATATAATTTAAATAAATCTAAATAAAATAACTACAATTAACTAAATAATTCCTATTTAAAACTAAATACTTACCTATAAAATAAACCCTAAGCTAGCTACAATATAACTAATAGTTATATTGTAGCTAGCTTAGGGTTTATTTTTATTTTACAGGCAACTTTGTTTTTATTTTAACTAGGTAGAATAGTTATTAAATAGTTATTAACTATTTAATAACTACCTAGCTAAAATAAATACAAATATACCTGTAAAATAAAACCTAACCTAAGTTACAATTACACCTAACGCTACACTACAATTGAATTAATTCCCTAAATTAACTACAATTAAATACAATTATCTAAAGTTCGGAAACCCCCCCCCCCACTAAATTACAGAAAATAATAAAATAATTACAAGTTTTTTAAACAAATTACACCTAATCTAATCCCCCTAATAAAATAAAAAAGCCCCCCAAAATAATAAAAAGTCCTACCCTATACTAAATTATAAATAGCCCTTAAAAGGGCCTTTTGCGGGGCATTGCCCCAAAGTAATCAGCTCTTTTACCTGTAAAAAATGTACAATATCCCCCCAACATTAAAACACACCCAACCCTACTCTAAAACCCACCCAATCCCCCCTTAATAAAACCTAACACTAACCCCTTGAAGATCACCTTACCTTGAGAAGTCTTCACCCAACTGGGCCGAAGTCCTCAATGAAGCCGGGCAAAGTGGTCTTTCAGATGGGCAGAAGTCTTCATCCAGACGGCATCTTCTATCTTCATCCATCCAGCGCAGAGCGGGTCCATCTTCAAGACATCCTACGTGGAGCATCCTCTTCTGTCTTCATCCGATGACTGAATGAAGGTTCCTTTAAATGACGTCATCCAAGATAGCGTCCCTTCAATTCCTATTGGCTGATAGAATTCTATCAGCCAATCAGAATTAAGGTAGAAAAAATCCTATTGGCTGATGCAATCAGCCAATAGGATTTAACTTCAATCCTATTGGCTGATTGGAACAGCCAATAGGATTGAGCTCGAATTCTATTGGCTGTTCCAATCAGCCACTAGAATGCAAGCTCAATCCTATTGGCTGATTGCATCAGCCAATAGGATTTTTTCTACCTTTATTCCGATTGGCTGATAGAATTCTATCAGCCAATCGGAATTGAAGGGATGCCATCTTGGATGACATCATTTAAAGGAACCTTCATTCAGTCATCGGATGAAGAAAGAAGAGGATGCTCTGCGTCGGATGTCTTGAAGATGGACCCACTCCGTGCCGGATGGATGAAGATAGAAGATGCCGTCTGGATGAAGACTTTTGCCCGTCTGGAGGACCTCTTCTTCTCAGCTTGGATGAAGACTTCTGCCCGTGTGGAGGACCACTTCACCCAGCTTCGTTGAGGACTTCGGCCCGGTTGGTTGAAGACTTCTCAAGGTACAGTGATCTTCAAGGGGTTAGTGTTAGGTTTTATTAAGGGGGGATTGGGTGGGTTTTAGAGTAGGGTTGGGTGTGTGGGTGGTGGGTTTTAATATTGGGGGGGTATTGTACTTTTTTTACAGGTAAAAGAGATGATTACTTTGGGGCAATACCCCGCAAAAAGCCCTTTTAAGGGCTATTTGTAATTTCGTATAGGGTAGGGCTTTTTATTATTTTGGGGGGCTTTTTTATTTTATTAGGGGGATTAGATTAGGTGTAATTAGTTTAAAAAACTTGTAATTATTTTATTATTTTCTGTAATTTAGTGTTTTTTTTAGATAATTGTATTTAATTGTAGTTAATTTAGGGAATTAATTTAATTGTAGTGTAGTGTTAGGTGTAATTGTAACTTAGGTTAGGTTTGATTTTACAGGTAAATTTGTCTTTATTTTAACTAGGTAGCTATTAAATAGTTAATAACTATTTAATAACTATTCTACCTAGTTAAAATAAATACAAAGTTGCCTGTAAAATAAAAATAAATCCTAAGCTAGATGCAATGTAACTATTAGTTATATTGTAGCTAGCTTAGGGTTTATTTATAGATAAGTATTTAGTTTTAAATAGGAATAATTTAGTTAATTGTAGTAATTTTATTTAGATTTATTTAAATTATATTTAAGTTAGGGGGTGTTAGGGTTAGACTTAGGTTTAGGGGTTAATAACTTTAATATAGTGGCGGCGACGTTGGGGGCAGCAGATTAGGAGTTAATAAGTGTAGGTAGGTGGCGGCGACATGGGGGCGGCAGAGTAGGGGTTAATAAATATAATGTAGGTGTCGGCGATGTTGGGGCAGCAGATTAGGGGTTCATATGTATAATGTAGGTGGCAGCGGTGTCCGGAGCGGCAGATTAGGGGTTAATAATATAATGCAGGTATCGTCGATGTCGGGGGCGGCAGATTAGGGGTTAATAAGTGTAAGATTAGGGGTGTTTAGACTCGGGTTCATGTTAGGGTGTTAGGTGTAGACATAACTTTTATTTCCCCTTAGGAATCAATGGGGCTGCATTAGGAGCTGAACGCTGCTTTTTTGCAGATGTTAGGTTTTTTTTCAGCCGGCTCTCCCCCATTGATTCCTATGGGGAAATTGTGCACGAGCACGTTTAGCCAGTTCACCGCTGCCGTAAGCAGAGCTGGTATTACAGTGAGATGTGGAGCTAAATTTTGCTCTCCGCTCACTTTTCTGCGGCTAACGCTGGGTTTGTAAAATCTTGTAATACCAGCGCTGTCTGTAGGTGAGTGGTGAGCAGAAACTGCTTGTTAGCACCGCATCCCTGTTACCCCAAAACTCCTAATCTAGGCGCATGTAATCTAATCAATAAATGCATTTTTTATCATGTGTAAGAAAGCTTTATATTATTTTACACATGCTACAATAATAATAACACAAAGACCAGTTTTAATCAATAATACATTTATCTCCTTCCACACCCCCTGCAGAACTTTTGACTACCATAGATTTTCAAAAATGTCACCGGTGACACGTCTTTTTTTTTTTTTTTTTTTTTTAAATATTTATTTATTTACCAAAAGCAAAAATAGATGCCTTACAATTCGGCTTACCTTTCACCACGCAGGGTATACAAAAACAAACATTTAGCCCAACATCTTAGGCTTACATTTCACCTTGCAGGGTGTTTACACTAATTTTGAAGTAGCAGAGTGCTAATTCACATAGATTGTCTTAACTTATAAATCAACAACCTATATTCAGGTGTATCTTCGCCTTTCTACTTAGACTCTACCTCCTAAATCATTCAATTAGCCTGTTGAGACTCTGTAACTACAGAGAAAACCCTTCTTATAGAAAATTTGATATTACAGTGGTAGTTGAGTTGTCTAAAATCTTTCTCAGATCGTATATCTTACTTTTGGTCTTTTTCCTTTATAATAAGACCCTGTCTACAAACAATACAAATACATAAACAAACAAAAAAAAAGGGAAAAGAAATTATAATAAAAACCGACTCCTCTCCCATACTTCCCTCCTCCCTAATTATCCATGATTCTCTTTATACATAGTCAAGTTGCCAAATGTTAGTATTTATTTAACAAAGTAAGGTTATTCTGCCCCAGGTTATCAGGTTAACCCCTGCCCCACTCTTGGGGTATCTTGTTTTTTAGCAAAAGTATCATAAATTCGGGGGAATTTTGTAAAGGTAGTATGAGTTGCTTTTGTATTATCAATGGCTTTTCCCTAATTATGTTTAACCATTTTGAAAAGAAAGCCTTAAGTCTCTTTTCTGAGTAAGGTTTAATACTAAATAGCTCAATCGTCATCTGCGTATCCATTGTGTTAATAAATTCTTTTAAACTAGGCTCTTCTGGCGCTTTCCATTTTTTGAATATTATATTACGAGCGGCTAAAATAGCCAGATTTATAAGAAGTTTATCTGGTTTATATTCACCTACATCATATAGCAAAAAAACATTGACTGCAGTCAAAGATATTTTAATACTTAAAAATTTGTTGAGCCAATAATTAACTTTGCCCCAGAATTGCAATACCTTTGGGCAAGCCCAGAGACAGTGGATGATATCAGCAGTCTCAGCTTTACATTTAAAACATTTACAACGTGATGCTTTATCAGCCCATTTGTTAATTTTGTCAGGGGTTAGATAATAATTATTCAATAATTTATGTTGAGATTCTCTCCAACTATGAACTGACGTAGCGATATCCAGATTACTAAAACATTTTTTAACCTCTTGTGATTGTACCTGCAGGAAAAACCTATTAATGTAGGTTGTAATCTTTTCAACTTGCACTATCCCAGATTTAGCACATAACATATTGTACCATATAGAGATTGATCTCTTCCCGGCTTTGTATAATTTTAGTCCGGACTCTATTTCTGACCACTCCCACTCTGTCCCGAATCGTTGGCATAGTTGATTAAAATAACTCCTACTCTGTAAGTAGGCATAAAAGTTTTTAGGATGTAGTTGAAATTCATTCGCAATTTCTAGAAAAGACTTTACATAAATTGTATCTGCTTGCCTAAATTGGATCCAATTCTTTAGACTTTTCTCCCTCCAAATTTTATATACCGGGTCTGACAGACCAGGTGAGAAGTCAGGCATGCCCATGATAGGACAGTATCTAGAAGTGTGGTATTGACAATTTAAGAGGATACAATATTTCTGCCAGGCTATAATAACATTCTTGAATGTTAGGAGTTTGGAAATATTGTTAGGAATTAATTTTTTATCTATGTGCAATAATGACTTAAGATCATAAGGAGTGGTTACTTCTGATTCCAAATTGTAGTAAGTAACGTAATCCCCCTCTACTAACCAGTCTGCCGCGAATTTAACTAGCGTCACCAGATTATATGTTTTAAAGCAGGGAAGTGCCAAACCCCCCTCTTTTCTACGCTGAATCAGTTTATTTATTACCAATCGATATTTAACATTATTCCATAAAAATTGGGATATTGATTTATTAAACCTATGTAAGTCTGATTTTAATATAAATAGGGGCACATTTTGTAGCAAGAATAAAAATTTGGGGAAAATTATTGTTTTGATTACCATTATCTTTGCTGATAATGTCAGTTTATACATACTCCATTTCGCTAGTTCCTGAGGTAGTTTGTCCAATAGGTATTCGTAGTTAATTTTATACCAGTCATTCGGATTTTTACATATATTTATACCTAGATATTTTAACTGTTGTACTTCATGAAATCCATGCTTGACATAACTCTTATTATTTTTCTGTAACCAGAGTATCTCAGATTTCTGCAAATTCATTCTATACCCCGAGAATTTACTATAGGTTCCTATTATATTAAGACATTTTGGAATGCTTTCAACCGTGTTATATAAATACAATAGTAGATCATCCGCATATAATGAGATTTTGATATTATGCTTACCAAGTCGGATACCTGTTAACTCTTGCCTTAAAAGAATTGCCAATGGTTCAAGAGAGATGTTGAATAAGAGT
This sequence comes from Bombina bombina, assembly GCF_027579735.1. Lineage (NCBI taxonomy): Eukaryota > Metazoa > Chordata > Amphibia > Anura > Bombinatoridae > Bombina > Bombina bombina. Next base: position 407,978,512 of record NC_069503.1, on the reverse strand, counting down.
GGCGATAATGGGCAACCCTGTCTTGTCCCTTTATATAATGTTATATATTGAGAGAGTTCTGCATTTACTAATAGTTGTGATCTAGGGTTATTGTAAATTGCTTTGGTTAAGTTGAGAAAATTGCCTTGTAGGCCAAATTTATCAAGTGCCGTAAATAAATGGTACCATGTAATAGCATCAAATGCTTTTTCCGCATCTATTGCAAGGAGGGCCAGGTCACCATTAATTTGTTGCTTATATCCCCTGAATTTATTGTAATAATAATCTATTGTTATCAGTATGCGCCGTATATTTCTAACCACATTCCTGCCTGGCATAAAGCCTGACTGGTCATGGTGTATGACCTCACCTAGCACCCTTTTCAATCTATCTGCCACTATTACCATTAAAATTTTATAGTCTACATTTAACAGGGATATTGGTCTATAAGACCCTAGTTCTTCACGATTTTTACCTTTCTTATGAATCAAAGTAACAATTGAACTGGTAAAATATTTTGACTGATTGCTATTATTAACATAATAATCATTAAAAAGTTTTCCTAACATATCAACAATATCTACTCTGATACTTTTATAAAATTCGTCTGGAAGCCCATCAGGGCTCGGGGCTTTATTGTTTTTCAGTTTTTTTATAGCCATATCTATTTCCCTTTCAGATATTCTTTGATTAATCTCCTTAAGAGCCTCCGATGAAATTCTGGGAACTATAATACTTTGCCAAAATTTGTTTTTACCATCTATATCTATATCTTCAGCTGAATACAATTTTTGGTAGTATCTAAAAAATGCTTGTCTAACATCGGAGGCGTGTGAGTGGTAACTAACTCCTTCCCTTATATTAGAAATATTTTTGTTACTTCTTATTTTAATCAACTTTGCCAAATACCCCGCACAAATACCCTTAGGGCCTTGGAAAGTCGCCCTAGTTTTTAGGTCTTCCATTGTCCATTTCTGTTTTAAAAATATTTCTCTTTCTCTCTTGACTGTTTATATTTGTCCCATGTGGTAGGTTGTGGATTAGACAAGTAGATGTTATATGCATTTTTAAGTTGTTTTGCTAATTGTACCTCTCGTGCCAAGGTCTTCTTTTTTAATTTGGACATACAGGCCACAATCTCCCCACGGAGTACTGCCTTACCTATTTCCCAGAGAACCTCAGTTTTATCAGCATAGCTAGAATTGTTAACTAAAAAGGTTCTCCAGGTATTAGTTAACCAATTGCAGAATTTGCTATTATTACACATATATTTTGGAAAGAAAAAATTATTACAAGATCCTGCTTTTCTGACTTTTATTTTTAGCCCTATAATCGCGTGGTCTGAGAGGAGGATCTCATTAACCCCTTAATGACCAACGACGTGCAGGGTACGTCCTCCAGAAAAATGTCCTTAACGACCAAGGACGTACCCTGCACATCGTTGGTCTTTGAAAGCAGTGGAAGCGATCCTGATCACTTCCAGCTGCTTTCATGTTATTGCAGTGATGCCTCGATATAGAGGCATCCTGCAATAACTTTTTTAAGCAGTCCGATGCAGAGAGAGCCACTCTGTGGCCCTCTCTGCATCGGCTATGATCGTTGGTGGGTGGGAGCGTGTCCAGGGAGGCCATCAGTAGAGGAGGGGGGCGGGATCACGTGTGTGCGCGCGTGCACGTGCACAGGAGCATGCGCGCGTGTGCACGGGAGCGTGTGCGCGTGCACGGGAGCGTGCACGGGGGAGCGCACGCGCGTGCATGTGTGAAACTGCCCAAAAGTCAGAATTGAAGTGGAAGAGGCACAAGGTGGGACTCAGTGGGAGAGAGGGTGGGAATAAAAAATATTAATGATCTGGGAGAGGGTGGGGGGTTGGGTGTTAAGGGGGGTAAGCTACACTACAGAAAATCTTAAAATAAACTTTTGATTTCAAACTGGGTACTGGCAGACAGCTGCCAGTACCCAATATGGTGCACAATAAGGCAGAGGAGGGGGGGTAGAGAGCTGTTTGGGGGGGATCAGGGAGGTTGGGGCTAAGGGGGGGGTCCTACACAGCAGAATTATTTTATTTTTTTAAACAAAAAAAAAAAAACTTTTATTTTAGTACTGGCAGACTTTCTGCCAGTACTTAAGATGGCGGGGACAATTGTGGGGTGGGGGAGGGAAGACAGCTGTTTGGGAGGGATCAGGGGGTGTGATGTGTCAGGTGGGAGGCTGATCTCTACACTAAAGCTAAAATTAACCCTGCAAGCTCCTTATAAGCTACCTAATTAACCCCTTCACTGCTAGCCATAATACACGTGTGATGCGCAGCAGCATTTAGCGGCCTTCTAATTACCAAAAAGCAACGCCAAAGTCATATATGTCTGCTATTTCTGAACAAAGGGGATCCTAGAGAAGCATTTACAACCATGTGTGCCATAATTGCACAAGCTGTTAGTAAATAATTTCAGTGAGAAACATAAAATTGTGAAAAATGTAGCGTTTTTTTCAATTTGATCGCATTTGGCGGTGAAATGGTGGCATGAAATATACCAAAATGTGCCTAGATCAATACTTGGGGTTGTCTACTGCACTACACTAAAGCTAAAATTAACCCTACAAGCTCCCTACATGCTCCCTAACTAACCCCTTCACTGCTGGGCATAATACACGTGTGGTGCACAGTGGCATTCAGCGGCCTTCTAATTACCAAAAAGCAACGCCAAAGCCATATATGTCTGTAATTTCTGAACAAAGGGGATCCCAGAGAAGCATTTACAACCATTTATGCCATAATTGCACAAGTTGTTTGTAAATAATTTCAGTGAGAAACCTAAAGTTTGTGAAAAAATTTGTGAAAAAGTGAACGATTTTTTTTATTTGATGGCATTTGGCGGTGAAATGGTGGCATGAAATATACCAAAATGGGCCTAGATCAATACTTTGGGATGTCTTGGGATATTCAGGGATTCCTGAAAGATATCAGTGTCCCAATGTAACTAGCGCTAATTTTGAAAAAAAGTGGTTTGGAAATAGCAAAGTGCTACATGTATTTATTGCCCTATAACTTGCAAAAAAAGCAAAGAACATGTAAAAATTGGGTATTTCTAAACTCTGGACAAAATTTAGAAACTATTTAGCATGGGACTTTTTTGGTGGTTGTAGATGTGTAACAGATTTTGGGGATCAATGTTAGAAAAAGTGTGTTTTTTCCATTTTTTTCCTCATATTTTATAATTTTTTTATAGTAAATTATAAGATATGATGAAAATAATGGTATCTTTAGAAAGTCCATTTAATGGCGAGAAAAAAACGATATATAATAAGTGTGGGTACAGTAAATAAGTAAGAGGAAAATTACAGCTAAACACAAACACCGCAAAATGTAAAAATAGCCTTGGTCCCAAACGGACAGAAAATGGAAAAGTGCTGTGGTCATTAAGGGGTTAATCTAGGTATCCATATCACGTTTAAGCAATGATCTGTCCACTAAAAATAAATCTATTTGCGAAAAAATTTTGAAAGCTCTGGATTCACAGGAGAAGCTACGCTCGTCTGGGTGTTGTATCCTCCAAATGTCCTCAACCTCTAAGCTCTTCACCAAACTACCAAAAATGTTAGCCTCTTGTCTGTGCTGATGCTTATTTGCTTGTTTAAATCTATCAATTGTTGGGTTTAGAGTCATATTAAAGTCACCCACAATTATTAAATTTTGCCCTCGTAAAGGAAATAGTTTCTTCTCTATCTTACCCCTAAAGATTTTATCACTTTTATTAGGACCATAAATGTTACAGAAAGACCAGACACAATTGTCCATTCGGAGCTGTATTATAATATATCGACCCTCCGGGTCAAGTTCACTTTTAATTATCTCGTATTCCAAATCTCTGTGGAACAAGATGGCTACTCCACGACTACGCTTATCACAAGGTGTAGCTATAATTTCTTTTATCCAGTTAACCTTAAGTTTTTCAACTTCTGCAGCTTTTAAATGGAGTTCTTGTAGAAAAATAATATCTGCTTTCTGTTTTTTCACTAGTTTAAGAACATTTTTCCTCTTAATTGGAGAGGTGACCCCTCCCACATTCCAGGAAACTAAGTTATACATATCTTAGCCCTCTCAGTCTCATTATTCTTATAGGTTTATGTTGAGGAGAGGAGCGCAGGGGCACGGGAGAGAGAGAAAAAAAAAATACCCTACACTCAGGGGGGTCCAGTGGATTGTATCCATTGGAACTCCCAAAAACATATTTAAAAACAACACATAGATATAACCAGCAATAATGTAACTTTTGAACATTTTTATTACCTTCCGTCAAATAAGTCTCTTAGGATAACGATCTAGATACTTAAATACCCTATGGAACTTTACTTTTATTAACTAATAACCTATTACTTATCTTCTAGCCCTGACACTTTTAGTGTTGTGGTGTAATACCTGTATATTATGCTCTGCAAGAAATGCTTTAGCTTCTGTGCAGTTATTTATAACCACATTATTTCCCTCTGTGTCTTCTCTAATTATTTTAGCTGGATACCTTAGACTAGCTTTATAATTATTTTGAATTAAAGCTGTACAAAATGGCGCCATACTCTTTCTTTTATCTGCTGTTTCCGCAGAATAATCCTGAAAAAGATATATTTGAGTGGTTCCTATCATAAGTGGGTTATGGTTTCTATATGCCCGCATTATGTCTACTTTTTCCTGAAAATTTAGAAATTTTACCATGACCATTCTTGGTCTCGTATACCCGTCTTGGTATTTTATGCTGGAACCTGTTCTATGGGCTCTTTCTACCTGAAATTTTCCATTTTGTAAAGTTAATCCCAGTAATTTAATGTTATGGCAGCAAATGTAGTTAAGTCTTTATATTCGCTAACTTCAGGAAGTCCAACTATTCGAATGTTACTTCGTCGGGATCTATCCGGTGATGTAATATTGTTAACTTTAGATTGATAAGCAAGTCTAACTTTACAGATAGTAATGAATAGGACACCAAATTGTTATATTGAAAACATAGATATATATTTTTTTAAATAAGTTATCTTTACATTCATCATTGTTAAAATATATTATACAGATGAAATGTACATCTTTTCATATCTCATTCGCATTTTACGTACTGTGGAGTAGTTAGTTATCAGTCCAGTTTCTGCTTTAAGCAGGACTTCTAAAAGTTCTTTTTTGTTGACCAAAATGTTTTGATCCTCAGGAACCAAAAAATAAAAAAATTGTAAATAAGGACATATTTTATTAAAAATAATTTTTCTTGTAATTGAAGATTTAAATGGAAACACTACACACAATCGCCTAGATTTAGAGTTCTGCGTTAGCCGTCCAAACCAGCGTTAGGGGGTCCTAACGCTGGTTTTGGCAAGCCGCTGGTATTTAGAGTCTTGTAGGTAAGGGTCTAACGCTCACTTTCCAGCTGCGACTTTTCCATACCGCAGATCCCCTTACGTCAATTGCGTATCCTATCTTTTCAATGGGATCTTTCTAACGCCGGTATTTAGAGTCTTGGCTGAAGTGAGCGTTAGAACTCTAACGACAAGACTCCAGCCACAGAAAAAAGTCAGGAGTTAAGAGCTTTATGGGCTAACGCCAGTTTATATAAAGCTCTTAACTACTGTGCTCTAAAGTACACTAACACCCATAAACTACCTATGTACCCCTAAACCGAGGCCTCCCCACATCGCCGCCACTCTATTAAAATTTTTTAACCCCTAATCTGCCGACCGCACACCGCCGCAACCTACATTATCCCTATGTACCCCTAATCTGCTGCCCCTAACATCGCCGACACCTACATAATATTTATTAACCGCTAATCTGCCCGCCCCCAACGTCGCCGCTACCTACCTACACTTATTAACCCATAATCTGCCGACCGGACCTCACCGCTACTATAATAAATGTATTAACCCCTAAACCGCCTCACTCCTGCCTTGCAAACCCTATAATAAATTTTATTAACCCCTAATCTGCCCTCCCTAACATCGCTGACACCTAACTTCAAGTATTAACCCCTAATCTGCCGACCGGACCTTGCCGCTACTCTAATAAATGTATTAACCCCTAAACCGGCTCACTCCCGCCTCGCAAACCCTATAATAAATTTTATTAACCCCTAATCTGCCCTCCCTAACATCGCTGACACCTAACTTCAAGTATTATCCCCTAATCTGCCGACCGGACCTTGCTGCTACTCTAATAAATGTATTAACCCCTAAACCGCCTCACTCCCGACTCAAAAACCCTATAATAAATTTTATTAACCCCTAATCTGCCCTCCCTAACATCGCTGACACCTAACTTCAAGTACTAACCCCTAATCTGCAGACCGGACCTCGCCGATACTCTAATAAATGTATTAACCCCTAAAGCTAAGTCTAACCCTAATCCTAACACCACCTTAAATTAAATATAATTTAAATCTAACGAAATAAAATAAATCTTATTAAATAAATTAATCCTAATTAAAGCTAAATACTTACCTGTAAAATAAACCCTAATATAGCTACAATATAACGAATAATTATACAGGGAGTGCAGAATTATTAGGCAAATGAGTATTTTGACCACATCATCCTCTTTATGCATGTTGTCTTACTCCAAGCTGTATAGGCTCGAAAGCCTACTACCAATTAAGCATTTTTAGGTGATGTGCATCTCTGTAATGAGAAGGGGTGTGGTCTAATGACATCAACACCCTATATCAGGTGTGCATAATTATTAGGCAACTTCCTTTCCTTTGGCAAAATGGGTCAAAAGAAGGACTTGACAGGCTCAGAAAAGTCAAAAATAGTGAGATATCTTGCAGAGGGATGCAGCACTCTTAAAATTGCAAAGCTTCTGAAGCGTGATCATCGAACAATCAAGCGTTTCATTCAAAATAGTCAACAGGGTCGCAAGAAGCGTGTGGAAAAACCAAGGCGCAAAATAACTGCCCATGAACTGAGAAAAGTCAAGCGTGCAGCTGCCAAGATGCCACTTGCTACCAGTTTGAAAAAGAAAAAGAAACAGAAGCGCACCAGGGCACGATTCAAGTGAAGGTTTATTTATCAAACACACACACGCAACTGCTTATGTTGCACTTACAGGATAAAAACGATTTATGAGCATGTAGATATAAAAAGGTCTTTATGTGCGCTGGAACATAGATGGCAAAAAGTTCCTGATCGTCTGTCTCGGTCAGTACAAGGCGTCCGGACTGCCCTATTGTACTACCGTGATGACTGTCCACACTGCAAGACCAGAAGATATGTCCTTTTTACTCCTCGACGCGTTTCCCCCGAACCTCGGTCGGGCTTTATCAAGAGGTTATTGAATACTGTCAGTTTTGGCGCTCTTCGGTTTAAAAATGTTCATATTGGTTAGACACACCCCTTTTTTCCGGGGCCTGCCGTGGGTGTGTCACAGTATGCAAATTCAATTGGTGCAAAGTCCGTGATAGAAAAAAAGAAACAATAGTAAATATTTCATTTGGAAAGTGTTCCGTTTTAGAACACACTAACATGATCCTGTTAAAAAACATCCCATCACTATTTTATATGTCATAGATTGAAACATTTAGAGTAAGAGAGAAAGAAAGAAAAAACCTACACATAAATAAACATGGCTATATTCCAATACCCATATATTGAACCATCTTAGAATACCCTATCTTGTGACTTCAACAATAAATACTCCCTATAATACACACATCCATAAAATTCTGACAATAATACAAATCTAAAGCTAATAAAATCCATATTAATTAATAAATATATATTTAAATACTAAAAAGTGAATGGTGATCAAAAATATATGGTAGATTAAAACATAAAAAGCAACATATTGATTAATATACTACCTTAAAATTATCCCTTGGGTTTCCACATTAGGCTATTATTTTAATTATTGTTTACTATGCACAAATTTTTTATTCTTAAAGTATCCTTTAACGACTACATATATGCTGCTATATCTATATCGATATTCAACCCTAATGGTTGTAAAGTCTTCAACTTATAGATCCATTTAGTTTCTAATCGTCTCAAATCGAGTAGTCTATTTGGTTTACTAGGTGGGACCCAGTCTATCACCTGTACTTTTAAACACTTTGGATTACTACCATGATGTTCGAGAAAATGTTTAGGTACACTGTGTGTCAGCAACTTCTCTTTGATATTATAAATGTGCTCATTTATTCTGCGTCTTATTTTCCTTTTGGTGCGGCCTACATACAATAGGCCACACCCACAGTGCAATAAATAAACTACATAAGTACAATCACAATTTTTCCTACCTATAATGTTAAAGGTTTCTGTTAATTCTGAATTAGAAAAAGTAGGTGATTTATCTACGTGTGCACACATGTTGCATCTTGCTTTGCCACATTTGTATGTGCCTTGCCAGTTGGCCAACCAATTCTCGGTGGTAGAAATATTGACACCTCTCTGTTGTTTGATCTCTCTTAGTTTACTAGGGGCCAATATATTCTTGAGGCTTTTACCTTTCTTTTTTCAACCTTATCTACTATGTTACTATGTTACTATGTATGTAAACACTGGTTTCTCATTTATTCTAGTTTTCAATATGGGATCAGTTACTAAGAGGGGCCAATGTTTTTGTATTATTTTTTCTAATTTTTTAGACCCTTCATTATAGGTAGTGATAAACCTAATGGGTTTCTTATTGGCTGAAAGGGTTGTCATTAGATCATTATGTATTTTAGTCCCAATAGGTTGGTCACTGATATCATCTTTTTTATCGAATAATAGATTTCTTTCCTTTGTAAGAGCTTTGTTTTTAGCTTGATTAATGACTTCCATGCTATACCCCTTTTCTATAAATTTATTCGTAAGAATATCTGCTTCTGTAGTAAAATCCTCTAAATAAGTACAGTTCCTTCTCAAACGAAGGAACTGACTATATGGAACATTTTGAATCCAACTTCTCTTGTGTGCACTCTTGGCCTGAATGAAGCTATTCCTATCTGTTGGCTTTCTAAAGTTTTTAACCGCAACTTTACTATCCTTATCTCTATATAAAAATAAGTCCAAAAATTTGATTTGTATATTGGAATGGACTTTGGTAAAATTTAAATTAAAATCATTATTATTGATAAAATTTATAAAATTATCAATTAAAATCTCGTCCCCTTTCCATAAAATTAAAATATCGTCTATGTACCTTCCATATTTGATTATATTATTTTTAAAGGGATTGTTATTCCAGATAAATTTATCTGGAATAACAATCCCTTTAAAGTCCCTTGGACTTAATTTTATATAGAGATAAGGATAGTAAAGTTGCGGTTAAAAACTTTAGAAAGCCAACAGATAGGAATAGCTTCATTCAGGCCAAGAGTGCACACAAGAGAAGTTGGATTCAAAATGTTCCATATAGTCAGTTCCTTCGTTTGAGAAGGAACTGTACTTATTTAGAGGATTTTACTACAGAAGCAGATATTCTTACGAATAAATTTATAGAAAAGGGGTATAGCATGGAAGTCATTAATCAAGCTAAAAACAAAGCTCTTACAAAGGAAAGAAATCTATTATTCGATAAAAAAGATGATATCAGTGACCAACCTATTGGGACTAAAATACATAATGATCTAATGACAACCCTTTCAGCCAATAAGAAACCCATTAGGTTTATCACTACCTATAATGAAGGGTCTAAAAAATTAGAAAAAATAATACAAAAACATTGGCCCCTCTTAGTAACTGATCCCATATTGAAAACTAGAATAAATGAGAAACCAGTGTTTACATACATAGTAACATAGTAACATAGTAGATAAGGTTGAAAAAAGAAAGGTAAAAGCCTCAAGAATATATTGGCCCCTAGTAAACTAAGAGAGATCAAACAACAGAGAGGTGTCAATATTTCTACCACCGAGAATTGGTTGGCCAACTGGCAAGGCACATACAAATGTGGCAAAGCAAGATGCAACATGTGTGCACACGTAGATAAATCACCTACTTTTTCTAATTCAGAATTAACAGAAACCTTTAACATTATAGGTAGGAAAAATTGTGATTGTACTTATGTAGTTTATTTATTGCACTGTGGGTGTGGCCTATTGTATGTAGGCCGCACCAAAAGGAAAATAAGACGCAGAATAAATGAGCACATTTATAATATCAAAGAGAAGTTGCTGACACACAGTGTACCTAAACATTTTCTCGAACATCATGGTAGTAATCCAAAGTGTTTAAAAGTACAGGTGATAGACTGGGTCCCACCTAGTAAACCAAATAGACTACTCGATTTGAGACGATTAGAAACTAAATGGATCTATAAGTTGAAGACTTTACAACCATTAGGGTTGAATATCGATATAGATATAGCAGCATATATGTAGTCGTTAAAGGATACTTTAAGAATAAAAAATTTGTGCATAGTAAACAATAATTAAAATAATAGCCTAATGTGGAAACCCAAGGGATAATTTTAAGGTAGTATATTAATCAATATGTTGCTTTTTATGTTTTAATCTACCATATATTTTTGATCACCATTCACTTTTTAGTATTTAAATATATATTTATTAATTAATATGGATTTTATTAGCTTTAGATTTGTATTATTGTCAGAATTTTATGGATGTGTGTATTATAGGGAGTATTTATTGTTGAAGTCACAAGATAGGGTATTCTAAGATGGTTCAATATATGGGTATTGGAATATAGCCATGTTTATTTATGTGTAGGTTTTTTCTTTCTTTCTCTCTTACTCTAAATGTTTCAATCTATGACATATAAAATAGTGATGGGATGTTTTTTAACAGGATCATGTTAGTGTGTTCTAAAACGGAACACTTTCCAAATGAAATATTTACTATTGTTTCTTTTTTTCTATCACGGACTTTGCACCAATTGAATTTGCATACTGTGACACACCCACGGCAGGCCCCGGAAAAAAGGGGTGTGTCTAACCAATATGAACATTTTTAAACCGAAGAGCGCCAAAACTGACAGTATTCAATAACCTCTTGATAAAGCCCGACCGAGGTTCGGGGGAAACGCGTCGAGGAGTAAAAAGGACATATCTTCTGGTCTTGCAGTGTGGACAGCCATCACGGTAGTACAATAGGGCAGTCCGGACGCCTTGTACTGACCGAGACAGACGATCAGGAACTTTTTGCCATCTATGTTCCAGCGCACGTAAAGACCTTTTTATATCTACATGCTCATAAATTGTTTTTATCCTGTAAGTGCAACATAAGCAGTTGCGTGTGTGTTTGATAAATAAACCTTCACTTGAATCGTGCCCTGGTGCGCTTCTGTTTCTTTTTCTTTTTCATATATACTACGAGTCAAACAAGGATCTTTTTGACCAATCCGAAGCTGCACCGGGAGGGACCAGCCCCACAAGCGGGGAAAAGTGTTTTTCAGCTGAAAACAGCAAACTAATTATCTAGATCTATATTGGACACTTTTTAAAGGTATTGTTGTCGAATTGAAAAAGGCATTTTTTTGACAAATTTGTTATTCCAACGGATCACCACTGTTTAATGTATAAAGGTGAAGTGTGATTTGTTTATCAAGAGTATCGATTGTACTATGTACTGAATCTAATACATCACGTTACTGATACAAAGTTTTTAATGTGGATGATTGTTACATTGTGCAAATTGCATTATATTAGTTTCTCTTTTTTAACAACCAGTGTATAGTGAACATATTATTATTATTATATATTCTTTAAAAGAATTTTTTATTGGTTAAATTATTCTAGGCACAGGTAGTCAAGCGCAATATCATTTTTTCTTTTAGTTTGCCACCAGTTTGGCCATATTTCAGAGCTGCAACATCACTGGAGTGCCCAAAAGCACAAGGTGTGCAATACTCAGAGACATGGCCAAGGTAAGAAAGGCTGAAAGACGACCACCACTGAACAAGACACACAAGCTGAAACGTCAAGACTGGGCCAAGAAATATCTCAAGACTGATTTTTCTAAGGTTTTATGGACTGATGAAATGAGAGTGAGTCTTGATGGGCCAGATGGATGGGCCCGTGGCTGGATTGGTAAAGGGCAGAGAGCTCCAGTCCGACTCAGATGCCAGCAAGGTGGAGGTGGAGTACTGGTTTGGGCTGGTATCATCAAAGATGAGCTTGTGGGGCCTTTTCGGGTTGAGGATGGAGTCAAGCTCAACTCCCAGTCCTACTGCCAGTTTCTGGAAGACACCTTCTTCAAGCAGTGGTACAGGAAGAAGTCTGCATCCTTCAAGAAAAACATGATTTTCATGCAGGACAATGCTCCATCACACGCGTCCAAGTACTCCACAGCGTGGCTGGCAAGAAAGGGTATAAAAGAAGAAAATCTAATGACATGGCCTCCTTGTTCACCTGATCTGAACCCTATTGAGAACCTGTGGTCCATCATCAAATGTGAGATTTACAAGGAGGGAAAACAGTACACCTCTCTGAACAGTGTCTGGGAGGCTGTGGTTGCTACTGCACGCAATGTTGATGGTGAACAGATCAAAACACTGACAGAATCCATGGATGGCAGGCTTTTGAGTGTCCTTGCAAAGAAAGGTGGCTATATTGGTCACTGATTTGTTTTTGTTTTGTTTTTGAATGTCAGAAATGTATATTTGTGAATGTTGAGATGTTATATTGGTTTCACTGGTAAAAATAAATAATTGAAATGGGTATATATTTGTTTTTTGTTAAGTTGCCTAATAATTATGCACAGTAATAGTCACCTGCACACACAGATATCCCCCTAAAATAGCTATAACTAAAAACAAACTAAAAACTACTTCCAAAACTATTCAGCTTTGATATTAATGAGTTTTTTGGGTTCATTGAGAACATGGTTGTTGTTCAATAATAAAATTAATCCTCAAAAATACAACTTGCCTAATAATTCTGCACTCCCTGTATTGTAGCTATTTTAGGATTTATATTTATTTTACAGGCAACTTTGTATTTATTTTAACTAGGTACAATAGCTATTAAATAGTTAATAACTATTTAATAGCTACCTAGTTAAAATAATTACAAAATTACCTGTAAAATAAATCCTAACCTAAGTTACAATTAAACCTAACACTACACTATCAATAAATTAATTAACTAAACTACCTACAATTATCTACAATTAAATCAACTAAACTAAATTACAAAAACAAACAAACACTAAATTACAAAAAATAAAAAAAGATTACAAGAATTTAAACTAATTACACCTACTCTAAGCCCCCTAAAAAAATAACAAAGCCCCCCAAAATAAAAATGCCCTACCCTATTCTAAAATAAAAATTTCACAGCTCTTTTGCCTTACCAGCCCTTAAAAGGGCCTTTTGCGGGGCATGCCCCAAAGAAAACAGCTCTTTTGCATTTAAATAAACATACAATACCCCCCCCCAAATTACAACCCACCCCCCACATACCCCTAATCTAACCCAAACCCCCCTTAAAAAACCTAACACTAAGCCCCTGAAGATCTTCCTACCTTATCTTCACCACGCCGGGTATCACTGATCCGTCCAGAAGAGGGTCCGAAGTCTTCATCATATCCGGCAAGAAGAGGGCATCCGGACCAGTAGACATCTTCATCCAGGCGGCATCTTCTATCTTCTTCCATCCGGCGCGGAGCGGGACCATCTTGAAGCAACCAACGCGGATCCATCCTCTTTTTCCGGGCGACTCCCGACGAATGAAGGTTCCTTTAAGTGACGTCATCCAAGATGGCGTCCCTCGAATTCCGATTGGCTGATAGGATTCTATCAGCCAATCGGAATTAAGGTAGGAAAAATCTGATTGGCTGATTGAATCAGCCAATCAGATTCAAGTTCAATCGATTGGCTGATCCAATCAGCCAATCAGATTGAGCTCGCATTCTATTGGCTGTTCTAAAGGGTCTGCACCAAAACCTTTTTTTGTATGAGTGTCTTTTGATATAGAGATCTCTAGCACACAATTTATTATAAATCTATACATCATTAATAGGTGAAACTCTCCACTACTCCACTAGTTAAGTATTTTATATATATATATATATATATATATATATATATATATATATATATATATATATATATATATATTATATACACGTCTAAATATGTGTATGTATATATATATATATATATATATATATTTACATACAGATATTTAACCAGCTAGTAATGGATATGGTGGCTATGGTCAAGGACCCACAGTACTCCAATACTGACGTGGGTACTAAGGTACACGGAGGTTTAGAGAATAATATATATATAAAAAAAGAGAAATATATAGTAAACCTTATCCAGCAACCCCATATTAAGCCTTAATAAAAAAATAATAAGAGCTACCAGAATCTAAAGAACGCACAAACACGGATGCTTGATGACAAACAATTATCATTAATTTATTAAGATATGTGTGCAATGTGCAAAAAGAAAAATAATAACTAATTAAAAAAGAACCATCCAATTAATGGTCTAAGGTATAAAGCATATGCGATTCATTCATTACCCAATAACATATACAGGGATCCCCGTTAGTATATACACACAGCAAGAAAGCTATAAATACAGGGAGTGCAGAATTATTAGGCAAGTTGTATTTTTGAGGATTCATTTTATTATTGAACAACAACCATGTTCTCAATGAACCTAAAAAACTCATTAATATCAAAGCTGAATAGTTTTGGAAGTAGTTTTTAGTTTGTTTTTAGTTATAGCTATTTTAGGGGGATATCTGTGTTTGCAGGTGACTATTACTGTGCATAATTATTAGGCAACTTAACAAAAAACAAATATATACCCATTTCAATTATTTATTTTTACCAGTGAAACCAATATAACATCTCAACATTCACAAATATACATTTCTGACATTCAAAAACAAAACAAAAACAAATCAGTGACCAATATAGCCACCTTTCTTTGCAAGGACACTCAAAAGCCTGCCATCCATGGATTCTGTCAGTGTTTTGATCTGTTCACCATCAACATTGCGTGCAGCAGCAACGACAGCCTCCCAGACACTGTTCAGAGAGGTGTACTGTTTTCCCTCCTTGTAAATCTCACATTTGATGATGGACCACAGGTTCTCAATGGGGTTCAGATCAGGTGAACAAGGAGGCCATGTCATTAGATTTTCTTCTTTTATACCCTTTCTTGCCAGCCACGCTGTGGAGTACTTGGATGCGTGTGATGGAGCATTGTCCTGCATGAAAATCATGTTTTTCTTGAAGGATGCAGACTTCTTCCTGTACCACTGCTTGAAGAAGGTGTCTTCCAGAAACTGGCAGTAGGACTGGGAGTTGAGCTTGACTCCATCCTCAACCCGAAAAGGCCCCACAAGCTCATCTTTGATGATACCAGCCCAAACCAGTACTCCACCTCCACCTTGCTGGCGTCTGAGTCGGACTGGAGCTCTCTGCCCTTTACCAATCCAGCCACGGGCCCATCCATCTGGCCCATCAAGACTCACTCTCATTTCATCAGTCCATAAAACCTTAGAAAAATCAGTCTTGAGATATTTCTTGGCCCAGTCTTGACGTTTCAGCTTGTGTGTCTTGTTCAGTGGTGGTCGTCTTTCAGCCTTTCTTACCTTGGCCATGTCTCTGAGTATTGCACACCTTGTGCTTTTGGGCACTCCAGTGATGTTGCAGCTCTGAAATATGGCCAAACTGGTGGCAAGTGGCATCTTGGCAGCTGCACGCTTGACTTTTCTCAGTTCATGGGCAGTTATTTTGCGTCTTGGTTTTTCCACACGCTTCTTGCGACCCTGTTGACTATTTTGAATGAAACGCTTGATTGTTCGATGATCACGCTTCAGAAGCTTTGCAATTTTAAGAGTGCTGCATCCCTCTGCAAGATATCTCACTATTTTTGACTTTTCTGAGCCTGTCAAGTCCTTCTTTTGACCCATTTTGCCAAAGGAAAGGAAGTTGCCTAATAATTATGCACACCTGATATAGGGTGTTGATGTCATTAGACCACACCCCTTCTCATTACAGAGATGCACATAACCTAATATGCTTAATTGGTAGTAGGCTTTCGAGCCTATACAGCTTGGAGTAAGACAACATGCATAAAGAGGATGATGTGGTCAAAATACTCATTTGCCTAATAATTCTGCACTCCCTGTATAGCTGTAAGGTAGTCCCAATATTATGGATCCTTAAAGGGACATTAAAACCCAAATCTTTTCTTTCATGATTTAAAAAGAGCAGGCAATTTTAAACAACTTTCCAATTTACTTTTATTATCTAATTTGCTTCATTCTCTTGATATAATTTGTTGAAATACATATCTAGATATGCTCAGTAGGTGCTGATTAGTGGCTGCACATAGATGCCTTGTGTGATTGGTTCACCCATGTGCACTGCTATTTCTTCAACAAAGGATATGTAAAGAATGAAGCAAATTATTTAATAGAAGCAAATTGGAATGCTGTTTAAAAATGTATTCTCTGTCTGAATCATGAAAGAAAAATTTTGGGTTTCATGTCCTTTTAAGTATACAGTCCTTGAGTCTGGACATTTGCTGCTAATTTCGTATGTAAGGCCAAACATAGTAACAAAACTAATCATAATGAAACCTATTTTGCAAAAAGAAAAAGAGGATTTATTTACATAGCCTCTCAAGCATCCATGATCAGCAATCTGTACATAGTAAAATATAGGCTCAGAACTTAGTGCATATATCATAGTTTATAACAGTAGTTAATATAGATTTATAAGTAACACATTTTTCTTATAGTGGTCAGTATCCTATTAGAGCCTATAAATACTACGGGGCAGGTTATACTTGTATTTGATTCATACTTTCTAAACTACCAAATCTCTAAATACATAAAAAAAAGGGGGGGAATGGCTTAGTAGTAATAATGCACTATATAAATGCTGGATATCCATCAATGAACATACATAGTAACCAACAATATACTTATACCAGCATGTTTAATAACATATTAATACCAGGCATCAATTCATAAGGAAAGAAGCATAATTAAGTTCTTAATTTAACCCTTTAGGTTGAAGTGAGTTAAGGTTGTAAATCTAACTACACTCAGACTTAAGGAGTAAATTGTCCCAATCTCCCCCTCTTTCTGTAACGTCCACCAGTTCCAATCCCATGAATTTTAAGTCTTTAATGCTACTTTGATGTAGCTCAAAAAATGGCTTAGTAGTAATAACGCGCAATATAAACGCTGGATATCCATCAATGAACATACATAGTAACCAACAATCTATGAGACTTATACCAGCATGTTTAATAACATATTAATACCAGGCATCAATTCATAAGGAAAGGAGCATAAATAAGTTCTTCATTTAACCCTTTAGGTTAATGTGAGTTAAGGTTGTCAATACATCTACACTCAGACCTAAGCAGTAGGTTGTCCCAATCTCCCCCTCTTTCTATAGCATCCACCAGTTCGAATCCCATGAATTTTAAGTCTTGAACGCTACTTTGATGTAGCTCCAAAAAATATCTGGCTACTCTACTGTCCTTGATTTCTTCATTAAGGATATCCCTTCTGTGCTCCTTCATTCATTCCCTGAATTCTCTGTAAATTTTGCACACGTAAAAACAGGGACAAGAGCAGTAGGCAACATATACTACACCCTCGCTACGGCATGTGATATGGCCCTTTACTTTGTGTGAGAGCCCAATTGTGTCAATCATATATTGACCCTTTACTAAATGTCTACACATTTTGCATTTGCCCCACCTAAAGCAACCATCCTTCTTTTGATGTTTACCAAGCCAATCATTGTTCCCTTTGTAGTGACTGTATACTAATTTATCCTTGAGAGTAGGAGCACATCTGGCTGTCATTAATGAATATTCTCCAACTATTTTTTGGATTTCAGTATCTGTGGTCAGGATATTCCAATGTCTGCGTAGTATCTTTCTTAATTCTTCCCACTCAGAATTAAATGTACTAATGAACCTTACTTCAGAGCTTGTTTGTTTATCCACTGTCTCATATAATAGCTTTTCACGTGGAGTTTCTCTTGCTCTTTTATTACCCTTTTTAATTGCTTGTTTGGAATAACTTCTGGCTATAAATCTCTGCCTCAAATCATCAGCATATTTTTTGTATCTCAACTCTGATGAACAATTTATCTTCTGTCTTAAATATTGACCAATAGGAATGGCATTAATTTTATGTAAAAGGTGATGACTTGATGCGTCTAGCTGGGGTACGCTTTCTGAAAGTTTCTGTCACTAGTCTATCTTGGTATCTGGAAATTTTGAGATCCAAAAAAGGATAATGAATCATAACTCCATTCAAAGGTGAATTTGAGATTCCAGTTATTACAATTTAGTTGCTGCATGAATTTGTGCAAGTCATCCAATGTGCCCTCCCGTAAAAGGAGGACATAATTGATAAAACAAATCCATAGCGCTATTGCATTTCCAAACTCTCCTGCAGCATACAAAATGTTATAATTTTCCCATCTACCAAGGTAGAGATAGGCGTAGGTCAGTGTGCAACATGCACCCATTGCTGTGCCCATTGTTTGTTTATAATATTTGCCATCAAACTTAAAATAGTTCCTATGTAGAACAAAATGTAACAGATTAAGAACAAAGTCAGTATGAGTATCACATTTTTGACCTCTCTGCTTTAAACATTCTTTAAATGTCTTAATGCCTTTAGTGTGGTAGGCGGAAGAATATAGCGCTTCTACATCAATGGACACCATGATTGTTTCTGAGGTGAGTACAATATCATATCTTAAAACCTCAGTGGTGTCCTTGACATAGGAGGGTAATGAAGTAAGGTAGGTTCTAAGGCACCAGTTCAAGTATTTTGTCACACCTTCCATAAATCTCCCCTTCTCCGACACTATTGGCCACCCTGGTGGAGGAGTCTTATGTTTATGTATTTTAGGCGTTGTATAAAATGTTGGGGTAACTGGAAATTTGACCTGCATGAAGGATAGTTCTCTTTTGTTTATAAGGCCATTGGTTAAAGCTCTAGCTAAAATAGTGTCTAACTCTACTTTGTATTGAAGGGGTGGATTGAATTTTAGAGCAGGAGGGGCGGAAGAAAACACAGAAATAACTGGTCAAAAACAAACCAGTTATGCCCTGAGAAGTTAGCAGGGCAAAAAAATATAAAAATAAGTGACTCTAATAAAGAAGGGTTGGAAGTGGTAAATTTGTCAAAAAAAGAACTAAAAGAAGTTCACATTGAAGTGTTGACTAAGGGATTAACATTTCATCCCAATAACAATTTGGACAAATTTACTGCATCCAAAGACCTCCAACTTTTTGCAAGGAAGGTAGTTCTGAGGAAACTAAATATGGGCAAAATGGCTAATGAAAGGTTGGATATGCATAATAATGCCAATCTCTTCATGGGATGGTGGGAGCTCTTCCACGTGTTTGGGGATAGGAACCCCTATAGACATAATATTGTGTTTTTTGCCAGATATATTGATGATCTGATACTGATTTTGGACTGTGCGGATAGCACAGTAGATGATTTTTGTACCTACCTGAATAACAATGACCATAATATTAAATTGGTGGGTGAACATAGTCATGACAGAATTAACTTTTTGGATATTACCATCATTGGTAATATTGACACAGGAGTAATAGAGACTGATCTATATAGAAAGGTCACAGCAGGAAATACTATCCTGGAGTTTAAGTCATGTCACCCCAGACATACGCTACAAGGGATTCCAAAAGGTCAATATATTAGGGCGAAAAGGATCTGTACAAATGAAAGTAATTACCAAAAACAAGCTGACATTATCACACAAAGATTGAGAGAAAGGGGTTACAATGAAACTATTTTAGACAAAGCCCGCAAAGAGGTAGATATCATACCGAGGACCACACTCTTGCAATACAAAAATAAAAATAAAAGACATATGGAGATAGGTAAACCTAAGTTTATTACTACTTACAGCCTTGAATATAATAAAATCTGTGAAATAATAAGGGAATCCCTACCAATTTTACATACTGATCCAATCCTTAAAGGGATTGTCAGTGAAGGCTGCCAGTTTATCTCCAAGAGAGGAAAAACACTAGGCAACTATGTTTCACCATCTGATCTACCGAGATTAACACAGAATTGCTGGCTTAAACAAAAAAAGGGTTTCTCTAAATGTAGACACAGGATATGTAAAACATGTGAATCTGTAAATGAAGGTGAATTTTTCACTTCTTCCAGTACTGGTAAAGTGCATCAAATCAAGTTTCACATAACATGTGTCACTACACATATCATTTACCTTTTGACATGCAGAGGCTGTTCAAAACAGTACGTGGGGAGGTCTAAAAGACCCCTGAAAGAACGATTCCTTGAACATGTGCGTTCTATAGAGGATCCGGATTCTGACACCCCCATTGCAAGACATTTTAAAACATTCCACAACTCTGATGCGTCTCTTTTATCCTTGCATGGTATAGACCATGTTCCACGGTGGAGAAGAGGTGGCAATAGACAAAATAAACTTAATTTAAGAGAGGTATATTGGATATTTACTCTAAATACGTCTATGCCCCATGGTCTAAACCTAAGGAGGGATATAGATTTATGTGTCTAGGGAATTGTACATATATGAAAAAAATTTTCTTTCTCTATTGACCAGATAAACTTTCTATAGTATTAATTGTTTGAATTGAATTAGAATACTAGTTATAAATTATGAATTTTGTCATTTTATGAATCAAATCTTTTTAATATTATAACATTCTATAAATTATTATATAATTGCAATTCTAACTACTATGAAATGTTTATCTATTTGTATGTTTTCCTGTAACATGTAGGAATGAGTGCTTTTACATTTAAATTAGTTATATACACTGCATGAGGGAGATAATTATTTCTAAACATTTAAATACTAATATATGAGATGTACCTTTAAATATATTCACAGCTGTAGCCTATTTAAGTGGAAGGCAGCTGCTGCTCCTTTAAGCAGTGAACAAGTGCTTGGCAAGCACGAAACATGTCTGCTGCATGAGGAGCGCAGCTTCTCTCCCTTTTGTTGTGTATTTTAATCTGGTCAGTTTGTGCTGTTGGATTGACGGACTGAACCGTTTGCTGTTTTTATACTACTTCAATAAAGATTGGATACATATTTTACGTTTGCCGGCTCCTGGGACATTATTTTTCTACTTGGATTACCTATTTCTTGGCGTATGGGACGGATGCGCTGTGGTCCCTTTGCCGGCTTCTGTGGCTTGACGTCATCCCCACTCTCCTGTGTGCCGTAACCCGGAAGTACTGCCTAATGCGGTGAGGGAGGAAAGAGCGCACTGCTGGTTTGTTTGTTTGCTATGCGTGATAAGATTGCATAAGAACATTTAGAACTGCTATCTGAGGAAAAAACTGAAGTTGATAAATGATAATACTAGCAGTTTTGGCTTTAGTGATTTAAAACCGAAATCCTCATATATGCCAGCGCTATCTATGGTACAGAGTGTCATGACATTTGTTAAATTAGTAGAAAGAGATTTAAAAGGACTCACTATTAATAAAAATGATAACCTAACTAAAGAACAACACTTGGCATTAAATGATTTGGTTATGGGTAAAACCCTTGTGGGGAACCCCTCGGACAAGGGGGGCAACGTGGTTATCCTCAATGTCCAGGACTATAAAACAGAGTGTTTGAGACAACTCAATAATACAGCCCAATATGAAAAACTTAAATTCAACCCAACCCTTCAATATAAAGAAGAGTTAGACAGCATTTTAGCTAGAGCTTTAACTGACGGCCTTATAAACAAAAAAGAACTATCCTTTATGCAGGTCAAATTTCCAGTTACCCAAACATTTTATAGAACGTCTAAAATACATAAACAATAGACTCCTCCACAAGGGTGGCCAATAGTGTTGGGGATGGGGGGATTAACGGAAGGTGTGACAAAATACTTGGACTGGTGCCTTAGGCCCTTCCTCACTTCATTACCCTTAGGTTAGTGAGGAGTGATGTAGGATCTAGTAAAGCCCAGAAGCAAACATACATCACTTCTAAAAATACAGGCACATTCCCATGTTTAGGATGTGCCAGTTGTAATGCTGTCATTAAGGGTAAAGAATTCCTTCACCCATTAACAGGGAAAAAGTTTAAAATTAAGGAACATTATACATGTGACTCATCCTTCGTTATCTATCTCATTAAGTGCCCATGTTCAAAAATCTATTTAGGGGAGACGACTAGAAAAGTGAGAGATAGGATGAGTCAGCACAGATCCAATATACGCTGCAAGGATTTAAATGCTCCTGTTTCTTGTCACTTCATAGAAGCAGGTCATAGTATCAGCCAGCTCAGATGGCAAGTTATTGATGGTGTAGGAAGACTCCGCAGAGGAGGTAATAGGGAGCAGGTGTTAAAACAAAAGGAATCCTTTTGAATTCATAAATTAAATTCAATGGTCCCTTTAGGTCTGAATAGGGAACTAGATTTTTCTGTGTTTCTGTAAATTATGGCATCTGTTCTATGTAAGTATTGTTTTTAATATAATCAATAGGTTAAGTGCACTTAGTTTTGTCTTTATAAAAGTTAAAAGCATCAAAATAAATAGTTGTAATTAATAATAAAATGTAATGATTTTTATCCTCCACTAGGTGATGCTATAATACAAGTAATGCTTAAATGTCAATAAAGGGTTAATGTGCTTCCCTATAAAGCAGGGGTGTCCAAACTTTGCTCTCCAGAGGTTTTGGAACTATATTTCCGATGATGCTCAGCCAGCATTTTATCTAGCTGAGCATCATGGGAAATGTAGTTCCAAAACCTCTGGAGAGCAAAGTTTGGACACCCCTGCTATAAAGCATGTGCACACACCTGTTGAATCTATGCATGATTAAGGGAATGGATCCCGAAACGTTGCATGTTTTAATGTTTGTACCTGAATAAACATCTTTCATTTATTTGGTGCTGTGGACACTCTTTCTGTTGGAATACTGAGAGGAAGGCAGTCTCCTCTATCCCACCGGTCACCATAAACCCTGAGTTGAAAAGGGAATTAGGGAACTAAAGGTGCTGTTTGTGCATTGTTTTGTGTCACTTCATTACCCTCCTATGTCAAGGACACCACTGAGGTTTTGAGAAAACTTGATGATATTGTACTCACCCCAGAAACAATCTTGGTGTCCCTTGACATAGAAACGCTATATTCCTCCACCCCCACACTAAAGGCATTGAGACAATTAAAGAAATTTTAAAGCAGAGAGGTCAAAAATCTGATAGTCATACTGACTTTGTTCTGAATCTGTTACATTTTGTTCTACATAGGAACTATTTTAAGTTTAATGGCATACATTATATACAAACGATGGGCACAGCAATAGGTGCATGTTGCACACTGACCTACGCTTGTCTCTACCTTGGTAGATGGGAAAATGATAACATTTTGGATGCTGCAGGAGAGTTTGGAAATGCAATAGCGCTATGGATTTGTTTTATCGATGATGTCCTCCTTTTATGGGAGGGCACATGATTTGCACAAATTCATGCAGCAACTAAATTTTAATGACTGGAATCTCAAATTCACCTTTGAATGGAGTTTTGATTCATTATCCTTTTTGGATCTCAAAATTTTCAGATAGCAAGATAGACTAGTGACAGGAACTTTTAGAAAGAATACCTCTACTAATATCCTGCTAGAAGTGTTCAGTCACCACCCTTTACATCAAATGAATGCCTTTCCTACTGGTCAATATTTAAGACAGAAGATACATTGTTGACATAAAAAAAAATATGCTGATGATTTGAGGCAGATATTTGTAGCCAGAGGTTATTCCAAACAAGCAATTAAAAAAGATTATAAAAGAGCAAGAGAAACTTCACGTGAAAAGCTATTATATGAGACAGTGGATAAACAAACAAGCTCTGAAATAAGGTTCATTAGTACATTTAATTCTGAGTGGGAAAAATTTAGAAAGATATTACGCAGACATTGGAAAATCCTGACCATAGATACTGAAATCCAAAAAATAGTTGGGGAATATCCATTAATGACAGCCAGACATGCTCCTTCTCTCAAGGATAAATTAGTATACAGTCACTACAATGGGAACAATGATTGGCTTGGTAAACATCAAAAGAAGGATGGTTGCTTTAGGTGTGGTAAATGCAAAATGTGTAAACATTTAGTAAAGGGTCAATATATAATTGACACAATTGGGCACCAACACAAAGTAAAGGGCTATATCACATGCTGTAGCAAGGGTGTAGTATATGTTGCCTACTGCTCTTGTCCCCGTTTTTACGTGGGCAAAACTTACAGAGAATTTAGGGAACTAAATGAAAAAGGACAAAGGAGAAGCCAGACATTTTTTGAGCTACATCAAAGTAGCATTAAAGACTTAAAATTCATGGGATTGGAACCGGTGGACTTTACAGAAAGAGGGGGAGATTGGGACAACTTAAGTCTGAGTGTAGTTAGATTTACAACCTTAACTCACTTCGACCTAAAGGGTTAAATTAATTATGCTTCTTTCCTTATGGATTGATGCCTGGTATTAATATGTTATTAAACATGCTGGTATAAATCTTGTATATTGTTGGTTACTATGTATGTTCATTGATGGATATCCAGCATTTATATAGTGCATTATTACTACTAAGCCATTCCCTTTTTTTTTATGTATTTAGAGATTTGGTAGTTTAGAAAGTATGTATCAAATACAAGTATAACCTGCCCCGTAGTATTTATAGGCTCTAATAGGATACTGACCACTATAAGAAAAATGTGTTACTTATAAATAGATATTAACTACTGTTATAAACTATGATATATGCACTAAGTTCTGAGCCTATATTTTACTATGTACAGATTGCTGATCACGGATGCTTGAGAGGCTATGTAAATAAATCCTCTTTTTCTTTTTGCAAAATAGGTTTAATTATGATTATTTTTGTTACTCTATGTAAAAAGCAATTAAGTTCCAATTCACCTGTGGGAAGCACGTTAAATAGATCAGAATCTATGCAGCAGATATCAATTGATCGTGCCTGAGGAAGCCCTAAGTGACATTGAGGCCAATTTATCAAATGTCTGTCGGACCTGATCCGACAGTGCGGATCAGGTCCGACAGACATAGCTGAATGCGGAGAGCAATACGCTCTCCATATTCAGCATTGCACCAGCAGCTCTTGTGAGCTCCTGGTGCAACGACGCCCCCTGCAGACTCAATCAGCCACCAGCAGGGGGTGTCAATCAACCAGATCATACTCGATCGGGTTGAATTGTGGCGATTCCTGTCTGCCTGCTCAGAGCAGACGGGCAGGGTTATGGAGCAGCGGTCTTTAGACTGCTGCTTCATAACTGCTGTTTCTGGCGAGCCTGCATGCTTGCCAGAAACACGGGGCCTCAAGCTCCATTCGGAGCTTGATAGATAGGCCCCTTAAGGTGAAACATGTGTAGCGGCTTATTTATTGGCTGGTGCTGGCTTCCACACTGTTTGGAATTAAAGCGTTCTAATAACCCAGACCCCGGAGCCCTCTGTAACACTCCCTATGTGATTATAGGGCGCTAATTGTGACTACCGATGATCGGTGAGCGGTGCATATGATGAACACGGGGTGAAATCACAACAGAATTCAACAAACTGGTAACACTAAGGAGACGCTGAGTGGGAAGTGCAGTGTTTTTTTTGCCTGTTTGACATGGAGGAGGACTCTGTATGAGGAGTGTTAGTGTCATTATGCTGCTGGACTTTACTTGTTATCCCATTGGTGTACTTACGGCTTGCAGTCTGCCGTAGTGAGTGGTTTGGGATGAAGCTCAGGGTTTAGTGATAATCAATCTGCCCCTTTTGTGTTTGATCCAGTGAGTCGTAGCTCTAGGCGGACCGGAGCCCACTTGAATATTAACTGTTTTGCCACATAGGGAGCAACGGTGAAAATCAGGAGTACCTAGCCAGTTTGGCCTTACATACGAAATTAGCAACAATGGTCCAGACTCAAGGACTGTATACTTAAGGATCCATAATATTGGGACAACCTTACAGCTATATTTATAGCTTTCTTGCTGTATGTATATACTAACGGGGATCCCTGTATATGTTATTGGGTAATTAATTAATTGCATATGCTTTATACATTAGACCAGTAATTGGATGGTTCTTTTTTAGATAGTAATTATTTTTATTTTTGCACATTGCACATATACCTTAATAAATTAATTATAATTATTTCTCATCAAGCATCCATGTTTGTGCGTTTTTGAGATTCTGGTAGCTCTTATTTATTATTAAGGTTTAATATGGGGTTGCTGGATAAGGTTTACTATATGTTTCTCTTATATGTATGTATTATAGCC
The DNA here is from genome assembly GCF_027579735.1 of Bombina bombina. Classification (NCBI taxonomy): domain Eukaryota; kingdom Metazoa; phylum Chordata; class Amphibia; order Anura; family Bombinatoridae; genus Bombina; species Bombina bombina. The sequence continues at coordinate 407,952,301 of NC_069503.1, read as the reverse complement.
CTTTCCAGTCAAACATCTTGTCATATACCATATACATTTGAATTCTTTAAACTTTTTCTATAATATTTATATGATTGACTTTAAACATTAGGGCTATAATATGTGTATGTGTGTGTATATATATATATATATATATATATATATATATATATATATATATATGTATGCTCAAAAAACAAAGTATTGCAGTATGCAGTGATACCTTTTTTATTGGACTAACATACGGCTAGATTTAGAGTTTTGCGGCCAAAGGGGTGCGTTAGCTACGTGTGTTTTTTTTCCCCCGCACCTTTTAAATAACGCTGGTATTTAGAGTTCTCTGAAGGGTTGCGTTAGGCTCCAAAAAGGGAGCATAGAGCATAACTTACCGCCACTTCAACTCTAAATACCAGCGTTGCTTACGGTAGCGGCCAGCTTGAAAAACGTGCTCGTGCACGATTCTCCCATAGGAAACAATGGGGCAGTTTGAGCTGCAAAAAAACCTAACACCTGCAAAAAAGCAGCGTTCAGCTCCTAACGCAGCCCCATTGTTTACTATGGGGAAACACTCTCTAAGTCTACACCTAATACCCTAACATGAACCCTGAGTCTAAACACCCCTAACCTTACACTTATTAACCCCTAATCTGCCGCCCCCGCTATCGCTGACCCCGCAATATTATTATTAACCCCTAATCTGCCGCTCCGTACACCGCCGCCACCTACATTATACTTATGTACCCCTAATCTGCTGCCCCTAACACCGCCGACCCCTATATTATATTTATTAACCCCTAATCTGCCCCCCCCAATGTCACCGCTACCTTACCTACACTTATTAACCGACCGGACCTCGCCGCCACTATAATAAATGTATTAACCCCTAAACCGCCTCACTCCCGCCTCGCAAACCCTATAATAAATAGTATTAACCCCTAATCTGCCCTCCCTAACATCGCCAACACCTAATTTCAAGTATTAACCCCTAATCTGCCGACCGGAACTCGCCGCTACTCTAATAAATGTATTAACCCCTAAAGCTAAGTCTAACCCTAACCCTAACACCCCCCTAACTTAAAAATAATTTTAATCTAACGAAATAAATTATTTCTTATTAAAAAAATTAATCCTATTTAAAGCTAAATACTTACCTGTAAAATAAACCCTAATATAGCTACAATATAACAAATAATTATATTGTAGCTATTTTAGGATTTATATTTATTTTACAGGCAACTTTGTATTTATTTTAACTAGGTACAATAGCTATTAAATAGTTAGACAAAAGAGAGGAAAGAACCTCCCAAAAGACTGCACATATAGCACTCTATGCCTGGACTAATTGGTAGAGAAGTTGAGAAAATTAAAACATAACTTTTAATACAATGTTTTAAAATAAAGGATCACTTAAAATCAAACCAAAGAACTGAGGGTCCCATTTCCCCTTAATGAAAATATTAAGCCTTTGATATGTAGTTAATAATAATGGGAAAGTGCATAGGAAGGCTGTCTGACTCCAACACAGGCTGGAAATTCCACTGAGATCAAAGTTAGTGGTGGAGAGCTATCTGTTATTTCTATAGATAATAATGTGTAAAGTAATTGGTATATTACAGATCAGAGCTCATAGTATTGTCTCAAGTGATCTTGTCTTATAATGTACCATCAATGTTTGGCGTCAGAGGGGTTTATACACTCAAGATGTAAGTGTATTAGTACAAACAGGAAACCTTACTAATCTGTTATCCTAGTAATAAATAACAATTGGAGCCACTGGTAGAGTCACTTATCTCTGGCAATGTGAATTCTGGATTATGCTTGCGTTATCAACCCCAGCTGCGTTGGGATGTGGTGTTGAATACTTAAGTAAAGATGTCTAAACTTAATTATTATTGATTGTAGGTATAACACAGATCAAAGCTCGTAGTGTTATGTTAGGTTATACTCTTGTGTTATATACCACAGTTTAAAAGTATCAGGGGTATTCAAGCAGTCATGATGTTGGGTTATTTAAACAAGCATGAACCATTTATTTCTGCTACTGTAGTGCATAACATTAATTCAAGCTACTTAGAGATCCTTAATTTATGACCGTGTAAGTAGTGATTTGTGTTTATACTGTCCAACCCAGCAATGTATGTTACAATGTTGGATGCTTAGGTATTGGATGTCACAACTTTATGTTGCTGTAATCAGCATAATGTTACAGTTCGATTCCTCTTAACTCTGGCAGACTGTAGTTCTCCAGGTTAGAGGTGGTAGTTTTCACTCTGTGTAGTTTAAATATTACTAATATAGGCACGATAATAGTGCCCTGTGAATAATAGAGCTGTAACTAGATATTGGCGTCTCTTAAATGCCAAGGTGGGGAATATATGGTTCCAGTTAATTCTGATATAACTTGACACACTTTATTTTAACCGCTGAATACTGGTAATAATTAAAGTAAAGGTGTACCAGTAAATGGCTCGCTACTTTATCTGAATTAGATTGTCATATTTTACCGGTCTTTTTAACGGGTACTAAGTTTCAACTGACAAGCTGCTCAATATATACTGAGTTACTATGGCAACAAATATTTGCCAGTTTGTTTTAAATCGTTTATGATTTTCTAGGTGGTTAATTATGGTACCGGTATATATTCGGTGTATGTAGTGGTCATAGGAAGATATTAAAATATAGTTTGAACCCCAAACAAGTCTCGCTAACTGATAGCTCTAATGTTAGTGTCATAGAGTGTAATCGCTACAGTGCTGTTACTAATTTGAGTAGATCTCTGCTCTTAGTTAGCTCAGTAGTGTTTCTAAATGATAAGAGCGTGACTGTAAGTATTCTGGTTGCCGCTGTATGCAGTCTTAGTATAGCAGCTGTGTTAGTGAGCGTCACTGCTGTTGGATGTCAGCAGTTTGAACTCTACGAAAGTTATACCAGCTATATAGTCTAAGTTAGTAAGGTTTCTGTTAATAGGTATTTATACTATATGCCCGCCTGTGCAGGCCAACAGTTCTGGTTAAACTTTAAAAAATAATAGAGCACCCCAGACCTCTATAGCCCCTAACGCGTTTCACCCGTATAGGGCTTTTTCAAAGGCGGAGAGCCGCCTGAAGTTTGGGAATGTATACGGGCTGAGAACCCGGTCCCAACAAATACTCTGATCTGATAGGATAGTATGTCTGTCAATCATGGACCAGTGATTGGTTAGTCTGTCCATGATAACACATTATTATCTATAGAAATAACAGATAGCTCTCCACCACTAACTTTGATCTCAGTGGAATTTCCAGCCTGTGTTGGAGTCAGACAGCCTTCCTGTGCACTTTCCCATTATTATTAACTACATATCAAAGGCTTAATATTTTCATTAAGGGGAAATGGGACCCTCAGTTCTTTGGTTTGATTTTAAGTGATCCTTTATTTTAAAACGTTGTATTAAAAGTTATGTTTTAATTTTCTCAACTTCTCTATCAATTAGCCCAGGCATAGAGTGCTATATGTGCAGTCTTTTGGGAGGTTCTTTCCTCTCTTTTGTCTAATATATTCAATACTGCACAGCACCACTTTTCTGCCAAAATTATTACTGAAGACACAATATTTATATATCGCGTCAGCTAACTGTAACATAGAAAAGATTGCCATTGTGGTGCCACTGTATTCGTAGTGTGGTAGCTATTAAATAGTTATTAACTATTTAATAGCTACCTAGTTAAAATAATAACAAAATTACCTGTAAAATAAATCCTAACCTAAGTTACAATTAAACCTAACACTACACTATAAATAAATAAATTTACTAAACTACCTACAATTACCTACAATTAAATCAACTAAACTAAATTACAAAAAACAAACAAACACTAAATTACAAAAAATAAAAAAGATTACAAGAATTTTAAACTAATTACACCTACTCTAAGCCCCCTAAAAAATATAACAAAGCCCCCCAAAATGAAAAAATGCCCTACCCTATTCTAAAATAAAAAGTTAACAGCTGTATTACCTTACCAGGGCTTTCTGCGGGGCATGCCCCAAAGAAATCAGCTCTTTTGCCTGTAAAAAAAAACATACAATACCCCCCCAACATTACAACCCACCACCCACATATCCCTAATCTAACCCACCCAAAACCCCTTAAAAAACCTAACACTAAGCCCCTGAAGATCTCCCTACCTTGTATTCACCCAGCCGGGTATCACCAATCTGTCCAGAAGAGGTCCTCCAGAGGGTCCGAAGTCTTCATCCTATCCGGTCAGAAGAGGTCCTCCAGAGGCTCGGAAGTCTTCATCCAGGTGGCATCTTCTATCTTCTTCCATCCGGAGCAGAGCGGGTCCATATTGAAGCAGCCGGTGCGGATCCATCCTCTTCTAACGACGTCCTAAGTCCGAATGAAGGTTCCTTTAAATGACGTCATCCAAGATGGCATCCCTCGAATTCCGATTGGCTGATAGGATTCTAGTTCAGCCAATAGGATTCAAGTTCAATCGGATTGGCTGATCCAATCAGCCAATCAGATTGAGCTTGCATTCTATTGGCTGTTCCGATCAGCCAATAGAATGCAAGCTCAATCTGATTGGCTGATTGGATCAGCCAATCCGATTGAACTTGAATCTGATTGGCTGATTCAATCAGCCAATCAGATTTTTCCTACCTTAATTCCAATTGGCTGATAGAATCCTATCAGCCAATCGGAATTCGAGGGACGCCATCTTGGATGACGTCATTTAAAGGAACCTTCATTCGGACATAGGACGTCGTTAGAAGAGGATGGATCCGTGCGGCTGCTTCAAGATGGACCCGCTCCGCTCCGGATGGAAGAAGATAGAAGATGCCGCCTGGATGAAGACTTCCGAGCCTCTGGAGGACCTCTTCTGGCCGGATAGGATGAAGACTTCGGACCCTCTGGAGGACCTCTTCTGGACGGATCGGTGATACCCGGCTGGGTGAATACAAGGTAGGGAGATCTTCAGGGGCTTAGTGTTAGGTTTTTTAAGGGGGGTTTGGGTGGGTTAGATTAGGGGTATGTGGGTGGTGGGTTGTAATGTTGGGGGGGTATTGTATGGGGTTTTTTACAGGCAAAAGAGCTGATTTCTTTGGGGCATGCCCTGCAAAAAGCCCTTTTAAGGGCTGGTAAGGTAATAGAGCTGTTAACTTTTTATTTTAGAATAGGGTAGGGCATTTTTTTATTTTGGGGGGCTTTGTTATTTTTTTAGGGGGCTTAGAGTAGGTGTAATTAGTTTAAAATTCTTGTAATCTTTTTTTATTTTTTGTAATTTAGTGTTTGTTTTTTTGTAATTTAGTTTAGTTGATTTAATTGTAGGTAATTGTAGGTAGTTTAGTTAATTAATTTATTGATAGTGTAGTGTTAGGTTTAATTGTAACTTAGGTTAGGATTTATTTTACAGGTAATTTTGTTATTATTTTAACTAGGTAGCTATTAAATAGTAAATAACTATTTAATAGCTATTGTACCTAGTTAAAATAAATACAAAGTTGCCTGTAAAATAAATATAAATCCTAAAATAGCTACAATATAATTATTCGTTATATTGTAGCTATATTAGGGTTTATTTTACAGGTAAGTATTTAGCTTTAAATAGGAAGACTTTAGTTAATAATATTTAATTTATTTCGTTAGATTAAAATTATATTTAACTTAGGGGGTGTTAGGGTTAGGGTTAGTCTTAGCTTTAGGGGTTAAAGGGACAGTCAAGTATAAATTAAACTTTCATTATTCAGATAGGACTTTTAATTTTAATTGACTTTCCAATTTACTTTTATCATCAAATTTGCTTTTTTCTCTTGGTATTCTTAGTTTAAACTAAACATAGGTAGGCTCATATGCTAATTTCTAAGCCTTTGAGGGCTGCCTCTTATCACATGCTTTTTAAATCTCTTTTCAACACAAAGAGACAGAAAGTACATGTGGGCTATATAGATAACACTGTGTTCAGGCACAGAACGTTATTTAAGATCTTGCACAATACAATGCTAAATTTAAGACAATAGATAATAAACAGTCACAGTCATGTGATCAGGGGGCTGGAAGAAGGTTCCTAGATACAAGGTAATCACAAAGGAAAAAATACATTAATATAACTGTATTGGTTATGCAAAACTGGGGAATGAGTAATAAAGGGATTATCTATCTTTTAAAACAATAACAATTCTATGGTTGACTGTCCCTTTAATACATTTATTAGAGTAGCGGCGAGGTCCGGTCGGCAGATTAGGATTTAATACTTGAAGTTAGGTGTCAGCGATGTTAGGGAGGGCAGATTAGGGGGTTAATACTATTTATTATAGGGTTTGCGAGGCGGGAGTGAGGCGATTTAGGGGTTAATACATTTATTATAGTGGCGGCGAGGTCCGGTCGGCAGATTAGGGGTTAATAAGTGTAGGTAAAGTAGCGGCGATGTTGGGGGGTCAGATTAGGGGTTAATAAATATTATGTAGGTGTCGGCGATGTTAGGGGCAGCAGATTAGGGGTACATAGGGATAATGTATGTGGCGGCGGTGTGCGGTCGGCAGATTAGGGGTTAAAAATCTTTATTATAGTGGCGGCGATGTGGGGGGGCCTTGGTTTAGGGGTACATAGGTAGTTTATGGGTGTTAGTGTACTTTAGAGCACAGTAGTTAAGAGCTTTATAAACCGGCGTTGGCCCATAAAGCTCTTAACTCCTGACTTTTTTCTGCGGCTGGAGTTTTGTCGTTAGAGTTCTAACACTCACTTCAGTCAAGACTCTAAATACCGGCGTTAGGAAGATCCCATTGAAAATATAGGCTACACAATTGGCGTAAGGGGATCTGCGGTATGGAAAAGTCGCAGCTGGAAAGTGAGCGTTAGACCCTTTCCTGACTGACTCTAAATACCAGCGGGCGGTAAAAAGCAGCGTTAGGAGCCCTTAACGCTGGTTTTGACGGCTAACGCAGAACTCTAAATCTAGGCGATAATATTTAAAAGACAAGCTTTCAAGAGTTTTCCTCTCTTCCTCAGATCTGAAGCAGTACTAATCATTCTGATATAGATACACATCACATACAACAAATGGAAGGGAGGGGGGGTGAGAGGGGTGTCATAAAAGCAGATTATGGGGGGTAGTTATCAACGTGTCTACTTTTCCTGCCTTCGCCGGCCCAATACGCCTACCTAAGCTCGCCTCACATCACCGCCGCGGACCTGCAAAAATTCGCCTAAGTTATCAAAAAAGCTGTCAAAAAGCCACGCACCAAATATGGGGCGATGAGCAGCGTATTGTGAGAGTTATCACTCATCCGATCTCGCTGCTCTTTGGCTTTTTTACAGCTTTCTTGCTAGCCTGTAACTAAGCACCCACACTAAGTACACTGTTCTACCCCCTATACCGGCGCCCCCAGAGCCCCCCGCAACTAAATAAAGTTAGTAACCCCTAAACCGCCGCTCCTAGACCCCGCCGCAACTCTTATAAATGTATTAACCCCTAAACCGCCGCTCCCGGACACCGCCGCAACCTACATGATACCTAGTAATCCCTATCATGCCCCCCCATACCGTCGCCCTCTATAATAAAGTTATTAACCCCTATCCTGCTGACCCCGCACCTCACCGCAACTAAATAAATAGTTTAACCCCTAAACTGCCACTCCCTGACCCCGCCGCAACCTATATTAAATTTATTAACCCCTATCCTGCCCCCCCTACACCGTCGCCACCTATAATACATTTATTAACCCCTATCCTGCCCCCCACTACACCGCCGCCACTGTAATAAAATTATTAACCCCTAAACCTAAGTCTAACACTAACCCTAACACCCCCTAACTTAAATATTAATTGAATAAATCTAAATAATATTTCTATTATGAACTAAATTAATCCTATTTAAAACTAAATACTTACCTTTAAAATAAACCCTAATATAGCTACAATATAAATAATAATTATATTGTAGCTATGTTAGGATTTATTTTTATTTTACAGGCAAATTTCAATTTATTTTAACTAGGTACAATAGCTATTAAATAGTTATTAACTATTTAATAGCTTACCTAGCTAAAATAAAGAGAAATTAACCTGTAAAATAAAAACTAACCTAAGTTACAATTACACCTAACACTACACTATACTTTAATAAATTATTCCTATTTAAAACTAAATACTTACCTGTAAAATAAACCCTAAGGCCTAGATTTGGAGTTCGGCGGTAAAAGGGCTGTTAACGCTCCGCGGGCTTTTTTCTGGCCGCACCATAAATTTAACTCTGGTATCGAGAGTTCAAACAAATGCTGCGTTAGGCTCCAAAAAAGGAGCGTAGAGCATTTTTACCGCAAATGCAACTCTCGATACAAGAGTTGCTTACGGACGCGGCCGGCCTAAAAAACGTGCTCGTGCACGATTCCCCCATAGAAAACAATGGGACTGTTTGAGCTGAAAAAAACCTAACACCTGCAAAAAAGCAGCGTTCAGCTCCTAACGCAGCCCCATTGTTTCCTATGGGGAAACACTTCCTACGTCTGCACCTAACACTCTAACATGTACCCCGAGTCTAAACACCCCTAACCTTACACTTATTAACCCCTAATCTGCCGCCCCCGCTATCGCTGACCCCTGCATATTTTTTTTAACCCCTAATCTGCCGCTCCGTAAACCGCCGCTACTTACATTATCCCTATGTACCCCTAATCTGCTGCCCTAACATCGCCGACCCCTATATTATATGTATTAACCCCTAATCTGCCCCCTCAACGTCGCAGACACCTGCCTACACTTATTAACTCCTAATCTGCCGAGCGGACCTGAGCGCTACTATAATAAAGTTATTAACCCCTAATCTGCCTCACTAACCCTATCATAAATAGTATTAACCCCTAATCTGCCCTCCCTAACATCGCCGACACCTACCTTCAATTATTAACCCCTAATCTTCCGAGCGGAGCTCACCGCTATTCTAATAAATGTATTAACCCCTAACGCTAAGTCTAACCCTAACCCTAACACCCCCATAACTTAAATATAATTTACATCTAACGAAATTAATTAACTCTTATTAAATAAATGATTCCTATTTAAAGCTAAATACTTACCTGTAAAATAAATCCTAATATAGCTACAATATAAATTATAATTACATTGTAGCTATTTTAGGATTAATATTTATTTTACAGGCAACTTTGTAATTATTTTAACCAGGTACAATAGCTATTAAATAGTTAAGAACTATTTAATAGTTACCTAGTTAAAATAATAACAAATTTACCTGTAAAATAAATCCTAACCTAAGATATAATTAAACCTAACACTACCCTATCAATAAAATAATTAAATAAACTACCTACAATTACCTACAATTAACCTAACACTACACTATCAATAAATTAATTAAACACAATTCCTACAAATAAATACAATTAAATAAACTAGCTAAAGTACCAAAAATAAAAAAGAACTAAGTTACAAAAAATAAAAAAATATTTACAAACATAAGAAAAATATTACAACAATTTTAAACTAATTACACCTATTCTAAGCCCCCTAATAAAATAACAAAGCCCCCCAAAATAAAAAATTCCCTACCCTATTCTAAATTAAAAAAGTTACAAGCTCTTTTACCTTACCAGCCCTGAACAGGGCCCTTTGCGGGGCATGCCCCAAGAATTTCAGCTCTTTTGCCTGTAAAAGAATAAATACAATACCCCCCCAACATTACAACCCACCACCCACATACCCCTAATCTAACCCAAACCCCCCTTAAATAAACCTAACACTAAGCCCCTGAAGATCTTCCTACCTTGTCTTCACCATCCAGGTTCACCGATCCGTCCTGAAGAGCTCCTCCGATGTCCTGATCCAAGCCCAAGCGGGGGCTGAAGAGGTCCATGATCCGGTCAAAGTGTTCATCCAAGCGGGCAGAAGAGGATCTTCCATCCGATTGAAGTCATCATCCAGACGGCATCTTCTATGGTCTTCCATCCGGAGCAAAGCGGCAGGATCCTGAAGACCTCCAGCGCGGAACATCCATCCGGACCGACGACTGAACGACGAATGACTGTTCCTTTAAGGGACGTCATCCAAGATGGCGTCCCTCGAATTCCGATTGGCTGATAGGATTCTATCAGCCAATCGGAATTAAGGTAGGAATTTTCTGATTGGCTGATGGAATCAGCCAATCAGAATCTAGTTCAATCCGATTGGCCGATCCAATCAGCCAATCAGATTGAGCTCGCATTCTATTGGCTGATCGGAACAGCCAATAGAATGCGAGCTCAATCTGATTGGCTGATTGGATCGGCCAATCGGATTGAACTAGATTCTGATTGGCTGATTCCATCAGCCAATCAGAAAATTCCTACCTTAATTCCGATTGGCTGATAGAATCCTATCAGCCAATCGGAATTCGAGGGACGCCATCTTGGATGACGTCCCTTAAAGGAACAGTCATTCGTCGTTCAGTCGTCGGTCCGGATGGATGTTCCGCGCTGGAGGTCTTCAGGATCCTGCCGCTTCGCTCCGGATGGAAGACCATAGAAGATGCCGCCTGGATGATGACTTCAATCGGATGGAAGATCCTCTTCTGCCCCGCTTGGATGAACACTTTGACCGGATCATGGACCTCTTCAGCCCCCGCTTGGGCTTGGATCAGGACATCGGAGGAGCTCTTCAGGACGGATCGGTGAACCTGGATGGTGAAGACAAGGTAGGAAAATCTTCAGGGGCTTAGTGTTAGGTTTATTTAAGGGGGGTTTGGGTTAGATTAGGGGTATGTGGGTGGTGGGTTGTAATGTTGGGGGGGGGGTATTGTATTTATTCTTTCACAGGCAAAAGAGCTGAAATTCTTGGGGCATGCCCCGCAAAGGGCCCTGTTCAGGGCTGGTAAGGTAAAAGAGCTTGTAACTTTTTTAATTTAGAATAGGGTAGGGAATTTTTTATTTTGGGGGGCTTTGTTATTTTATTAGGGGGCTTAGAGTAGGTGTAATTAGTTTAAAATTGTTGTAATATTTTTCTTATGTTTGTAAATATTTTTTTATTTTTTGTAACTTAGTTCTTTTTTATTTTTTGTACTTTAGCTAGTTTATTTAATTGTATTTATTTGTAGCAATTGTGTTTAATTAATTTATTGATAGTGTAGTGTTAGGTTAATTGTAGGTAATTGTAGGTAGTTTATTTAATTATTTTATTGATAGGGTAGTGTTAGGTTTAATTATATCTTAGGTTAGGATTTATTTTACAGGTAAATTTGTTATTATTTTAACTAGGTAACTATTAAATAGTTCTTAACTATTTAATAGCTATTGTACCTGGTTAAAATAATTACAAAGTTGCCTGTAAAATAAATATTAATCCTAAAATAGCTATAATATAATTATAATTTATATTGTAGCTATATTAGGATTTATTTTACAGGTAAGTATTTAGCTTTAAATAGGAATAAGTTATTTAATAAGAGTTAATTAATTTCGTTAGATGTAAATTATATTTAAGTTATGGGGGTGTTAGTGTTAGGGTTAGACTTAGCTTTAGGGGTTATTACATTTATTAGAATAGCGGTGAGCTCCGGTCGTCAGATTAGGGGTTAATAATTGAAGTTAGGTGTCGGCGATGTTAGGGAGGGCAGATTAGGGGTTAACACTATTTATTATAGGGTTAGTGAGGCGGGTTAGGGGTTAATAACTTTATTATAGTAGCGCTCAGGTCCGCTCGGCAGATTAGGGGTTAATAAGTGTAGGCAGGTGTCGGCGACGTTGAGGGGGGCAGATTAGGGGTTAATAAATATAATATAGGGGTCGGCGGTGTTAGGGGTAGCAGATTAGGGGTACATAGGGATAACGTAGGTGGCGGCGCTTTGCGGTCGGAAGATTAGGGGTTAATTATTTTAAGTAGCTGGCGGCGATGTTGTGGGGGGCAGGTTAGGGGTTAATAAATGTAATACAGGGGTCGGCGGGGTTAGGGGCAGCAGATTAGGGGTACATAAGTATAACGTAGGTGGCGGTCGGCAGATTAGGGGTTAAAAATTTGAATCGAGTGGCGGCGATGTGGGGGGAGCTCGGTTTAGGGGTACATAGGTAGTTTATGGGTGTTAGTGTACTTTAGGGTACAGTAGTTAAGAGCTTTATAAACCGGCGTTAGCCCAGAAAGCTCTTAACTCCTGCTATTTTCAGGCGGCTGGAGTTTTGTCGTTAGAGCTCTAACGCTCACTTCAGAAACGACTCTAAATACCGGCGTTAGAAAGATCCCATTGAAAACATAGGCTACGCAAATGGCGTAGGGGGATCTGCGGTATGGAAAAGTCGCGGCTGAAAAGTGAGCGTTAGACCCTTTAATCACTGACTCCAAATAACAGCGGGCGGCCAAAACCAGCGTTAGGAGCCTCTAACGCTGGTTTTGACGGCTACCGCCGAACTCCAAATCTAGGCCTAAGATAGCTACAATATAATTAATAATTACATTGTAGCTATCTTAGGATTTATATTTATTTTACAGGCAACTTTGTATTTATTTTAGCTAGTTAGAATAGTTATTAAATAGTTATTAACTATTTAATAACTACCTAGCTAAAAGAAATACAAAATTACCTGTAAAATAAATCCTAACCTAAGTTACAATTAAACCTAACACAACACTATCATTACATTAATTAAATAAATTAACTACAAATAACTACAATTAAATACAATTACATAAACTAACTAAATTACAAAAAATAAAAAAGCTAAGTTACAAAAAATAAAAAAATAAGTTACAAACATTTAAAAAATATTACAACAATTTTAAGCTACTTACACCTAATCTAAGCCCCTAATAAAATAACAAAGCCCCCCAAAATAAAAAAATGCCCTACCCTATTCTAAATTAAAAAAGTTCAAAGCTCTTTTACCTTACCAGCCCTTAAAAGGGCCTTTCGTGGGGCATGCCCCAAAAATTCAGCTCTTTTGCCTGTAAAAGAAAAATACAACCCCCCCAACATTATAACCCACCACCCACATACCCCTAATCTAACCCAAACCCCCCTTAAAAAAACCTAACACTACCCCCCTGAAGATCATCCTACCTTGAGTCGTCTTCACTCAGCCGAGCAGCGATGGAACCGAAGAGGAGATCCTGAGCGGCAGAAGTTATCCTCCAAGGGGCGCTGAAGAAATCTTCCATCCGATGAAGTGATCCTCCAATCGGCACTGAAGAAGTCTTCGATCCGGGTGATGACCTCTTCCAAGCGGGGTCTTCAATCTTCTTCTTCAGGATCCATCTTCATTCCGCCGACGCGGAACATCCTTCTTTCCCGACGGACTACCGACGAATGAAAGCTCCTTTAAGGGACGTCATCCAAGATGGCGTCCCTTCATTTCCGATTGGCTGATAGGATTCTATCAGCCAATCGGAATTAAGGTAGGAAAAATCTGATTGGCTGATTAAATCAGCCAATCAGATTGAGCTCGCATTCTATTGGCTGATCGGAACAGCCAATAGAATGCAAGCTCAATCTGATTGGCTGATTGGATCAGCCAATCAGATTGAACTTCAATCTGATTGGCTGATTCAATCAGAGAATCAGATTTTTCCTACCTTAATTCTGATTGGCTGATAGAATCCTATCAGCCAATCGGAATTGAAGGGATGCCATCTTGGATGACGTCCCTTAAAGGAGCCTTCATTCGTCGGTAGTCCGTCGGGAAAGAAGGATGTTCCGCGTCGGCGGAATGAAGATGGATCCTGAAGAAGAAGATTGAAGACCCCGCTTGGAAGATGACATCGCCCGGATCGAAGACTTCTTCAGCACCGCTTGGATGATCACTTCATCGGATGGAAGATTTCTTCAGCGCCTCTTGGAGGATAACTTCTGCCGCTCCAGATCTCCTCTTCGGTTCCATCGCTGCTCGGCTGAGTGAAGACGACTCAAGGTAGGATGATCTTCAGGGGGGTAGTGTTAGTTTTTTTTAAGGGGGGTTTGGGTTAGATTAGGGGTATGTGGGTGGTGGGTTTTAATGTTGGGGGGGTTGTATTTTTCTTTTACAGGCAAAAGAGCTGAATTTTTTGGGGCATGCCCCACGAAAGGCCCTTTTAAGGGCTGGTAAGGTAAAAGAGCTTTAAACTTTTTTTAATTTAGAATAGGGTAGGGCATTTTTTATTTTGGGGGGCTTTGTTATTTTATTAGGGGGCTTAGATTAGGTGTAAGTAGCTTAAAATTGTTGTAATATTTTTTAAATGTTTGTAACTTATTTTTTTTATTTTTTGTAACTTAGCTTTTTTTATTTTTTCTACTTTAGTTAGTTTATGTAATTGTATTTAATTGTAGTTATTTGTAGTTAATTTATTTAATTAATGTAATGATAGTGTAGTGTTAGGTTTAATTGTAACTTAGGTTAGGATTTATTTTACAGGTAATTTTGTATTTCTTTTAGCTAGGTAGTTATTAAATAGTTAATAACTATTTAATAACTATTCTAACTAGCTAAAATAAATACAAAGTTACCTGTAAAATAAATATAAATCCTAAGATAGCTACAATGTAATTATTAATTATATTGTAGCTATCGTAGGGTTTATTTTACAGGTAAGTATTTAGTTTTAAATAGGAATAATTTATTAAAGTATAGTGTAGTGTTAGATTTAATTGTAACTTAGGTTAGTTTTTTATTTTACAGGTTAATTTCTCTTTATTTTAGCTAGGTAAGCTATTAAATAGTTAATAACTATTTAATAGCTATTGTACCTAGTTAAAATAAATTGAAATTTGCCTGTAAAATAAAAATAAATCCTAACATAGCTACAATATAATTATTATTTATATTGTAGCTATATTAGGGTTTATTTTAAAGGTAAGTATTTAGTTTTAAATAGGATTAATTTAGTTCATAATAGAAATATTATTTAGATTTATTTAATTAATATTTAAGTTAGGGGGTGTTAGGGTTAGTGTTAGACTTAGGTTTAGGGGTTAATAATTTTATTACAGTGGCGGCGGTGTAGTGGGGGGCAGGATAGGGGTTAATAAATTTATTATAGTGGCGACAGTGTAGTGTGGCGCAGGATAGGGGTTAATAAATTTAATATAGGTTGCGGCGGGGTCCGGGAGCGGCGGTTTAGGGGTTAATACATATATTATAGTTGCGGCGGGGTCAGGGAGCTGCGGTTTAGGGGTTAACATGTTTATTATAGCTTGCGGTGGGCTCCGGGAGCGGCGGTTTAGGGGGTAAACACTTTATTTACTTGCGGCAGTGTAGGGGGGACAGATTAGGGTTTTTTAGACTCGGGGTACATGTTAGGGTGTTAGGTGCAGACATCTCCCATAGGAATCAATGGGATGTCTGGCAGCAGCGAACATGAACTTTCGCTATGGTCAGACTCCCATTGATTCCTATGAAAACCAGGTACGCTGGGCCGGAAAAGTGCCGAGCGTACCTGCTAGTTTTTTGATAACTAGCAAAAGTATTCAGATTGTGCCGCACTTGTGTGCAGAACATCTGGAGTGACGTAAGAATTGATCTGTGTCGGACTGAGTCTGGTGGATCGAAGCTTACGTCACAAAATTCTACTTTTGCCGGTATCTAGGGCTTGATAACTAAGGCGAATCAGCCTCGCCACAAATACGCTGCGGAATTCCAGCGTATTTGAGGTTGACGGCTTGATAACTACCCCCCAATGTGTCTGAAGGAGAATATAGCTGAGAATAGCCAGAAAGAATAAATAAACAGAGGAGAGTAAATAGGCCAGATGAGAGGAAAAACAAGAGGAAAAAGAAACCAATATAGGACAATAAGATGAGAGATTATAGAAAGTTATGGTAGTGTGTGAGAAAGCCACAGTCTACATTAAGTCCTTCATTTCTGGTATTGTAATGTGTGATCCTTTTCATCTCAAACGTCTTTCGTTCATGAGAGTTTTTGAAATTCCCTTTAAGAATTTTAATCCTGAGGTTAAGGATGGAGTGACCAGTCTGGGTGAAGTGATGACCAACAGGGGTACAATATTCATTTTCCTTGTGGTTTTTGATAGAGTGTCTGTGTAGATTCATTCTGAGATGCAGCTTTAGGCCAGTTTCTCCAATGTAGCAACCTCTGTCACACGCTGTACACTGTATCATGAACACCAGATATATTATATATATTATATATATTAGACAGGAACTGGTGCTTTAAAGTATTTTGGATTAATTTATTATCTCCTAAGTATAAATATGAATGTAACACTAAAACATCCTCTAACTGCAATTATGTCTAACTGTGCCACAGCTCTCAGCCATATTATACCTAACCATAGGCCACCTTCACCAAAATTAATATTGACTGAGCCTCCAACCCTGCACTGCTAGCCTGCCCCATGTGATATCCACCCAACACAAGACCACTCATTAGGAAGCCTTTTTTAGTGACTTTGCCACTGTAATAACCTCTAAAAGGACACCATTACCTAAGGACTTTCATAAAATCTAAGCACTAACCCTGTACCACAACCCCCTTTCAATAAAAAAAGAGGAACTACCCTCAAACTGTAGCATCAGGTCCCCTGGTAGTCTATTTTTTTATGCATATTTATATGTTGTATTTATTATGATATAATAACATATTCTATCTTAACAATCAGGCTATGAGTATATTGCATAACAAATTCTAACATTACAATCAGGCGTTGACACCCCATGTTTCTGGCGAGCCTTCAGACTCACCAGAAACACAAGTTATGGAGCAGCGGTCTAAAGACCGCTGCTCCATAACCTGTCTGCCTGCTCTGATTAGGCGGACAGAGATCGCCACAATTCAGCCCAATCGAGTACAATCGGGTTGATTGACACCCCCCTGCTGGCGGCCGATTGGCCACGAGTCTGCAGGGGTCGGCGTTGCACAAGCAGCTCACAAGAGTTGCTGGTGCAATGCTGAATACGGTGAGCGTATTTCTCTCCGCATTCAGCGAGGTCTGTCAGACCTGATCCGCACTGTCGGATCAGGTCTGACAGACCTTTGTTAAATAGGCCTCTATGAGTGTGTTACAATAATAATGTGACTGTAATAATCTTAAATCTTAACAGAAGAAACATAAATTAAAGTAAGTAATCATAGTATTTCTAACTTTATGGTTGTGTGGTTATAAATGCTACCAATTCTGTGGTAACAAATGACCTTGTTTGAAACGGAAGGTGGAAACCAGAAATCTCTTCAGGTCATCTATTGTTTACAGACAATCAGTTTAATAAAGACACAATACATTTTTGAACAGTTTCCTCTTTTTTTCAATAATCAAAAACTATAATAATCATATGCTTAAAATAAAGGATCAGGAGCTCTCACAGGAAGATGAAAATGTCAGAGCCCCATTTATAGAGGGTAATTAGGGAATTTAGTACATCTGAAATCCACAGACGCACTAAAATAAAGCCGAAGCCTACGATCTCTTTTAGCTCAGCTATACTGTGAAGAGCTAGGTTTAAACTCCAGGTCAGCATCTTTAAAGGAATACTCAATCAAAATTATTTTTTTATTATTCAGATAGGGCATGCCATTTTAAAAAACTTTCCAATTTGCTTCCATTAACTAAATATGCAGTCTTTTTATATTTAAACTTTTTGAGTCACCAGCTCCTACTGAGAATGTGCAAGAATAAGTTTGTATGCATTTGTGAATGGCTGATGGCTGTCACATGGTACGTGTATGCATTTGTGATTGGCTGATGGCTGTCAGAAAAAAAAACTACTACTCATTTGAAGTTCAGACTAAGTGCTATTGCATTGTCTTGTTATCTTGCAATTGTTGATTATGCAAATCTACTGTGTTGAATGGTCCTTTAAGTGAACCTTCATTATCATGAGTCCTTTCAAAAATAAATAAGAAACCCAAATCAGAAATAGGTTCCTACTTATCCACAGCACTAAAACAATGATGGCTCATTTGTTTTAAGATCTATGAGCCTGGTGGGGTTGAGATTGGTAGCTGGGTTACAGTTTGGAATGTTGAGTCAAATATTGGTTACGAATAATTGTTGTTGTAAGCTGGATATTGATTAGGGTTCATTACATTTGGGTGAAAGTAATGAAAGTAATGTAGAAAATCCAAAGCAGTGAGGTTCAATCAGTTTGTAGTTGAAGTGAAGTGCACAAACCAGAAGTATATCACCAATTTGTATTCATCTTTAGGATTTTAAGCAATACAAGATAAATCAAAGAAATATTCTGCCTCAGGTGTCTTAGCTTCTATACTCTCTATTATATTACTCTATATTATTGAGCTTGTGGCCTTTGTCCATATGCAATTTCCTGCTCTTCAAGTGATCATAATCCAGGGCAAGAGGAACCATCATAATGAGATTTGTTTTCTCATGCTCAAGCATAGGTTTTGATATTCCCTTTTGTTATCTCATGTTATGTACAATATGAGAGATTTTAGAAATTGTGAATTTGTTTCCCATCTTTTACTACCTATGAAGAGGTGCTGATTTTCATGCCATTGTTTATTTATTTAAAATGGCTGTGTATATGTCCCTTGCTGACCCCCAATTATTTAAGAGAATACATTTTGTAATAGTTTTCATAGAAAAATCTCAGAAAGATTACAAAATGTGCAACAATAGCAGTGGTTGTCTTGCTAAGAAAGTGTTATTCAGTTCCTAATGAGTTGCTAAAAGCAACTTTTCTGCTTTTTGTGGTTTTAAAAAGTATTTAAACTTGTTTCTTCAGTCTTACATTTAGTTTGAAATTCATAACAGAGAAAAAAAAAAACTATAACAGTATATTCCTAATACAGATCTTTAAATGGAACTGGAAATTGCTGTGGGAAACAGATGTAATGTATTTTAAAGGGACATAAAAACAACAGTATACTGGGGTGTTTAAAAACACATTGCAACACAAAATTTAATAAAAAAAAGCTCCATCATCCCTTTTTTAATTCCTAGATATACATTGTGCACCATGTCTAGACCATTAGTGAATTGTTGATCCAGAGCTGGCTTTAACCATGTGCATAACCCTTTTGTGGGTGTTAAACACATAGGCCTCAATCACAATCTATAGGGAACTTTGTTTTCAGCTGTTTTTTGGTTGAAACGCGTAAGTTTTTTAATATGATTTTTATTGGGGTTCAAAACAACTATTCTGAAGACAATAGATAAATACAAGATTGGGTACAATAACTGAATTCTCACTGTGACATAATAGAGTAAAAATGTAATACAAGCAACACTAAGGCATACAAAATACAACACCAGCATGTCTATAGTTTAACCTCTTTTTACTTATACATTTAACTAGACACTCTACCAAACATAAAAAAATAATCAAAAATGCCTTCAAAAACAGAAAAGGTTGAGGTATGTCATCAGCTATTGGATAAATATAGTTATTTGTGATGAAACCCTTCAAACCTTGACTCTAAGGAATTATTAAATAAATGGTCATACACATTTAGCATTGCTATTTCTTTTTACATGGGTTAGAGAAAGCAAATAAGTTCCGTTATATGGATGACTGGTAAACACAAAACCAAAAGGGAAGTGTGATATGATGACTAACCTTGTAGGTTACATTTTTGTACCTAGATGATAATCACATCTTTTTGCTAAAGAGATAGATACTGAACTGTTGTCCCACTTCTCAAATCAATGATGCTAAACAAAACCTTTGTGACAACAAGTGCAAACATCCAAATAGGGAGACCTTTTACTATATAGTATTATCAGTAGGTTTCTACTATACATTACAAAATCAAACAAAGGTGGACGGTATTAATTCTTTAGTCAAAAACGTTTACCAAAATGTTTTTATTGTTTCACTGTAGGGCCTGCTGAAGATAAAAGCTAATATTGATGAAACACTAGAGCAGTGCTTTCCAAACTGTGTGTCGTGACACATTAGTGTGTCGGTGGCAGTGTGTAGGTGTGTCCCTGCTTCAGCACAATTTTTTTAAAATTTAAATTTATGTTCTTAAAATCTGACCCACTAGATAAGGGCAGATTATGTTTCAGCAAACGTAACCAAAATAAATGAAGTAAATGCTGTAAGTGAAAAAACATGACTATAACTAAAAGAAAAACAATTAGCACCATCTTTAAAGGCTAATACAATGATGTATTCAAAGACCAAACTATCAGCTAGATTATTAGTTTTCAGCGCTATAGGGAAATTAGCGAGTGCCACAAAAGCATTGTTAATTCACCTCCCTATAGCGCAGCTATTACAAGTTTTTAAAAACCCAGCTTGCGTGGGTGATATGGTGACGATGAGCTCCATACCTCACCAAAATACAAGCATTCTTTTGACGTGCTTGTGCACGATTTCCCCATAGACATCAATAAGGAGAGCCGGCAAAAAAAGCCTAACACCTGCGATCGTGGAAAAAAAGCTCCGTAACACAGCCCCATTGATGTCTATGGGGAAAGAAAAAGTTATGTTTAAACCTAACACCTTGACATAAAAACCAAGTCTAAACACCCCTAATCTGCTGCCCCTAACATCGCTGCCACCTACATTACAGTTATTAACCCCTAATCTTCTGCCCCTAACATCACCACCACCTAAATAAAACTATTAACCCCTAATCTGCCGCTACCGATATCGCCTCCACCTAAATACACTTATTAAGCCCTAATCTGCCACTCCCGGTATCGCCTCCACCTACACTACAGTTATTAACCCCTAATCTGCCGCCCCCATGTCACCGCCACTATACTAAAGTTATTAACCCCAATCAGCCAATAGGATTGAGCTTTCATCCTATTGGCTGATCCAATCAGCCAATAGGATTGAGCTTGCATTCTATTGGCTATTTCAATCAGCCAATACAATGCAAGCTCAATCTTATTAGCTGATTGCAACAGCCAATATGATTTTTTCCCCTTTAATTCCTATTGGCTGATAGAATTCTATCAGCCAATCGGAATGTAAAGGATGCTATTTTGGATGACATCACTTAAAGGGAAACTTCATTCTTCAGTGACCATCAGAAGAAGAGGATGCTCCACACCGGATGTCTTGAAGATGGATCTGCTCCGCGCCGGATGGATGAAGATAGAAGATGCAGTCTGGATGAAGACTTCTGCCCGCTTGGATGAAGATTTCTGCCCGCTTGAATGAAGACTTCTGCCGGCTTAGATGAGGACTTCTGCCCTCTTGGATGAAGACTTCTGCTGTCTGGATGAGGATCGATGTCCGGTCTTCGAAAACTGTCAGTGGATTGTCGAGGGTTAGTGTTAATTTTTTTTTTTAAGGTTTTATTGGGTGGGTTTTATTTTTAGCTTAGGGTTTGGGCAATGTAAAAGCGCTAAATGCCCTTTTAAGGGCAATGCCCATCCAAATACCCTTTTTAGGGCAATAGTTAGCTTAGGTTGAT